>NW_026947486.1:104351311-104951311 GCF_034190915.1 Cavia porcellus | reverse complement strand
GCTGGAAGCCTCTATTCCTCCTCTTCTCTCCTCATCCTATGCCAATCATCTGTCCCTCTGTTGGCAGATCATCATGATCATCAGTGTGTTTGTGGCCCAACAGAGTGGTCTCCTCTTTCCACATCGCACTTGCTCTCTCTACCAGTTCATTGGTCTTTTCACTTGCTTTACTTGACCTCATGTTCTGCTGAGTCTCCTTCACTGGCCTCCTCTTCTTAGTCCCCTCTACCGGCTTCTCCTATGTAGTCATTTTCCAAATGGGAAACTTCCTTACAGTTTGTGTCTGGGCTTTCTTCTATCTATACCCTGCCCCTGTGAAGTTATCTATCCACTTTGCTTTAATGCTCAAGCAGTTGCCATCCATATTTCCATCTCCAACATTAATCCTTTTTTTCAAATGTGCTGTGCTAAATATTTTGTCTGAAGCAGATCACGGATGGGAGGTTAACTGTGGAAAGTATTCCTTTTACTCTATGGCCTCTGATTTCCTTTTTGCTGTCATTCATCTAGAGTAACTCTTTCAACAAATACAGACAGGATAATGCATTCTATGTCACACACAGTGATACCTGTGATAGGAATTAGGGATTGGGAAATGCAACATTCTAGTGCTCTTGGCTATGTAATATTTTTGATGGATGGCAGAAAAGTACACATTCATTCATACAGTCCTTCAAATGGTAAATGGTTTGCACTAGGCACTGTACCTCACATCTAGTTCCAATGATAAAGGGCAGAAGGACCAGTCCTATCTGACAAACTGGTGCCCTGCCCTTCTCCCCTCTCCTTGTTTCTCCTCTTCCAGTATAGAATGAGATGTATTCCAGGGCAGGAGAACAGGAGAAAATAATTAGTCACAAATTATATTCTAATTGTGCTGGCTTCTGCAATATGCATAGTATTCCCCCCCAACTCCTCTTCTTACTGGATAAGATCTTTGGCAAGGCACATGCAACTTCAGTGTTTTCCTCATGTGACATAGTTCAGTAATGATTAGAGCCTTGCTTCACTCCCAGAAAGACTGTTTGGGGGCAATGTCAAAGTATACCTAACAGGTATATTTTTATGATATAGAAGATGAAGCGGGTAGGGTTTATAATCAACGGACATGGACACTACCATTTCTTCCCATGGAAGTGTTATGTTTTTGGTTCAAAGCTACTGAGCAACCAAATCACAGACACAGTTTTGCAACCTCCAGCACATTTCATCCAGTTTATTTTAAAAGTTGTAAGCAAAAAGCCTTGTTCCACAAGGAGCATGTTTGACATAAAGTTCAAGTTTACATTGAGGTAGTCTGACGTGTGAGATAAGATACCAAGCTGAGACTATACCTTGAAATGATCAGGCAGAATTGAGCAGGAATCCTTACTGTGGTAACACTTCATTTGTGCTCATCCACGGCCAAAACAAGATTTTTCATGTGTGATCTTACAGTGGAAGGATGTTTCCTCTCTTCCTTCTCATCAGCTTTTTAAGGAGAAGGCATCCTCTCCTGTTTTTTGACTCTGAGTCCATTCTGTTCTCTGAACTGCCACAGCATTTTCCTGGAGCCATTCTTACAACTTTTACCAAATTTTTCTTCATGGAATAATTATTCCACTATTATCACATCTTCGAGAGGACTACAGAACCCTCCAGGGCAACCCGGTCTTGCTAGAGGAAATATGCAGGGTGCTTTGCTGATTATCTGGGATTTAGCTCTGGAAAGTTAAGAAAATTCTTGAGATCACAACGCTAAGTGTAATAAATCAGACAGAAGGTATATCTTATATGAGAAACCCAAAATATAATTTGAAGAGTAAAGTAAAAGAGAAATGGTAGGAAACAGGGAAGCAGATTTTTTTTGGAAATAGGAAGGAGATCTGGGGAGGGGAGTAAGTAAAAGTGATCAAGATGTAACATATCTATATACTGACCCCCAAGATGAATGTAATTATTATGTATCACAAATGCATACTAATGATAAAGAAGAAAAAAGCAAATAACTTTTTTCATTTAGAAAAGTTTTCATTTAGAAAATCGTATCTGTTGATTACAGAACATTTTCAAACACTGATTGACAAGACAGAAAATTAAAATAATCTGTAATCTACCACTTAGATGAATAGGCTCATCACAAAGTTCTCTTTAATGTGTACAATTACTATGGCTGTTTCCGTGAACCTAATGATGACTGTGACATAGCCAATGCCCTTGGTGACCTCACAGCCTGATGAGGAAGAATCACGTCGTCCTACAGGAAGTTGGGAGCCAGTGCATCCTTTGAGGAGGACACTGGTATTGTGGACATATTTAAGGGATATTGACGTGAAAGCAGTATGAAGGGTGGGGGAAGGACTGTGAGGTCTGGAGCAGAGAGACTACTTATATGACCATCACTAAAAGGCCACACCTTTTATTATTGAGCCTTAAAAGTAAAGATGATGTCATGTGACCCATGTGACTTGCCTCCCAAATTACTTAGCTTTGGGACTCCCAGAAAGAAACTGGGTGGTTATGTTTCTCATCTGCTTATTTGCTGTGCTGTGTGAGCTCTAAGAGTCCATCTATGTGGTAGTGGTGGTGGAGGTGGATACAGTGCTTAATCTCATTTCTCTGTCTCTGTTTCTCTGTCTCTGTCTCTCTATCTTTGTCTCTATCTCTCTGTCTCTCTCTGTCTCTCTGTCTCTCTCTCTGTCTCTCTCTCTGTCTCTCTCTCTGTCTCTCTCTCTCTCTCTCTCTCTCTCTCTCTCTCTCTCTCCATTTCTTTGTCTCCAACTAGACAGGTTCACAGGCCATACTACAGAATCTGTGTGTGAAGGAAAGTATATGAATTCTCCAGTCAGTCACTGATTATCCTTATTAATGAATTCCCTCAAAGATGTTTTGATTTTGTTAAGTATTCCACTGATCAGAAAGGTCTAGAAGCCAAGGTGTTTAATGCTAGAAAAGATGTGGAGATCCCTTATTTCATAGATGAGGTAACGGAAAACTTGAAAACTCAGCCCTGCTGTGCTCTAGGTTTCACACAGCAAACAACAGAGGTGGTGCTCCAATTTATGCCTGGATTATCAACACTCTGACCTAACCTTTGGCCCTCAGTTGCTTACAGGCTGGAGAGGATGTCGGGGTCTTCTACAAGGCAGAACTTACAGAACAGTGAACCTAACAATGAAGCCCAGTATACGAGGTTGGCTGTTGATTCCAGCACACATAGTGTAGCAGTGGAAAAACAACCAACCAACAAACAAAACTGAACAAACCCATATACTCTTGGTGTGGTTTTTCCTCTTTTGCTTGACAGCTGGAGTTATATTTCATTTTAGTTCTGGGAAGGGATCGGGGTTGAATAACTTGGTAAATTGTGACCCGATGTGGAAGGTGACATTAGGGCTGTTTGGCTGCAAAAGACACTGACTGAGCGCTTCTGCCTTTACATTTTCTGACCATGTTTAGGTTTAAAAGGACACTGTTGGGAATGCCAGATACCCCATTGCAATCAGTGTCAGGAACAGTAAATGCTGTCTACTCATTTAGAGAAGGGAAATAGTGTTGGAAAATCCCAACTTGGGGAGGTGAGAGCTAGCTATATCAAAGTTGACAGAGGGGTGACCTTTAAAATGGGGAGGCATAGTTTACTGCTGCCTTATCATTCTGTATGACCCTGGAAGCTGTTGGGGAATAGGAACAAGAGAAACTTAAGTTACAGTATCAGAGCCCATTTCCTAAAAACTTAACTTACGCCATTGTTTCCTATTTATACTGTGTACTTTTATTTGTAGTGGCAGGGATTGGAGCCAGGGTTTCATGCATACTAACCACGTGGTGTACCTCTAGGTTACACCTTTAGCCATTATGTGCTTGTTTTAAACTGAGAACATAAACTCATATTTGAATACTGCAAATAGCCTTTTGCCAGGCTGTTACTACTAGACTCATACATGTGGGGTACAGCTGAATAGAGAATCTCTGGGTTTTTGCTAAAAGTAAGTTCCACCTTCTCACTAACCTTGGATAAAACTAGAAATACGGAGTGTTTTGCACAATACCTGTGGTAGGCAAGGACTTTATTCACATATAGCTTTGTTGATTGGGTATGTTGGAGGCCTGGAGCAATTTGCACACAGAGCGGTTTTTATTTTTTATTTATATTTTTAAGGATTGGAAGAAAACTCAGCCTCTAAACTAGATAATGTGACACGTTCTATTTTTTATAATTTCATTTTCCTGTTTCTTCTTAGAGATAATGGCTCATCATTTTGATTCTTGACTAAAGGATTCTGCTTAGACTTTCAGCTCCCCAGTGGGTGAGGAGTTTTAGAAGAACATCTGCATGAAAGCAAATGCGATTCATGCTGTCTGAGACAGTGTTCTCTTGAAGATGTCCCGCAAGAATCTGTAGCTGATAGTGTCCCTGTCAGTCTCAGTGGTGGCTAGTAAAGTTAACAATTATACAGAAGAAGATCTTTTTCTGTCATATTCCTTAATAAAGACCAACATCTGATATTACACATGGGTTGTGTCCAGTGCTCAGGCAAGCCACTAGCTTCTACAGCACATGGTCGCTAAGCATTTTGGGTAGTTCAAGAGCAAATAACCCCAAAGATTGGGCAGCAGGGAAAAAATGACTAGAATCCTGATTGTGCTAGAAAATCCTTTTCAATTTATGATTCATAAGAAATTTACTTCAGAGGAGAATTGATTTTGGAGCTCTCCCTCATTTTCTACTCTTCTTTCTTTTCGTTGTATTATTTCCTGCAGACAACCAATTATTAAATACAGGATATTGTGTGTACCTCAGTGACCCAGATTGCTAAGGACACATCCAGTGCTTCAACCCAGAACAGCCAATGGAGATTTGGGGTGTCTGAATAGCCCTTGACTTTTCAACTTCAATTATAAATCCTTCTGGTCAAGCAGGGATCTGGGCAATATGTGTGCCTGTGCCAGGCTTTTGGAAAACAGCTGCAATCCAGAAGAGGCTCAGGTTCACTTGTTATCATCTCCACTAAGCTGCTGAGATCACTCCCCGGGCAGGGTGCTAGAGCACGTGCAGTCTACTGGAGTTGTATGAGCAGGCTCTGAGATTCAGTGCTGAAAAATGATGCTTGGCAAATGACTACTTCTGCCTTTAAAGAGAAAAGATTAAAAGACTTATAGATCTGTCCTCCTGAGTAGCAGCGAAATAGCTTATTCCTGTATTTTCATTTTTGTCTTTTCTCTGGTTTTGGAAATGTCATTTTATCAGGGAGAAAATTGCTCCATGCCTCAAACAGCAGATCATATTTCCCATTTTATACGCATTTTCCTATGCATTTACCTTATATTTGTGAACATTAAAACAATAAAACTCCTACAGTCTATATTTTGTTTCTGCTAAGTAAATGAACAAAATAGTTACTAGTTGAATTCTAGCAGCTTTTAGATAAAACATTTTATTATGACATAAACAGAGCAGAAAGAATGTGACACCTTATGTTTCCCTTGCAGTCTGACAAACGTGTTGGCTTCAGTGTAAACAAGGAGTATTCTCTGCGACTTGATGAAGCTCATAAACTGTTTCAGTCCACTTGGTGCTAGACACCAATACCCTGCTGGATTGAGTCCATGGCTTTGAAAATTATCAGTTTCTTGCCAGATACTGGCTTGGAGACTGGAAAAGGCAGATTTCGAATATATGCTGCATTTGTTAGCTAAGTATATCTGTACTTTTTAATTTACTAACTTCTTTGTTTTTGAGATGCTGGGGAGGGAAGCTAGGACATCACGCATGCCAGGCAAATGCTCTGCCACTGAGCTACCCGTATCCTTAAGTAAGTGCAAAACCCCTGCTCTGGGCCACAGTAATACTGGATATTGAAGTATTCCAGAAAGTGGGAAGGGTAGTGACCTCTGGAAATGCCTTGAGGAGATCAGACATGCAAACACACACACACACACACACACACACACACACACACACACACGCTGACAAGGTAAAAATGGTTCATGCCAATGGGCCAGAATAAATGGTGTGCATGGCGTACGCTCTAGAGTAGTATCTAGAAAGCAGGTCATCACTGGGGACTCATCCAGCCAGAAAGGGCTCTGGCAAGATGGAGCTTGCACGGGACTAAGCAGCACTGGGAGAGTACTGTAAACACAGGGCATGGGGACTTATGATAATGCCCAACAAGGGCAAAGTGCTGTGAGGAGCCTCTCACTTGCTAAGTACTAGAGACAGATTGAACAATGAGCTTATCTTTCAGTATGGAAATAGCTATGCTCATTATTAGTGTTATTAATAATTTATTAATTTAAAGTTACTATTTATTGTTTTTAAAAATTATTTTAGATTGCAACTCAACCCAGTCATGAATATTGTTTAAATAAATTGAGAGTCCATACGAACTGCTTAAATGCAAAGGAAGATTATATTGGTGGAGTCGGGGAGTAGGGAGTGTTCCTGAATTCTGTGGCAGAATCCAACAACTGGAGCGTCAGGAACTCGAAGATTTCTTGCTTATCATTTTGGATTATGCAGAAGTCTTTGCTGCTTCAATGATTGCTTTACATTTACCTCCTTTGTTCTTCCCACTTCACAGACATACACATGTATAGCGTATTAAAGAGAGTTTTTTTGCTTTCATGCTCCTGCGTGTACATCAACCTCAACTTTAAATCCACTTCCTAGTTTGACGATCCAATAGAGATTGACCACAATTCCAATGTCCTGATGCCACAGTGGCCTGACTTAGGTCCATGGTCCTTTCTGATCCAGCCATTTCTGCCTTGCAGAGCAAGTCATACAACTTTGAGAAGAGTTTCAAAGTTAAGTAATTTGTCCTACTAAAGACCAAGAGAAATGATTAGATTTTGATTAGAGAGAGACACTGCTGATAAAAGAGTTGAGGTCCAAACAGAGACTTTCTCTCTGACCTGAACACAGTTTGTAATTTTGGTAAACATTAGGGAGACTGGTATCAAGGAAAGTCCAGCTGTCCATTGCAAAAAAACTGGTGAGAATGGAGATGGGATCTATAATATATAAAGAACTAAAAAACATTATACCCTCCTCCTAAAAATAAAGCAAATCAAAAATGCACAAGTGAAATGAATATACATTTCTCAGAAATATAAATGGCCAATAAACATATGGAAGCATGTTCAATGTGTCTGTCCATTGGAGGAATGTAAATTAAAACAACAGTAAGATTTCATCTTCCACTAGAAACACAGTTATCAAGAAATCAAATAATAACAAATGATGACGAGGCTTTGGGGAAAAAGGAACCCTTCTGCATTGTTCTTGTGAGTGTAAACTGGTATGACCACTATGGAAATCAGTATAGTGATTTCTCAGAAAAGAACTGAAACTAGAAATTCTATTTGACACAGTTATTCCCCGTCTTGATATTGTCCCAAAAGAGCTACATACATCATGTTCAGCAATACATGTGTATCAATGTCTACAGCAGCACAACTCATAATAGTGGGTGAGTGCATAAAGAAAATATGGTATCTATATATAATAGAATACTACCTGGTTGTAAAAATGGTTAAAAATTTGAGACAGTTGTGGGGCAATGAATATACTTGGAAAATTTAATGTCAAGCGAAATAAATCAGATGCCCAAGCTTAAATACTGTATCGTGTCACTCCTTTGAGTAAAGCAGAGAACAGATAAAGAACAACACCAAGGAGCCATAGAAGGAAATAGGGCAATAGACCTTTTCCAAGTGGAAGTGTTTCAGGGGACCAGGGTGAGTGCACAGAGAGGAGGGAAAGTACAATTGATTCAAGATGTGCCAGGTGCTTGTACCAAATAACCACTGGGAATGTAAATATTAACGTTGTAAACATGAACTAAAATAGTAACACTAATAATGAAAATGGGGACCGGGGATGTAGACATGGAGGGAGGGTGGTGGATCGGGAAAGAAAGGGGAATGAAAGACAGTCAAAATGTGTGACGAATGTGTACCTATTCCCTATGAGGAGTGTGAGCTTCAGGTACAGTAAGCATGTACTACAAAAAGGTCGAGTGAGTCTGTATTTCAGGAGAGCATATTAAGCATGGAAAACGGGAGCCTTCAGAGATCATTGGTGTTGAGGCACTACAGAAAATCCATACTGGTCAACTCACAGAAAAAGCATAGAAACATTTTTGTAGGGATTTTCTAAGAGTGATGCCTAGCACGTAGTTCGTTGATTAAACACTCCTATATTTTCCTCTGAGAGTGACTTTGGTGATTTCTGTTCCCCCATGGGGAACAGGAGACTCCTGTGAGGTCAGGGCAGTCTTGCCTATAGCATTCGACCTTCTGAGAGCACTGTGATAACACCATCCTGTAACAAAATAGTGTCCTTCAAAGATAAAAGTGGAAAAAATGGAAAAGCCTATCCCTCACTAGGTATAATCCATATGGAATGCACATGCTGTTTGCCTTGGAGAAAACTCTAAAACATGTATTATATCCTTTGTATAGTGCCTATTACTTATTTTAGAATATTTACATTATTTAACATTTTGTAAGTCATTATGTGCATAAATTATATAAATTAAAGCATTTGCTTATTATAGGGGTTGCAGAAATGTTTCTAATATTTTATGCATATATATTACATAAAATCAGAACAATTTTGTAGATAAGGTTTTGGAACAATTTTTTCTTAGCAATATACAGTGAACATGTCTCCTCCATGTCATTAAATACCCTGGCAGCAATACAGTTGTACAAAAATATATTTACCTGTATCTTTTATTTGGGGAAATTTAATTCTCAGGCTTCTACTCCTGGCATGATTAAAATAAATAACTTTATTATAAACATTTGACCACATCTGTGTTTCTTTAGAACAGCTTTCAAGAATTGAAATTGCTAAGAAAAATGATGGAAAATGTAAGGTCTGGTTACATGGTTCCAAATTGCTTGTTAGAGAAAACACACTAATTGATTGTTCCACAGGTAGTTTATGGAAATGACTGACCACTGCTTGTCCTTGCTGGTGCTCAGAGTTATTTCAGTTTGAGTGATGTGAAGCTTCACCGTGGCAGGGGCCATGGAATTGTCTTCTTTATTGATCTTGACCCACGCCAGGCCTGCTTTGCATGTTTTTTGAATAAACCATAATCAAAAGGAAAGGTGATGAGATCTATTGCGCTGACATGTGGTTTGTTCCCAGCTGTGGGGAACTGAAGAGGAAATTGATTGAAAGCGTGTGTGGGAGGAATCAGCGGAGAGACTGAATTGAAGTGAATGGCTAACGTGCAATAGTGTTGTTAAATGCACTAGAGCCTAATGTAAGCAATAGGACCAGAGATAGAAACTTGTTAAAGACACACTGTGATCTGTGCCATCGAGCACAGCCACAGCGCAGGTGGATGAAGAGTACAGGGCAGCTTGTTTCAGTGTAAAAAACACTGGACTAAACCCTAGAACCCAATTGAATAAGTGCAAGAATCCTTCAGCCTAAAACTAATAGTAGGTTGTAGGGAGGTAAGATTGTATTAATAAAATCCAGAATTTTACATCCATCTATCCATTCTTTCCTTCCTTCATTCTCCAATTTAAAACCATTTTGAGTCAGAACTGGTTTTGTAGTGGTGAAAATAATTATACACATAGCATGAGTGCTGCCTTTTGAGTAATTTGTTCCCGTGCATTGGATAATGAAGCTAGTATAGACTTTGCAATACAGGCCTAAATGTATCATCTTAGCTTTTTAAGAAAGTGACTAAACAAGGACTACTCAATCTGCTCTGGCCTCACAGGCATTATTGTTGATATTGAATACACTAGACATATATCTACCTCAGGGCCTTTGCACTCACTGGTCCCTGAGTGTGGAATGGGATTTTTCTCAGTTGGAACTAAATTTTTCATGTCTTTCAGGTCTTTGCTCATCTCTTACAATGTCAGTGTGGCCAAAACTGAGAAGGCAAATTAATACCACAATCCACTACCTCCAAACTCTGATGTTCCCAGTCCCTATTCTTCTGCCTGTATTTCCTGTTTTTCATCCAATTATAGTCTACATTTTGTCTTCTTTGTAATTTACATATTTGTTGTGCTCATTACTCATTATCATTTATTTACACTTCTTCATGAAAGCAAAAATCCTTATATCTTTGGGTCATGCAGAGTCACTGTGGTCTTAACGCAGTATTAGATTGTTGTGTATCTGTGGAGTGAAACACTGATCATAGTGATTAGCAGGTGACATTAAAGAGGATCTTCATAATATCAGAAGAGCAAGGGGAAATCTCACTCCTTCCCTCATGGCTCATGGCTGTGGATTCTAGATCCAAAGCTGAAGAACCACCTCATTGTAGTTTTGGGTATTGAGGGGTGCTATCAAGACAGGCAAAAAATCATGGAGAGAATCTGGGCTTAGAGTATCCTGCCCACTTTGTTGTAATAATAAAATAACAACAAGAATACTGCAGGCCAGGTTTTCAGAACGAAAGACCTCATCCAAAAGTTGAGACTAGAATTCTGTGGCTGTTACTACCACTCCTGTTACTGCAAGCTGAGCCTTCCTTAACCATTTCACCCTTTGAGTACAGGCCTCAGGAAACAGATGCTCATGTCCACCTACACATGTAGCGTGTCTCCCATGGACCACGCCTACCCTGCCTTCAACACCACGACAGGAGAGGGACTCAGGAAGAAGACTCACTGGGGTAGACTTTATTGAAAGTGGTGAAAAAGTATTATTCTGGATTCTGGGGGTAGGTAGGGGATGGGAAATATGGCAGGCTTCCTGAGCACGTTTTGGAGTCTTTGGTAAACCTGAGAGTTGTTACTCATCCCTTTTGGGGTGTGGGTAATGGGGTGGAGGGACAGTCACAGCTGGCTTGTGCTGAGTCACACACTTGTGCTTGTGCTTTGCCTTGCATGGAGGAATCCAAGGTTGATTCACAATGACTTGGTTAAAATTAGCACTGTCAGAGAGCTCCTTAAAGCATCTTGTGAAAAATCTTCTGGAATAAATCAGCTTTCCTTATGGAATTTAGTCATCCCTTTGCTTCTTTCTTCAACTGGAAATGATTTTAATGGAAAGGTAAGCTGGTAAGGTCTTAGTGGTTGTCACAGATAAATAAATAGGTTGTTACGGGGGGTAAGGATGAAAGGTTCAGATAATGATACAGGATCGAAGTAGTATCTGTACCACTAATCTCTGTGATCTATGCTCTGTGATTTTCCATGAGTTCCATACCTTGCCAAGAGCCACTACATGTACAACTGAATGGAAGAAATATATATATATACATATCATTATCATACTGATAGGCACACATAGAATGCTTGTGGCCCTTGGTTAGCATGTGCTCTATGGTTTCCATCTTCCTCTGCTCTAGGGTGGTTAGCTATGTGAGTGTAATATAGTATGTGCCTTCTTCAAGGAGAGGGACTTGGACTTGATTACTTAATTCTGTACCCTAGTCTGTTGGCACAGGCAAGCACAGAGTGGAACCTCTGTAAAAGAGCAGCTAGAATTGAAATATATGGGAAGATGCAACTAAGGTGGCCTAAGAGTACATCAAATGGTAATTGTGACTATCCACAATTGTCCTATGTCTTCATCTGCACGTGCATATGCCCTTGCTGCCTGCTCTGTTGTCCATTTTACTCCTGTATGGTATCAGACAAGTGTAGATGCCTATATAGCTTATTATTCTCCAAGTCACCTCCAAGAGAAGAGAGAATATGTCTTTCTCATTTATGGTTATGTCTCTAGCACAGAACTTAATGCTTATGATGACCGTCTTTTCTGCATGTTGCACTAGCCTGTCTGAAAATGAAGCCAACACAGAAAAGAAAGCAAAGCTAAGAAACAGAAGAGGCAGCACACTGCAGGTACTGTTCAGACCCTCAGATCTTGTTCTGCCTAAAGTCATGGTACTGCCTTGGACATGTCACTTGTGGCAATTAAGCCCCATTGCTGCTGAAGCTAATTTGAATGACGTTTCTGCCATTTGCAATCAAAATGGGACTAACACATCCTCTTTCTGTTACCTTATAATGCTCCAAGAAGTCGTACAGAACTTTTAATCACCAAAATGTTATGAATTGTAGTATCAAAGTTTCCATCTGGTTATCTTTTGCTGCCTTGATCCATTCCAGAGTGCAGAGATAATGATGCCACCAGAGACTGAAATGCCTTGGTAATGGACTAAAGAGCACCTGAGGTGGTAGTGAGGGGTGTTCTTTTAAATAAAGAAGTGACATTCGAGCTGACACCTCAATGATGAGAGGCAGGCAGACGTGTTCTTATCCAGAGGCAAGGCATTCCAGGTAGAGGAGAGCACCAGTACAAAGGCCCAAATACGTGCAAAGGTTAATGTTGGTTAGAGAATTCTACAGAAGGTCATGTGGCTAGAGCTGTGTGCCAGAGGAAGAGGTGGGTAGGAGTGGAGATAGGCAAGGGTCATGTGCAGTTTCCAAGAGAAAGCACAAGTTGGGGAATGACCTGCAGTCTGGGCGGCTAGCCTGGTCTGCTGTGGAAGGAGAGATAAAGGGGGCAACGATAAAGGCAGCAAATGAGGTTTGCATTCACCTGAGGACTGTGTGGGATAGCTTGCCTCGTTGGCACTGCGTCGCTCTGTGTAGCTGTAAAGATGATGTCTGCAAGGTTGCATCAGCAAATCAATTGCTGTACTACCAACCTAGAAAAGTCAGTGAATCATCCTTCTGTTTTGATCATATAGTTAAATATATTCTGTTTGATCCTTTAGTTAGCAGAGCTGAAAATAAATGGCTCAGGTTTGGGAAATAAATTAACGTGTCGTATTCACTAGAGCTTATTTTTAAGATTGCCACTTCCTTGTCCCAGATGGGACAGCAGGGTGCTCTTTCTCAGGAGACTGCTTTACTCCCAGGATTGGGCTTCATTTCCAAAGAGAGGCTCCATAAGCATGAACTTACAATGTTAGTAAATTGGTGTTATGAAGCTGGGCATGCTGCAAAATGCTGAGGATTTAGTAAAATGTAAAAGATAGTGGTGTAGCTCCATTTTCAAATTATGGTACACATTTTCAAAATGCCTTCAAACTATGTTTATTCTTCCACATTCAAAGCACCACTAAATCTTTAATATGTGTATGTAACAAGTAAGAAAGCAGTCATTTAGAGAGATTTGGCAAGACAATTTTGTTCCTCTCAATTCAACAGATGTGTTTTGTAATCTGAAAAAGAAAACTACTCATGTATAGATAATGGATATAGAAGGACAAGAAACAAAGCCAGGCATATTGATAAGAAATAGTGATAGTACTGTGGATAAGTGAAAATATTAGCATGAGCTATGACAGTGATATTGGAAATGAGAAATAGATAGATATTTAGGAGGTTACATGCAAGGACTAAGATTAGTTGTGGGGTAGATACTAGAATCAGGTGATGGTCAATAGAATCAAAAGTATGTGGGTTGACAAATGAGGCTCCCCTTAACAAAACTGAGAACCCTCAAGGAAATCTAGATGATGCCTGATGAACATCTGGTAAAAGGGTTTGAGCTGAATATTAAGTTCAGTTCTGAAGAAAAAGATGCAGGTTTAGAGATATTTTTCTAAAGCTTATTACTGAAATTTTGAAGATTTCCCAACTTGCCCAGCGAGGGGGAAGAGAGCTGCCATGCTAGCATTCCAGAGCTCTTTGCAGGCCACCCTGAAGTAACATACAGTGCCTTTCTCTGCAAGTGTGATCAGAACGTTTGGGTTCGTCTTGATTGAGGATACAGGCTTTATGGTGTGGAAGAGGAAAACTTGGGAGAATACTCAAACTCTACCACTTGAAGCCTGTTTGATGTCCTCATGGTGGACTTAATATGTTGATAATAAACTTTTTTCCATCAGGGTATAAGTAGAAATCCCTAACATGGCTTTTCTGTGGGCTACTGTGATAATGGAATATTTTTAGAAACAAGAAGTGATGCCTTGAGGAGATTTATCAGCGTAGGTAACAGAAATATCAGCTGTTGCACCCTGAACCAAAAACTTAAGATGACTGAGAATGGTACAGAGGTCTTCTATGTATTTTGAAATCTATGGGTGGTCATGATTGCCAATGCCTCTGATTATGTCCTGAGTGTATGTTTTAATTCCCCAGTGAACATTCAGCTTTTTTGAAGTGTCACTTCATAATTTTTGAGTCTTCTTGAATTGCCTATCACAGGGCAGAACACGTAGAACATACCCTCAGATACCTGAGCATACACTTCGAGGGAAAAATGTACATCGCAGCAAGTAGGATTGTGAAGCTGGATGGAAGGACCCTTGGAACATTGTCCAGTCTATTCACATGCATCTGGGCAAGATTGCAATCAAGACATGCCATCAATATTGACTCTTAAAGGTCTCAGATATGTTTAAATCTTCAAGCATTATTTACACTGTGAAGTCAGATTTATCAAGGGAATTGATAGCAATAGGAATGGGAAGGGATCCATGTAGGACTCACTGGAAGGAACTTGATAAAATCATTTCTGGTAATATGTATCATAGCCCATTGAATAGTGGGGTGACATTGGGGTTAGAATTAATACTAAAACTGAAATAATAAATACACAAAGTGAAATATTCCCCTCCTTAGAAGTCCACATTATGCAGCTTCTGAATGGTAGCAGTCATGAGTAGACACATTCTCTAACATAATTCATTTATATGGTCTGCTTATTTCCTTAAAGATCCTTTGAAACAAAATGTAATCATCAGTAGCGTTTACTTTTCATTTAAGCATTATTTTTTTTTTTGTTTGGTATAACAGCATTAGCTAATTCTTAAGTGCTTACTATGGACTTAACACCGTATTGAGATTTTTATTAGTGCATTTTAGTTATAACAGCTAACATATTGACATATACCTAGTGCATAACATACTTTGATCATTTCTGCCTCATTCCTCCCCCACCCACTTCCTCCTCTTTGCTTCTGTCTTACATTCCTGTCATCTTCCTTTTCAAAAAAATTAATTTTTTCCTAGATTATTTATATGAGACACAACATGTGACATTTGACTTTCTGAGTCAAGCTTATACCACTTAACATGATGGTCTGAAGTTTCATCCATTTCACTGAAAATGACATGATTTAGCTTCTTATGATTGAATAATACATAGATATGAACACGCACACACAGACACACATATATATGCATTTTATTATCCTTTCATTGACAGGAATGTAGATTGTTTGTGCAGTTTAATTTTTATGAATTTTGTTGAAATAAACATAAGTATGCAGGTATTTTATAGTATGTTGATTTTAGTTCTCCCAAAAATATACACCAAATAGTGGTACAATTGGATTAAATGGTAGTTTTAGAGGAATCCCCATGCTGATTTCCATAGTAATATACTAATTTATATTTTTACTAACAATTTTTGAGTTCATTTTTCCCACACATCTACACCAATTTTTTTTTGTATTCTTTGTTCTGTTTTACCTAGATTATTTCAATTAAGGATTAACCCTATGAAACAGATTTCGCCATTTGTACATTTACGGATAAAATAGTGAGACTTGGAGGGAGAAGCTTGATAATTTGCCTTAGTACACACAGGAATTCAGTGGCAGAGCTAGGTCCTTTCCTGTGCTGAATCTAAGATCTATGCCTTTAAGAACTATCCTATACTGCTTACACAATAAATTGACTACATGAAAATTAGTTGTTTTGTACATACGACTACGAGGTCAGGAAAATCTCAAAGAAAGGTTGAAATATTTATCTCCAGATATGAGATAGAAAATAGAGAAGAACAAGAGAACTTGATGTGTAGTTCTCTGCAGTTCCTCTCTCTACTCCTGTTCTACCTTTCTGTTGTTAAAACTGAACAATAAACATACAGCTCAGTGGCAGAGGTGACAGAACATCACTTACTCCCCTTTATCTTTATATTGTGCCATTTCATGAATGTTATGAAAATATATAAAAGGCGACATTATTTCATATAGCTAAAGTAAATAAAAACAGTAGAACACATATCCTTGTATAAGAAAAAGCCCTGCATATATTAACGTGAATAATCTTTGGCATGTGAAATTGTTATTATCTGAAGCCACATAATCATTTCATATCAGTCATCAATCACATTCTTAATACATACCACGAATGACATATCTATTATTCAAATTAATCTGATAAAAAGTCATTTATCTAAGATAGGGATTATTGTGTTAGTTTTCATAAAGGAAAAATGATACTCTGAGAGATGAAGTGATTTTTTTTCCATGAGCATTTAGCTAGTAAGTAACAGATCTACGATTTAAACTAGGTATGCTTTATTTTAAGCCTCTGGTTGTCTATTCCTATTCATTTTTATTATGATAACAAAGCAATTTGACTGTAAATTATTGGTGTAGATAATAATTTTAACTACTCAAAGATGGCCAGCAACAAGGTAAAGCAAGGGTATTTTATCTGTATTGCCCAAAGTCTACCTTTTCCCTTTTCAGTTTAAAAAAAATTGCTTTGAAATAGTGTCGATGTCCGCTCCCGGCCGGCAGGAAGGACACACGACAAAGTCTGGCAGTGGACAACCTTTTCTTTTATTTTTCTTCTCCGTACAGCCTGCCCTGGGATCGCTCCCAGCCGAAGCCTCCTCTGGTCCGCTCCCCGCGGCTCCTTCTGGGCTTCTACTTCCGGGCTTCTCCTTCCCCCCCAGGGGTGGCACCAGTATATATATGGATACAGTGTCCAATCATGTTAAAGTGAGCAAGGCAAGCTGATTGGCTAACATCATCAGTTGCCAGGCAGACTATATTGTTGAGCGGGTTGCTTACGCGGTAAGCAGGAAACTAACGTGCTCGATGGGAGGGGTAATCTACCTCAGGCTTTACTCTTTACTACAGGCCTCACGTCCGCCAAGTGAGGCGACCGGGCTCGGGGCTGCGGCTCCCAACATCTCCCCCTTTTTTATTTTTTATGAATGTGCGCATCGTAGCCCTTTCTGGACTGGGTGCAGAGGCTTATGCCCTATGCGTAGGCCCACCGTAGGTCCTTGGCTTAGACCCTGGTCGGCCGTCCCATGGTCTGCCAAGGCCCTGAGGCCCTCGTCCTTTTTCTAGGGCCAGGCACAAACTGGACGGAACCTGGATGCACACAAGCTTGCACTCATTTCCTCTCCGTAAAGAAATCCCCTCGGAGAGAAATTTAGACCTGGGCAGCATCTAACAGTCCAGCGGCTTACGTGCAGGATGGGGTAGGGCCTGGCTTAGGTTGAGTCGCACCGGGGGAGTACGCTCTTACCCGTCATTGACTCTCCTACCCAGCTATGTCATAATTTTTTAGAGGAGGAGTGTGGGAAGCTCACCACCCCTAGACTCGGTCGTAGGCTAGGCGAGCGAGCCATGCATATGCCTGAGGATCTTCTTGTCCATTTTGGGCTACCGCTATTTCTATTCATCTTGTTGGTTGGTCTGTGATGGATCTCCGGTAGGGCAGGTCTGATCTTCAGTCGAGGGCTTTGTCGCCCGTGTCAGTCTCTCCGGTACCCACAGTGGTTCTCGTCCCGATTCCTGTGGGAAAACACAAACCGCGCCTCGGTTCCAACTGACCACTGGATCCGGGCCCATCCATTGTCCTGTCAGGACATCTTTCCACTTCACCCACCCTTTATGGTTGGGGGAAGGGTTGCAGTGCTCCACGGCTGGGGAGCAATTATCATTATTTAAATTTAAAAAATTGTGTGTGAATAGTGCCATGGATAATCGTGCCTTTGGGGCCAGGCCTTGGCCTACTCCCCCTTTTTGTTTTTGTAAAATTTCTTTGAGGCTTCTATGAGCCCTCTCAATGATTCCTTGACCTTGGGGATTGTATGGGATACCATGTTTTAATTGAACCTCCATCATTTTGCAGAACTCATTGAAGGCTTTGCCTATATAGGCTGGTCCATTATCAGTTTTTAATATTTTTGGTTTGCCCCATGCGGCCCAAGCCGCCAGGCAATGATTGATCACATTAGACACTTTTTCACCTGTTTCTGCTGTTGCAAATATGACGTGAGAACAGGTGTCTGTGGAAACATGAACATATTTAAGAGTCCCAAACTCCTGTATATGTGTGATGTCCATCTGCCAAACATCACCAGGGATCAAACCTCGAGGGTTTACTCCCATCGGTATGGCAGGTTTGTATGTGGCACAGGAGTCACATAGTCGCACGATATCTCGTGCATCTGCTCTGGAAACATGGAAATGGTTTGCTAGTGTCCTGGCATTGACATGAAACTTATCATGGAAGGCACGGGCTCGCTCGATTGGTGTTAGTAAGGTAAAAATCCATAACGGGCGAGTGGCAGTATCAGCAGCCGCATTCCCCTGTGCCATAGGCCCTGGCAGGGATGTATGTGTTCTTATGTGGGTGGTGAAGACCTTATGGTGTCTGTTCTGAAGCAATGTCTGGATAGACAGGAACAGCCCAGCCACTGTGGAAGTGGATCTAATTAAACCGGCAGTCTCAAGCACTTGCATAGCATTGACCACATACCTAGAATCGGAGACAATATTAATGGCTTCTGAGAACCGTTCAAGAATCATTTTAACGATCTGCAGTTTTACCACCTGAGGCTGATCAGGTTCAAATTGTATGGTAACCGGGGGCTTGCCTAGGATCACATAGGCGCCTATCCCCGTCTTGGAGCCATCTGTGTATATTGTAGTTGCTGGGACTAATGGCTCAGAGGCAGTAACCTTTGGAAAAATTATAGGGTGCTGAGTGACAAATGACAAGATAGGGTCTTTAGGGTATTGATTGTTTATATCCCCATGGAAAACACATCTCAGAATGGCCCATGTATCTATGCAGGCAGCCAGGGTCTTGATCTGGCTGGCGGTATAGGGTACTCGGATGGCTTGTGGTCCTGAGCCAAAATGTTGGACAGCTCTATCATGCGCTTCAAGGGCCAATGAAGCGACTGCCTCCGGGTAATGCTCTATGACTTTTGCAGGTGAGACCTTAGGGTGTATCCACAGTAATGGTCCTTTCTGCCAAATCACCGCTGTGGGCTGTAGACTAGTCTGTAGCAAACAGACATCAAAGGGTCGCCCTGGTTCAATTCTGTGTAAGGTAGCCCCACCTAAGGCTTTTTCCACTCTCTGTAAGGCAGCTCTTGCCTCAGGAGTGAGCCTCCTGTGGGAGGCTATATCTGGGTCTCCCTTCAGAAGGTCGAACAGGGGTTTGAGATCTGAATTTGGTATATGTAAATATGGCCTAATCCAATTAATGTCTCCCAATAGCTTTTGCATGTCATTTAGGGTCCTAATGCCATCCGTCCTAATGGTGACCTTCTGTGGAGAGACTAGCATAGGGGAGATTTTTGCGCCTAAGTAGGTCACCATTTCTCCTCCCTGAATCTTGTCGGGGGCAACATGTAGATTAGCTTGTCTCAGGGCCTCGACCAACTGGCCGAGCATATTATTTAGCATGTCTGGGTCCCTGCCGCTGAGCAAAAGGTCGTCCATGTAATGCACACATCTTATCTTGGGAAAGGATTTCCGTAGGGGGGCCAGTAGGGAATCAAGGTAAATCTGACACATAGTGGGACTGTTGGCCATACCTTGGGGCAGCGTTATCCACTCGTATCTGAGATCAGGGCTTTCTTGGTTAATGGTGGGTAAAGTAAAGGCGAACCTATGAGTGTCCTCTGGATGCAGGGGGATTGAGAAGAAACAGTCTCTAAGATCTATAACATAAACTGGCCAGGACTGAGGGATGGCTGAGAGAGCTGGCAGCCCCCTCTGGACCGCCCCCAGGGACTGCATCTGCGCGTTGACCACCCTTAGATCATGGAGCAGCCTCCACTTGCCAGACTTTTTCTTAATTATAAAAATGGGGGTGTTCCATGGGGAGGTTGACGGCTTAATGTGTCCTAATCTAAGTTGTGTACTGACTATTTCTGACAAGGCTAATAGCTTCTCCTTAGGCAGGGGCCACTGAGGTACCCAAACCGGATCATTTGACCTCCAGGTGATTTTGATCGAAGTGGGTAGGAGAGCTTCTTCAGCGGCCCCTAAGAAAAACCCAGCCCTTGCCTACCTTTTTTGTTCTCTACTGGTATTGGGGATGTCCGACCCTGTAGGGCATTGCCCAAGCCTTTGCCGGGGGTATATCCCTGGTTCCTGAGTATATCCTTAGCCTGGGGGGAGCAGTTTGACGTAAGCGTGACATCCATCTGAGTGAGGATGTCCCTTCCCCATAGAGACACTGGCAACTGCAACACAAATGGTTGGAAATGGCCCTGATGACCCTCCTCATCGCACCAGAGCAGGGTTGAAGCACTAACCTGAGGAGCTGACACCATCCCCAGGCCCTGCAGCGTGTTATCTGCAGTGTTGGTGGGCCAGTTGGAGGGCCAATCCTTTCTAGAGATAATGGAACGGTCAGCTCCTGTGTCTAGGAGCCCTGTTATACTCTTGCCGTTGACCTTAAGTGAGAGCATGGGCCTTTTATCAAGTATTATATGGAGTCCCTCGAAGACTTCCCCTGAGGAACCGAAACCTTGACTTTCTCTAATTTTCTGCTTTGAGGGAAATCTCCTGTGGAGACTGGGGAGCAGCAAGAGCTGCGCTATCTTGTCTCCTTTATTGATTACCATAGTACCCACAAGAGATTGAACCATAATTTTAATATGTCCTGTGTAGTCTGAGTCTATGACCCCCGGGACTACTGTGAGACCCCGAAGGGCCGTGGAGGATCTCCCGATCACCAGACCCACGGAATTTTCGGGTAACGGTCCCTTAAAGGTGGTTTCAACCACTTGAACACCCATATCAGGCACTAATATAAGTCTGGAGGCGACACTGAGGTCCACACCTGCTGACCCAGGGGTGGCCCTTGTTGAAGGCTGCCATCCTGAGCTGTCCTGTCTCTGGGGCAGGGGCCCGCCTGTGAAGGGGGCCCCCTCTGGCCGTTTTTTGGCCCTCTAGCATCTCGTCCACAAATACGGTTGCCCTGAGCATCAAAGACCGACCTACACTCCTCAGCTTTGTGTGATCCCCTCTTGCATCGCCCACAAACATATGGTTCTTCATTCCTAGGGCGAGGCCTAGCATCTGCATTGTTTGGGCAATGACGTTTAATGTGTCCTGGCTCCCCGCAGGCAAAACACCCTTTAGCCTTACATTCCCCTTCTAACCCGCGAGGTCCCCTCTGCTGTACAGCCGCGGCCAGGAGAGCAGCCACTCCCGAGTTGGAGAGCGGCCCCCCTATCTCTCTGCATATCCTAATCCAGGCGTTGAGGTCCTTGTTCTTATGAGGAGCTATCGCTGCCTTGCACTCCTTTGTACATTGCTCGAAAATCAGCTGCCTTACCAGCGGTCGAGCCACTCCCGGATCAGAAAATATCTTATCGGCAGCATCTTGCATTCGGGCCACAAAGTCAACAAATGGCTCTGTGGTACCCTGAATTACTGGGAAAGAACCCTGCGACTCCTTATCGAGCGACTTAGGCTCCTGACAGCTGGTCTCTTTGGCCTCCTTGCCATTCAACTTTCCCTCGTCCTCGGAGTCAGACGACTCCGAGGCTAGAGCCCCGTCCTTCTCCTTAGCATCTTTGTTCCCCTTGACGGGCCCCTCTCGGGAGCTCCCTGACTGGGCCTGCTCAAATACCCTGCGTACTTTTGTAAGCTCTTGAGAGCTTTCTCCACAACCACCCTCGCTCTTAGTGTTGCTACCTAGCATGTTTCCCATCTTTTAATATGTTACTCACCGCGTGAGGCCCAAGGAATCCGCCACTTACGCGTGAGCCTGAGGGGAGTCTAAAAGCCCTGTAGGTGCGCGCCACCCAGAGCCCAGGCTTATCCCCAACTCACCTGTCTCGCAGCTCTGTACTGGAGCGTTGTCCGCTGTCACGTCTCGGGGGTGATCAGTCCCCGTGCGGGCCTCCAAATGTCGATGTCCGCTCCCGGCCGGCAGGAAGGACACACGACAAAGTCTGGCAGTGGACAACCTTTTCTTTTATTTTTCTTCTCCGTACAGCCTGCCCTGGGATCGCTCCCAGCCGAAGCCTCCTCTGGTCCGCTCCCCGCGGCTCCTTCTGGGCTTCTACTTCCGGGCTTCTCCTTCCCCCCCAGGGGTGGCACCAGTATATATATGGATACAGTGTCCAATCATGTTAAAGTGAGCAAGGCAAGCTGATTGGCTAACATCATCAGTTGCCAGGCAGACTATATTGTTGAGCGGGTTGCTTACGCGGTAAGCAGGAAACTAACGTGCTTGATGGGAGGGGTAATCTACCTCAGGCTTTACTCTTTACTACAGGCCTCACGTCCGCCAAGTGAGGCGACCGGGCTCGGGGCTGCGGCTCCCAACAAAATAGCTGTAGATTAATGGAAAGTTACAAAGAAATATACAGGGACGCTCTGCACACGCTTGGCCAGCTTTCTTCAGTGTTAGCGTCTTATCAACAGGGATGCAGTATACAAACCATTGGTAAACTCCTTTCTACTTTTGCAAAATTCATCAACTACACAGGGATTCACTTAAGTGTGTATCTGTGTGTGGGGGTAATTCCCTATAATTTCACCTTTTGTAATTACTACCATAGTTTACATGCCCATTATACACAAGTTTGTTTTCCAGCTCTGTGACTGTGTTATTTTACAAATATATTGAGATTGACTTCTTTCAGAGCACATAACTTCTTTAGAGGTGCATTCAGGGCGTTGTGTGCTATGTTGTACCACAATGTAATCACCCCCCCCCATTGAAGGATATTTTAGAATTTCAACCTTTTTTATTTCTAGGGTATAAAAGTTCAAAAATTGAATTGCTTTATTGTATAGTAAATCTATTTTTAAATTTGTAAGTTACTGCCAAGCTAATTTTTTGAATGATTGTGCCTTTATCTGACTGATTTATCTTTTCACAATTTAATATGAAGATCTCTCTTCCTGTGAATTCCTATTTATATCATTTCCCCATATTTTCCTGGAACGTTTTGATGCCTTTGTTGCTGATTTAGTAGAGTTCTTTATTTGTTGATAGTATTAATATTTTTCCTTCTCCTCTTCTCTTATTGCCCTTCCCTACTCTCCACTCTTCTTTTTTCTAGTCTCCTCTCTTCTGTTAATCCAGTCAGTGCACAGTTGAGTTCATTTTTTCAGGGTCATTTATTTATGAACATGTGCTAAATCTTAAGATTAGTCATATTTTCCTATATGGTTTGCTGTGTTTGTAGTCTTATATAAGAAATCCTTTTGCACTTTCCCTCCCACAAGTAAGCCCCTAGAGTCTTACCCAATCTCGTTGGTCTTCATTTATACACAATACAAATGCTCCCAATGATGTGATTTTGAAGCAGCTCACACACAAAAATCAGTACATTGGAAAGAGTAAAGGAATGTTTACAGTTATACACTGTAGTGACAACAAATGAAGATGATTATTTACCCCCATCTCAATTAAGTATATTATTTTACAATGAGATGACCATTTCTAGTCATCCTTCAGAGTAAATATCAATATCTAGTCCAGTAGGGAGCATTTCTTGACATTTCTCAGGATTTTTACTTAGGTTTTCCTTTATTATTAAAGATCAGTCTGTGTGTGGTCCTCATTAGAGTGCTTCTCACTCTGTAGTGAACTGAATGCTTATCCACCTGCGTCTCCTACTGGGCTGTAGGTTCTATGAGAGAAGAGACTTGAGCCTGTTTATTTGATAGCTTTGTCCTTCACTGTAGTCCCTGATCCATACTAGATGACCAATGACCCTTCATTGAAAGTGGGTATGAGGAACATGCTGTCCAAATACACATCCATAAAACCTCACAAAGCAGAACCATTTTAATGTTCATAGTTCAAAAGAACACTCTCTTAGGATGCATGATCCTTTCCTCATAGGAGAAAAGATGAAGGGAGCTTTGTTGGCTGGGATGCTTAGAGAACACAGCTTGTTTGCCACAGGCTATAGAGTGGGGCTTCGTGCTCAAGGCAGTGGGGTGTTATAGTATAAAGGGTTGGATAGTATAAAGGGTTGGATAAGCATAAGAGAGTAAAAGAAAGACAAAATTCAGTAGCCAGAGAAAGCATTTATAAACAAAAAGATTAAGCATCAAGGCCTATGTAAAAATAATGCTGAAGCACAAGTAGACAGGGCATCATTTCTCTACTTGGAGTGGCAGAGAAATGTGTCAGTTGGTTTGGAAAGGTTCTGGTCCATAATGCGTAAACTATTTATTGTATGTTTCCCCATCACTGACCCAGCCACATACTCAGTACAAGCGTGATGGATCAGGCTTTTTATAAAACTCCTTGAAGTCATCACTTGCATTCCTTTCAGATTCATTGTAACTAAGGAAAATTGTTCAGTGATAGGAGAGGAGAAAACAGTGCTTACTTTTTTGGTTGGTTCCTGTTGCTCCTGGACTTTGATTGCCATCATGAAGAAAGCATTTTTAGTTAGCAAGCTGAAAGCTGAGTCCTATGTCATGGTAACCTCTGGGGTCCAAAACGCACAGTCCCAGATACTGCCAGTAGCAAATTATGCTCATCCCAAGGTAATTTAGAATAAGAAAGAAAAACAAAGAGCAAACTCCAAGAAAAGCAAGAGACCTGGTGAATTTACTCTGATAATATTTTGTAAACTTGAAGCAACTGTCGAGCAGTGAACTATATTTAGAATTTATCATAAGTGATAGGAAAGATAATTATCTTGAGTGAGACTTGCTGCTTGAAAATGTAGAGTGAAATGTGAGTGGTTCAGTTACTTGGGGCTGCTGTAACAAAATACCGAAAATTCCACAGAGATGATGATTTAAGTAATAGGCATTTATTTCTTACACTCTAGAGGCTGATAACCCATGGTTAGGGGACCAATATGGTTGGGTTCTGGAGAGGGCTCCCTTCCTGGTTGCAGATAACTACCTTCTTGACGTACCTATACATGGTACAGAAAGGGGAAGTTCTTGCATCCCCCCCCCCTTTTGATCTGGGTGTTACTAGGACCATTGGTTCTCCACTGTCTCAAACTCACTACGTTCTGAAGTTTTCACTTTTTAGTACCATCACATTGAAGGTTAAGCCTTCAACATGCGAAATTTGAAGTGACATAAATATTCAGTCCCTGGTAATGAAAGAAGCTCAAGCCAAATGTGCATTTACCTAAATCTTAGGCTGCTGAGTTCTCACTACTGCACTGCTCTTTTATTTTATTTTTCATTATTATTGCATAATTTATCTTTTAAGTCACTATACAGTTAGTAACTAGGTTTAGCTTGAAAAAGCATTATACGGTATTATGCTACCAATCTATTCCTCCCCTTTTCCCCTCTCTCTTCTTTACAGTTAATCCATCTTTTTTTTTATTAATTTAGTGATACTCTAGTAAAAAGAAGATGTTCAAGACTCAGTTATCGATCTGCTATGTGAACTTGGGCATTTCCTTCGCCTTTGTAGAAATCAGTCTTCCTAGTCATTCAAGGAAAGGCCTGGAAAAGCTGATGTCTTAAAGTTCCTTCTGCTCGTTATATTGTTTTCACTGAGATATGATTATTACTCAATTGGATACTGACGTGATGACGAAACAGCAACCAAAATGTGATTGTTTTCCTAACTGAAGCAGCTTTTTAAGCAGCGTTCCATTTGTCAGAAAATAGCTTCACTTTTGTGTTTCTACTTAATGATATCTTTGTCAACATTAGAAATAGGAATTTATAATCAGTATGATGCACAAAAAGCTAGCCTTTCAATGCCTCATTGCTGCCTGCTTTTTACGGTGGCTTATTCAAACAGTCCCTTTGTTTGCATTGTTGTCCAGACATTTAGCAAGCATCCTCCTATTGTGAAGCCTATTCTGTGATCTAGTTTCACTAGATCAGAGATTGCAAATGGGTTCATTTTACTTGTCAGATCCAATCAACTGGTGAGAGATACCAAGAATCTGTGTTTAAAGCATTTTCAAAACTGCTTGGCCACTATGGATTTATAACTGTCAGAGTGGCCCATATGTCAGGGATTTACTATCCTATACCTGGGCAGTGAGGGTTTCAAATCATCTCCTGCTCTCTTTACAATGAACTCATTGGGGATCAGGGAACAGATGTTGCCCTACAATCAGCAGTCCTCCCTAAGCTTTGGAGGCGGCCTTTGCACAATGCCAGCAGGACCAGATGAGGAAAATTACCCAAACATCTCCGAGCTGCTTGCTTTTCACACCTTGAAACTTCTGATTCAGGACAAAGGTGTATCTCCAAAAGCATTTGCTATGAAATGGGGAAGATGTCAGTGTGTCATTAGTGAAAGTAGTCGGACAGAAGACGAACTTGAAGAAACCAAGTCAGGTCACCACTTAAAATGGTTTTATTTTATTTGCACTACATTCCAGACATTGTAAAAATTTGTTTGATACCTAACCCTTGTGAGGTACCCTAACGCCATAATAGAGGTACATACATGTTCAAGTACTTTTCTAATGTTCACATGACATGAACAGAGCATCCTTTTCTCCCTGAAGAATATGTGCAGAGATGGATGACAGTGGTACAGAAGACCATGTTCAGCCTGAACGCTTGAGGATTTGGAATTCCTCACCTGTACGTTCCTTCTGACAACGACAGTGACAAGACGCAGGCTGCTGTTGAGGCTTTAGTAGGTCAATAAATTACACCCTGTTGCTCTCACATTTGATTTCTGAACAAAATAAGAGGCAATATTGAGGTCCACAGAGATGAAAATATCACATCAATTTCTGATTTCTAATAAAGCTACTTAGGGACCACGGCTGAGGTCTGCAGTCAATCAGAAACAACACGTTCTTTCAAGGAAGCTGATTCCAAGAGTGATTACAGAGCTCACCTGAACATACCCTGTTCCTTTTTCTAAATTTATTGCATTCGATGAAGGTGCTCGGGGTCTTAGGTTGGTTTCGCATTGAAATAGACCCTGAGATAGAATTTGATTTCAAGTGGTTTATTTGGGCGGTGATTTTATGATGCATCATTAAAGGGCAAGGAAAGTGAACCAGAGAAGAATCAAAAGCAAATCAATTCAGAGTACATTAACCATAGGCAATTTGGGGCTCAATCATCCTGGAGAACCGAGTATTTGTGCAGAACATGCCTCAGAGTTCAGAATACTGGAGTAACTATTCATTACCTCCTGTCAATCATTTATTAAGTGATACACCTGGAGTTATCACCCTAAAAATTACTTAATATACAACTTGCCTCATGCCCAGGCTGAACAGGATCTTAGAGCCAGAGAATGCACTACTCTGGGCAGAAATTCTAGATCCTTGAGGTAGAAACCTTTCCCTGTGTACAAGAATGAATAAATGACAAGAGGTTATAGTTTGAGGTATAGAGAGCACAAAATTTGCAGTGGGGACCAGAAACTTCCCAGTGACTCTTCTTTTTAACTAAGCCCATCCGTCTAGAAATTTTATTTTTCTACTTCCTTTTTCCCACAAGAAATTTTCACCAGAACTCTCTCAACAATACTCATCAACGTTTCTTGCCAAACAGCACATGATTCTCTGTTCTTTCCTCTATTTTTCTGTTTGTAAGAAAGGGGGAGCCGTTTAAGAGGAGCTCAGAAACAGCCATGAGGTCTTGGCTTTACAAAAGCTTTGTAAAACGTTAGTGACTTTGGGACCTGTCAAGAAGCTGTCAGGGTGATTGGTTCTAAAGGAAAAGGCAGATATAAGTGTCCCCTGTACTGTGAATACCCACCTTGCTGTATTGATTGGGAAAATTAGAAGGGCAGTAGTTTGAGAGGAAGGCTTTCATCTCTGGAAAGTGGGAGGTGGAGCAGGCTGCGAGCAGGGAGTTGCCCTAGTATAAAGCATAGGGTAGCTGTTAAATAATGGTGGGGGGGATTCATAGAAATGGGACGATGCCAGAAGAACTGAAAGGGTATCGGTGAGAAAAAAAACAGTGGCTACTCCGAGGAGGGCAGAAGTTGGTGGACTCATCTGGCTAAATGCCCTTTTGTTCTGGACCTTAATACTTGGCTTTTAGCTGCTTGGTATCCCTGGTAGCACTAGGAAGTGAGAATGGGGAGCTCTCTCAGCAGGAACCCCGAGAATAGGCTCTCTAAGAGGCCTTGTGATTGATTTATAATCAGTGACTGAAGCTTGTCATGGGCACATGGAAATTTTCCATGGCTTTTTGTATTTTCTTCACTTTTAAGGTCCGGAAGAGGAGGAATTATCTCAGTGGTAGCCTTGCTGTCGTTAATGAGGCATGGGCTCACCTGGCTCAGGCACAGTCCAAATAATACTGACAGGAGAGCAGTGAAAGCCTTCCCTCGGGGCTGGTCTGGATTTAATCCTGGGGCAGAGGCATGTTGTTTCCATTAAGCTGTTTCTTTCTGGAGTCCTGTCTTTGCATCAGAAACCAAAAACAACCTGCCGAATTATTTCAATCATGATGGATTGGTAACACTGGTCAGATCATATTATTTTTTAGGTATGATTGTAAAATGCTCCTTTTTCAACCCAGTAATTTTGTTTACCCCTTTCCTGTTTTCTGTCTTGTTTATTGTTGTAATTATGGGGAATTTAATTCATCAGATTTTCACAAGTCTAATAGTAACTCAACCATAATTGGGACTTCTATGTAGTAGAGGTTTTTCCTTTGCTGGTGCAAGAGTAGAAAATCATAACAAAGTCTTGCTTCTAAAAGGGAAATGATGCTGCCTGGTTTCATATGAGTTTGAGATGTAATGAAACTGTTTTCAGTGCATCACTGTGGAACCATATCCTGGATTTCAATGAGCTGTCTTTTGCTAGCAGGTTGTATTCTCTTCATACCAGGATAACACAAGAGCAAAAAGCTGTGTTGGAAGAAATGTCAGGGCTAAACACTTGGTACAACCAAAGGTAGAGTGAAGTCTGTCATCTAGATTCCTGTTTAGGGCTCTTTAAGGTTCATTTTACACAAATGAACCCTAAGAACTATCTATTGGCTTCCACAAACCTAATGTCAGTCATTTGGAATGGGAACTGAACCTGAGAGTCAGAAGTCAATCTGATATTTTTTGCATTACATAAATTCATGGCTTTAAACAAGTGCACAACAGAATATCTTTGGAACCTAATAAAATGGAGATTCCTGGTCACTGATGCCAAGATACTGAGTTGGTGTTGGTTTGGGCTTGGGAATCTATGTTCTTTAACCTGCTCCTTGAGCTGCCCAATTTTGGTCAACTTGCATGAATTTTTTGATATAAGTGAATTAAATAACACTGTTTATAATTGTGAGTCAGTTATATTTTCCTTTATTTCTCTTGTATGGATAGCTGCCTTTTTAATAATTACTGTGTCTTCAGAGCCTGTCTCTGAAGGCAGTGTTCTTTTCTCAAATCTGCCTCTGATTTGAAGAATGACCTTTATCATGCCTGTGGTCAGTGTTTCACTGTCTCCTGTGTGGATCTAACTATTCTTGTTTAGCATGCTGAATGCAAAAGGAAAATAATTTTTGAAAAGTTCAAAACGTAAATTGCCATGGAAACATTATGACATCAGTAAAACATGTATACTCAGCAGATAAAGAGCAAAGACAGATTGGGGGGATGAAACTATCCATTCATCAACTTTGGATTAATCCATTCTGCTTGTCATCTTAAACAAAATGATTTAAAGAAAATTATAGATTTGTGGTCTCTATGTGTCTGGGTTAGTGTTTTTTTATGTTAACCTCAAACATTTTAACTAAATGCTACTTCTCTTGGGATGTAGGCAAAGACCAGTACTCAGGAAGGTAGGAAGCTGTTTGCTCAGGGAACTAGGATATCAGCCACTTTTATTCCTTTTTCTAGGAAGTTGGAAAGAGCTGTCCCATCAGGATGCAGGTTGGACATGTACATATCCATTTAATTATAGTGTTATTCCGGAATATCTTCTAGGACAAGGTGTTATTTTGAGTATTTGAAAACATACCAATGAGAGGACTATTGTAGTTTCTGATTTGGCAATTTTATTGTAATGGTTTCAAAGTGTAGGATACAAGTAAAATGTTAGCTGCCTGTGATAGTGAATAAAATATTTGCCAAGGTGATTCATGTAGTTCTCTGTATGTTGTGAGGATAAATAAGTAATTCATAGGCTCCAAATAGACTTTGAGAAACACACGTGACTTGACCAGACATAGGCGTTCTCAATTACAGAAGACACCTAGAACAAGGAACTGGCACTGGGCACAGCCAAGGTATATTTGAAATTGTTTTCCAAATCTCCTGAAAGGCTTTCAGACTGTATTTGAAAAGGGATAATTTTTCCTTTCCTGGCATACATAGGGAGATCATTTTGATAGTCACCCAGGAATTCATTAGTTACCTTGGCATTCTTATAACTGTTGCATGAAAGAAACCTGGGCTGCTAGAGTTTATGAGCTGTGGGAATGGATAGATGGGAGAGGCTCTGTAGGCATGAGGAGCCAGAAATATAGAGGCCAAAAAGTTCAGGAAAGCTAAACAATCTGCTTACCTGACAGCAAAAATGAAAATACAACAAAATAAAACAAAAACACCCTGTGGTTGGAATCAGAGAAATCTGGATTTCAGTCCAGATTTCCTACCACCCATGTTGTTTTTAGGCATAAGATTTAAACATTAAATATAATGTGTGTCATGTAGCTGGTATATTGTAAATGCTCAATAAGTTAACTGACAGACTGTAGAGAGGCTAAGCTTCCAACTGAGACTGTAAATGCTCACGTGGGTTTCCCTAGATGCAAAGTGTATTTCTCTAGGTTTTAAGCATAGTATATCTCTTTCAAATTTGAGTTCTTTGCTTGACTTGAGCCAGAATCAGAATGTCAGTTTTAGTCCTGATCTAGAAGAAAGAAAGATTAGCCTTTCAGAGTTTGTAGTAGCTTCCATGAAAGTTAGATTTATTTGGGGCTTCCCATTTTGGTCCCATTTGCTATGTTCTGGCCCCTACTTGAACTGCAATATTGCTGATTTTACCCTGTCTATCAGAGAGCTTAATTGCAACTCTACCAAGATACCAATGCTACCTGAAGGCTAAGCTACCTTAATCTCTTCTCAAATGTACTCGGGTCTTTGCATATGACAAATCCTGCTAGCCAATCTTATGGGCTGCTGGTGATGGTTAAAAGTGATCAACATGTTTATTAAAGAACCTTGGGCAGCAAGGTGTGTCCAGTCTGAATATTTGTTGACCTTGAGCTAGGCTCTAAACCCTGAGGATTCCTGAGAGATGGTGTCCTTAGGTAAATGCAGGAAGACATGTGGTTCAGTTTGGTTTTTGTCTTTACACACTCTGAATATGCAGAATACCTTTTAGCTATTAGGCTTCTAAATCCAGTTTCTTGAAAACACCATGATAAGTTAGGAATCTTGCTGTATGAAAGTTATATAATATAACACCCCAACTTTGCTTAACCCAGTATTTCTTGGACTCACTAGATCACACTATCTTCTCTGCTTATGGGCATGGTAATTCATATACTAGCCTACCAAAAGTCTATTAATATAGTCATAATATTTCTCTGTTGCTCCTGCAAAATATCTTAATTTAATGTTCATGATAATACTTTGAGATGAACTTATCATCTCCATTCGATCCGTGCAGAAAATGAAGTTCAAACAATGTACAGAATTTTTCCAACAGCACCAATTAGCAAGTTGCAGAGCCGCGTGTACCAACTGAATCTCTGCTGCTCTTCTAGTGCACCTGCTGTCCCTGAAATGAGTGATAAAAAAGTCATGTAAGCATCAGGCTGGGAAACAGTACCTTTACATAAGGTACACATGGCTATCAGAAGCCTGTGTTCACTCCCTGAATCTTACATTCAGGCTTTAATGAACTGAAATTATAAACCAGTGCATGGAAGGCTCCATCAGCATTTTAGTCATTCAGTCTCATACTCAGGAGCTTGCCGTGGGTTTGCTAATATCTTTACCTCTCTGTGGGTTTGGAGGGTTTCTCAAACGGAAGGAGCACAGACTCCAGCATAATTACCACCTGCTCCACTCGCGGACTATATCAGCTTCTTCCAAGCCCACTTGCAAGCTCCCACTCTGGGTAGGAGCTGGCATAGAGGCTTTTGAATTACTCATTGTTATCTCCAGGCTTCAGGGACTAGGAAAGCAGCATGACAACAAAATCCTTCTCGCTCAAAGATTTCACATCCACGAATCATAGAGGAAAGCAGTAAAGTGAAAGCCACATAATGACAATTAGAAAAGTTCAGCAACCCCAGCAAATCTCGCTACCCACTTTTATGTAGTCAGATTTGTAGAGTGACCTTTAACATGGTTGAGCAGACACTGGTTCAGATTCTGGTGTCTAGATGTGTGCTTCTCTCAGCCTGTTTCATCATTTATAAAACGAGGCTAATAAATACTTGTTCATCATTCATACTGCACTTGTACACATTAAATGAGATAAATTATGTACTGTGTTACATGTGTGTCTGATGAACACTCCAAGGAAGAATTTGAAACAAGGAAATTGTTTCAGCTGAAAGCAGATGTTGTGAATTGTTTGTTATTAATCCTACACTTCAGTAGCAATTGCACTTGAAGATCCAGTATCAGGCTAACTGTGACTCACAAGCGAATGCAGAATAATAGCAATACCTATGAGCTTTTAGCCTGACAATCAGAACCCTGCAGAAAGGATTAGCTTCTGCAGCGAATGGTAACTCTGGTCATGGTGACTTGAAGTAGTGGTAATGTCCTAGCTCTTTAAATTGTCAGTTTAAAAAATAAAACAAAAATGTATTTGTAGTGGAGTGCCAGAATGGAAGGCATTTCAGGCAGTCTCTCCTCTTCTTATAGACAGGAAAACTAGAAGGTACTGTGCCTAGCTCCAAAGTAAATGCAACTAATGAAAGCAAAACTGATATTTTAACTGGACCTTTATATCATTGGAATGTTCTGATTCGACATGCTCATTAGATACCTTTTTTTTGAAAATATGGAAAAGGATAAAAAAAGAACAAGAAGCACCCATAATCCTACTCCACGGACAAAGCCACCATTATCATTTTGGCAAATACTTATTTTTCTGTCTTCTCGCTATGCATTTTATGTTACATACTGAGAAAAAATTTATGTCAGCCCATCTGATCACATGCTCAGTGTTTTCCCTAAAACACTGGCTGCCTTTCTAGTTGGTATGCATATTTGATATTTGATAAGAGCATTTGGCTTTTAAATTCTCACAACTGAGTAAAGCTGCCTTTGAGCCCCTAAACATTTATGGCTCATTAAGAAGACTCGAATAATAGTGGAATCATGAATAAATCAGATCACCAGGATGTGCTACTTCAGAGAGTCACCCACAACCTTAGCCCTGCCCTCAAGGAGCATGCTCTGTGGTACAGTCTGCGTCAGAAACAAAGCCTTTCTGCGTGAGCTCATCCCAGCCCAGAGACAGACGAGAAAATGGAAAGGCCACATGGCATACTTCCTACAGTCTTATTAATATCAGGAATGCAATGCCTAGGCCCTAGGCATTTTGACTAAGCTTCTGTCCTGTCAAGGCCAAATTACTAGAACTCCAGCTGCAGTCTGCTCTTTTAAATCCCTGTTCTCTTCTCGACCTGCAATCTTGTTGTGAGTTTGATTTGGGTCTGTTGGTGAGAAAGGTGGAGGTGCCCTGCTGAGATGTGACGGAAGGCAACTGAGATCAGATAGAATGTCCTTCTAGTAGATTCTGTCTTAATGAAGGTGCTGCTGTGCCATCTTGCGCACTAGGGAGGCAGTAGGGGAACTCCTCCTGCTCCTCCTCCTTTAGTTAGGTGAGCGAAGAAGTCCCCCAAGGCTTCCCCTAACAGTGTGCCCAGGTTGCCTGTCCTTCACTGGCTGGCCATAATTCCTTGGGGAGGCAGCAACTCACTCTCCTGTCTTACGAACTTGAGTAATAGGAAGTAAGTGGGATGGAGAGCCAGGCAGCCTCTTTGTTACCCAGCACTCAGTGAGGCAGCCATCTATTTTTAGAAAGGAGAAAGAAAAAAAAATATAACAGCTTACTCTTTGAGAATCAGCAAGTGCAATAACGATCTGCCAGACTTGAACATTCAAGATTTTTTTAGGTAGGCTGCAAGTGAGACTTTTTGCCTTCCTCAATGTAATGCTGTCAGTGGAATCGCTCATCCCTGGGCAGCCAAAACAGAACGGCAGGGAAAGGAGACATAGGACTTGCTGACAGGACTGAAGGCTAAGGCAGCGTGCTGTCCTGATGGCCTGAGCCATTGCACTAGCAAAAACAAGATGGCCTAATCACTAGGAGAATTGAAAACCTCATAGTTCTGCTTGCTCATGGATCACCCTCAGTGAAAATTTCTTCGGCATTCTGTGTAAACAGTTTTCATCATTATGTCTCAGGCAGTGTTCTTTTCTGTACATATCACTTCCAAACATTATGCTTCTTATCTGTATATTAATTTTTCTATTGTTAGTCTTATCCACTAGAATAGAACACTTAAGAAGATAGGGACTTGGATTTATTCAGTATTGTCTCCGAGGAGGCTAGGACAGTGCCTAACAAGTGACTGATGCTCAGAAAAGATCTGTCCAATAAATTAATGAATTGCATGAAAGAGTAAACCTAGTATTCACAAAACAATGAATATATCAATAAACTGACTGTAGTAAGAATGGTTAATATTTATGGAGTGTTCCTTATTAATCATTTAATCTTCACAGCAGCTCTATATGTCATACATTGTCCCTGTCTCCATTTTGGACTAAGCAAAATTAGACTCACAGGTTAAGTCACTTTTCCCTGTGAACTTGAGGTCAACAACATGAAAACAGTGGCACAAACTGAAGAGTTACTGGATAGTATTTTCAATTGAGGTTTTCTGTTTGTTTGTTTTTATTGTTGGTTTTTTTGAAACAGGGTCTTGCTATGTAGTCCAGGTTGGCCCCAAACTCCTGGTGAGCCTCCTGCCTCAGCTTTCCAAATACTAGTGTTACAGGCATGTGCCGCCATGCCTGGCTTGAATTGAGTTTTGGCGAGTTTATTTCTGTGTGTTTTACTCTGTGTGACATTTTAATGACCATCTGAAGTGGATGTTTCTTTGGTACCTACTTAACCTGTAACAGTCACAAACTTGTCATCATAAACTCAGGCTGGATGAGCAGAATCTACCTCATTATTGTGTTGCAAAAAGCCCAGTGCACATTCTCTGGCTCAACTGTAGCTTAGTGGTGAAGCCAGCATGGGTAGAGAATGGTCATTCCTTTTCTTGAAAGTTTTGCGGTAAGAATTAAAGACCATTCTGACATGCTGTCATGTGAACTTTCCCATTGGTGACATGGCCTAAATAACTCTACTTACTGCTCTAAAATGTTACAAAGCCAGAGTCTGCTAGGGCTTTGTGGTCACTTTTATAGTCACTTTCATTCATAAAAGTGCAATTTGTGTGTACTCTCCCTCCCCAAAGAAAATACAACAAAAATAGACCACAAGTGCACCCTAAGCAAAAGCAGGGCCCTGAGCCCCTCGAGGCAGTATTTGTCTCTGCATCCTGAACTTGTCAGGGTCCCATACAAGTTCTTTCCTTTCCTGTAGGAGTATTCCAGGTACTGTTGGTGTCAAGGCTGGGGAAATGCATGGAGACTTATTTTTATCCTGAGCAGAGTTTATCCATGTGACAGCACCTAGCACCGTCCACTGTCAGTGTAGTCACGTCATTATCTTATATTTATGAAAATTAAAGTCTCTAGCATGTGTTTGTGTTATAATTAGCCAATTAAAATGTTTTATTCTTCCTTTTAGAGGAGGCCTATATTTGAATGAGACACTCTGTGTCCATGAAAGTTTCGCAAGCTGACTGTTTTGTTCTCAAAGAGCTGGCAAACGTTATCTACTCCATGCTTAGTCGGATTTCTATTCTAAGATCCCAAATTTTAGAAGAATGCTGTGCTATTAATCCCAGTCTGGATCTCGGTCTTTTCTCAGTGTTCAAAACATCAGCAGACTTCCTGGGCCATTCTTTCCTGTTGTCTTCATGGGCCTGCCTGTACTTACAACTATCATGAATTCGCAGAGGTTCCGAAGTCCTTTTTAATATTTTGTATTGATTTTTAGATAATGAGTAAATCTCTAATAGAAGGAATATAAGCCCCTGACACTTGAATTCCTTTTTGTTTGAGTAAAAATTATATATATATTTTTAAAACCAAGTCTTTATTTTTCAACATATTCTAGCTAGCAGTTCAAGTTTAAAACTGGAAGGGAGAAAAGTCGCTCATGTGACTTGGTCTCTTGGAGCACACACATCTCTTCTACCAGCTACCTCAGGGATTCTCACGCTGTTGCATATTAAAATCACTTGGGAGGGCTTTTGCAAATGCAATGTTCAGACTCCACCATAGGCCAGGTAAATTAGTAGTCTGGGGGTTAAGATAAAGAGGCCTTGAGGATCACTAAATTGTAGAATTTTCCATTCCTTCCATGCCCAGTTTTACCGTGCAGCCTTCGCTGATTGAGAAGCACTCATCTAGAAAAGAAGCATTGGGATGCCTCTGCTTTATTCTAGTGCCTAGCAAAGAGCCGGGAATCTAGTAGGCGCTCACCACATCATGCATAAAATTAGAGATGTTCCAAAAAATTCCATTTCCACCAATCACTTCTGTCTGTGCCAGAAGTACTGAAGCATTTTCAACCATGTTTCATCTAGGGACAGCCCCCCAAATGCACACACAAATACTAAACCTCAGATTTCTCTTTTGAAATCTTTTTTGAGCTGCTTCTGTGTAACCATACTTAAAATGTACCAACACAAGCTAGTGTTCTTTTGATCTCCTTAGTCTGGGTTTGACAGCTTACTTAGAAGGAATCAATAGTCATAATACAGCTTAGGTCCACCTGAACAACCCCTTTTCCATTACAAGAAATAAAGATCCAAAGCCCATGGAAAAATAAGGTGGTTTAAGTTTGGGAAAAACTCCCGATTCTCAACCCAACCTGAAATTCAGCTGAGATACATTGCCAGACTTCTCTAACACTCTAGGGTGCTAGGTAATGCCCTGTTAACCAGCTATGGACTTCACTGCACCAGCACAAGTCATTTCCCGGGATCAGATTGATTGCTTGTTGGCTGATATAGTTTTACTGGTCTCAACTTGTTTTGCTAGTTTAACTTTTTAACTACAATAACATTTTCCAGCAATATACCAATCTTAAAATTTGACCGTTGGCGTATTCATAATAGGAATTTGGAGAGCTACTTTTATTGCTATCATAGAAGCTTGTATGCAAAGGACAATCATTAAGCTTATTTCTTGATGACTGACAATATCTGGTAATTAGTATTTTTCTTTTAAATTATCAGCTGCTTTTAAGCTGTTAGGGACTGGAACCTCTGTCACTGGAAATTGGAACTTTTTCTCTGTTTATTCTTTCAACTGTGCCCAGAAGCAATAGTTGGTTTTGGGTTTTATGAAATTGAACTTCATTTAAGCCTTTTCCCTAAAATAGTAGGTAATAAAAACTTGACTCCATTCTAATCCAATTCTCTATATTTAAATATTAGTCATCAGGATCTTCCCTTTTTCATACAGTGCACAGCATTTGTGCGTGTAGAATCTTTTTAGATATTTAATTAAAATGTAGTTTTTAAACTAAAATGTTTAGCCAATAATAAGTCTATTAGTTCATGTAAAGGAGCAGTTAGTGCTTATACTGTTTGATCAATTTTGCATGCCTGCATAAGGTAATCTGAACAACTGTTAAAGGCTAACATCATGCAAAATAATAACTATTGTTCATTTGCATTCATCTTATTTTAAAATCCTATATTGTTTTTTATTGATTTTCTTTGTTTTATTCTATTTAAAAAATAAAAAAAATATTTAAGCAAATCGGCGTTGGACCCCTTTGAGTCAGTTATAGAGGACTTTATGGTTTTATTTGGCATGTAGGTAATGTTGCATGTAATTTGTGTTTTGCTTTAAATATTGAGGCTATTGGAAAATATATCCAGAATCTCCTTACAAATTTTAAAGCACCATTGAATAAACATATTTTTAGTCTTTAATGTTCCTACCAAGTTGCTTCCTTTGTGGGGTTTTAATCATGGATTTTCTATTCTTCTGTTTTATTCTTTCATCTTCCTGCTGTCACATGATAGAAAATTGAAGAAGAAATAAAACTTCAAAGTAGATATTTTTCTTATCCACAAACAGGTAAAATTTGACAGAAGACTGAAGTTATTAATTGAACTGGAATTGTGAGAGGGCCCATGGGAAAGAAGATACAGGAGCAATTGGAACTTACTAGAAAAAGTGGAAAGCTTCCTTCTGAGAAGGAGCAGATTAGATAAAATAAGGGCAACATTCTCTCAGTTGGTTTTGCTGCTGATAGACCACATTAAGAATGTTTATGTATAATACAAAACAAGTGTCATATTTATACCTTGATATAGCCAACAACTTCTGCTGCGTGCTCTGCTGTAGCCATGTAACTGAAATATTTGACACCACTAAATTTACAACTCAGCAAGCCATGAGGCTGGAAAGTAGATTTGCATGTCACTAATCAAACACTTACAGCTGACAACAACCCTCCCCTCCTGTTTTGCTGGTTCGTTTTAAACATTATATAGTATCCTTAGCTTCATCAATCTAAAATTATTCAGACTTTGGACTCTGTTCCCAAAAGTTGTGAGGAACTTAGGATGTGTTAACTTTGATCCCTCGGTTATTATGTACCAAGTTATTGTCTGCCAGTATTTAATACCACTTTGTTTTCTACACTCCTTCCACTAGCTATTATGTCCTCTTAGTGTTTAACTTAGACTAACAACTTCTTTGCCTATTGTTTTTTTCCCTTTATAGCTCACTCTTTTCATTTTCATTTGGTTGTCTTCTGTTCAAACGAGAGTGTATTCCTTCAGTGAAGATTTTCATATAGTAAACTCAATTATGCTTTGTCTGTAGAGGTCAAGTCATCCCTTTTACTATTTCAATGATGGTCAGGCCAACAGAGATGCCTCAGTCCCCACCAATAACCAGCACTTTGAAGACGCCACTCCACTTATTGCTGAAGATAAGCCAAATAATCATTTTGTCTTCCTTTTGTAGATAATGCCTTGTTTTCCTTTGAGTACTAGAATTTCTTTTTTATTCCTTAAGGTCCTACCGTTTTACTGTCCAGTAACTGAGTATGGGTTTATTTCTATCAATCTTTCACCATGCTTCATGTGTTTCTTAAATACCAATTTTATGTTGTTTTCTTCAAGTCTGAAAATTATTGCTGATATATCTTGAAATATTAAACAGATTCACTCTGTTATCTCCATTAGAATATACTGTTAGATTTTGGTCGGCATTCTTCATTTATCGTTCCATGTCTATTACCTGAAGTCTCAGGACATGAGCACAATGTAGACAAGTTTCCTTCCAGAACATAGCACATATGACCTTTAGTTCAATTGCCAACAGAATCCTTGTTCTCAACTGAAACCTTCCGAGCCTGGCCTTTACTGTCAGCATTTGTATCAGCATTTTTGCCTTGTGAGCTCTAACCAGAATCACCCATCAGGCTCTGTTTACAGCATTTGAGGCCTCTAGTCCACAGTTTCAAGCCTTTCCTAGCTCCTCCTGCAAACCAGTTCCAAAGACTTCTAAATCACACAATCAGGTATAATCACAGTAATGACCGTCACTCCTTTGGTACCAGTTTTCTGTGTTAGCTTTCTTGCTGCTGAGACACAGTACTCAACACCAACAATTTAAAGGTGGAGCCTTTAATTTAGCTTGTGCTTTCAGGAGATACAGTATACTTGATCGAAAGGCTTCAAGGCAGAAACATCTTGGCAGAAGGATTTGGCAGAGCAAAGCAGCATAGTTCATGGCAACCGAAAAGCAGAGCAGGAAAACAGTGCTAGAGAAGGAGAGGCCAGGATCCAGACACAGATCTCAAGCCCATGAATACATGGCCCATCTAGATACACTCAGAAGTGTGCTCCACCAATTCTCTAGGAAAATCTCAAAGCTGTCATTTAGAGCTCCAAAGGCACCAACATCCTGCTGCAGTATGCATGCCATAGGTTCACTGTCATTGCTCTGTGTGATTATTTAATCTGTGCATCTCAGTACATGTTCAGATTACTGAAAAACTGGAGGAAGAAAGAATCATGATCTTAAAAACTACAAACCATTCTCGCTTGTCTTTCAGTGCATACTTATTGTTTATGTGCTAGAAAATATGCTGAGGGTTCAGTAGTACACAAGTGAGACTGTGTACGTGGCTATGACAAGTAAAGCCTTGTAGGCTAAGATAAGAGGGTTGGATGTTCCTGTAAGTGACAGAGGAAGCCATAGGGCAGTTTTAAACAGAAAGACAACGCATTCAGGTGTTAGTTTAGAGGCTTAATCTGTATATTATCTGAATGATTGAGTAGAAGGGACCAAAATGTAATTGTGGAGATAAGTTGGATACTACCTGAAGGGGTCTAGAAGAGGAGTAGTGGTAGCTTGTCCTGAGGTAGTGGCACTCAGAATGGTAACAGTGACAGAACTGAAACCTGCTTTGGAGGTAGAGTCTATAACACCTGCTGGTGCACTGGAATGAAAGATTTGGGGAAGAGAGAAACCTGAATCTCTATTGCATTCCGTGGCAGTGCCTTTGACTGAGATGGGGATGCCTCAGAGAAGACACGAAAATAACAATGAGGATCTGGATGGTGGTTTTGATCTGCAAAAGTATAGAGGATGAGACAGGAGCTATAGCACAAGGAACAGCTAGTTAAAGAGTTTGGACAAGATCCTGTGTGAAACTCTAATAGTGGAGGTCTGGCCCATAGTAAGTAATACGGTAAGCTTGTGGTATTTAGAATGAAGTTGCTCAACTTCATTCTCATCAAGAAGAAATCTCAAAATGTTAATTGATGTATAGTAAATATAGTTTGACTCACTTTTTCTTCCCAATGAGTAGAAGAACCTGAATGACCTCTCAGGCCTGATAGAACAAATGCTATTTACAATTTAAATATGTATTCTTTTTTTTCTTCTTACACTAGAAAAAATCCTCTAAAAATATATCCTTTCATGATTCTAGACCTAGGTCCCATGCACATAAAGTCACATGCAAACAATCACCAAATCATACACAAACAAAATTGTACTATTTTTAATTTCCTGACCAAAAGTAATCATACTTAGGGAACTAGCCTAATTCTCTGCTTCATGCTTCTAAATTATAGATGATTTTCCTGGGGAGGTAAGTTAATTACTTATTTATTAGTTACTTTTGGAAAAGCTAAAAATAGTGTTTTGAGGGATAAACACAACGCATGAAAATTTATTTGGCAAAATCCAAGGTGTCAGATGAGCAATTCATTCTTGCCTTGGCTTATCTATCTATCTCTATCTATCTAATCATCTATGTGTCTTATCTCTATCTTTCTGAAATGTTCTTGTAACTCTAGCTGCTTTGTAGTGGGAGATTAAGAAGGTGTATATGGGCATGTATCACTTGGGTCATGTAACGCTGGTTTCTCATGAAATCTTACCAAGCCTTTCTGGTGTGCCAAACTTGACAGCTATTCCCTCCACAAACTGAAAGAGCAGTGCCAATGTGATGCATCTTTTCTGTGCAAGAAAGAAGTGAAAACATGACTTCCTCAGCCTGAAGGACTTCTCTGTGGGATGCAAGTGCAGAGCAGGGCTGCAGAGTGATCTGCTGAATGTGGCAGAGGGATTGTCATTGGCTTAACTAACAATCCTGACACTGAAAATTGTATTTAAATATAGGTTCCCATTTTCCCACGTTGCTCCTACTCACACATATCAACTTCAGCCTACAGCCAGTAAGGATTATGTCTCTCCAAATTCTGATAACCCCTGTTCCACCTCCACAGATTTTCCCCCTCATCTGTGCCCTTCTAATATGCAGCTACAGCAACCAACAACTTAGCCGTCAGTAAAGAACAAGATAAAGCCTATAGGATCTTAAAGAAAAAAGAAAGAGCCTTGAGCTTGAGTTCAAATTCAGTGGCCCTGACAGAACTGTAGTGGAGCAGGAAGAGGATGCCAGTTTACGTTTCAGCATCGAGAAAGTAAGTATCAGAAAGACCTCTCCTCAAGAAGAACTCTTGCAACAATTTTAAAGTGACAGTGCCCATCTAGACCATTGTAAGAAGCCTAAGGGGTAGAACAAGAGAGAAGATACAGGAGGTGACAATAAATCACCAACTCCTTTGCTCAGTTATTCCTTTCTCAAAGTACCAGTTGACTAGGAGATAGATGATACACAATCTCTCCTTTCCATCTACAAAATTTCTCTGACATTTCATGAAGATATTAAATCTCTTTTTGTTTTTCTTCTTTTCACTTCTCCCCTCTCCTTAACATACTTGGGCCATTCAATTATGCCTTAATATTTTTTGAAATTTATGTTTTTAAAGCAACTTTAAAATAATCACAAGACACACAAAGGTAAAAGGCGTGTAGACCTGTTGACTGGAGGTCAAAAATATGTCTGTGTTTCTTCCACAAAGAACCGAAACATAAGTAAATGGGGACCCTCCAGAATCTTTGCATTGAAAGTTATACAGATAATATTCCTAAGTAGTTATACAGATAAAGTTATACAGATAATATTCCTAAGTCACTAAGCAGACTTAGTAGAAGGAAACATAACAAAGGCATGATTTGCATTCACTACACACTTATCAAGCACCTAATTAGTGCCTAGTAAAATGCCTGGCCTAGTAGATGTTCAGGAAATATTTCCAAACCACCTACTCTGAGACTTTGTGCTAGTTGCTAATGGCACAGCATTGAACAATAAATGTAGGGCTTACCCTCCCACAACTCCCAGATTTTCGATAGGCATGTAATGAAACGGCGCTCATACTCCCTCGTTTATACTTTCCTTGTCTCCACCTCTACTAGGAAATTTTGATTTTTGCTGCTACTGTTAATATCAGAGGAAGTACTTCTTAATTATTTATTTTTCATCAGTCTGCACTTGCAGTACATAATGTTTACACTCCTTGTGTGGAGTTGGCACATGTACACGATACATCTTAATTCCTTTTTTCATTCCCCTCCCCTTTCCTCTCTTCCTCAGAGGAAGTACTTTTAAACAGAAGAGTGAATACGCTTCTTGTAGCTGCAGAGAGTTACCATGGCATTTGTTTAGGCGAGTGGGATTTAACTTCAGAGGCAGCTGATGCTCTAAGCTTTCTACCTGTGAAGTGATTTATCATTGCTGTTACTAAAAGCCCCGGAGTGGGTGTTGCCTGATCTGTCAGGTGTTTTTGAGAGTCCTATTAACATCTGACCTTATCAAGGAAAAACAAATGCATGCACTTGGGGTTTATTTGCCACAAGGGGGATAATCCTGGATTAGATCTGAATCTGGACCAGTGCCCTAGTCCTGAAAGGTTTTCTCATGATGATTGCTATGGCTGACCATGCAGGCCCCAGATGCAGTGTGAGAGTGATCCATCAGTAGTACTTTGGTAGAGCAAGTTCTTTCAACTGATGTCTGGTGGCCAGCTTCATCAGCAAGTGTGCTCAGGATTAGGTGACCTCCTGAAAGGCTTCTGGCCCCAGAACAATGGAGAGAGATAGTGCTGGCCCAGCAGACTGAAGTGTAGTGTTTGTGCAACATCTGCTCTAGCTGGTTCTGCTGCTCTTATGCTTCACTGATGAGTTTCCTTTTTAGATTTCCAACAATTGTGTCTGATAACATGTGGCCAGAGGGCCCACTCACATAATGGCTTGCTGCAGTTAGCAATCAATAGAGTATGAACTGTTCCCTTAGTCAAGCAAGGCTGAATGGAGCTTCCTCCTGGAACTTCTGATTGGATCATGGATTTGAACACTCACCAGTATCTGCCCACTGGCAACTGCTAATGCAGCAGTGTCCTACAGGATGTGTAGGAGCCCTTCAGACAGTGATGGCAGTGCAAGGCTTGGGGAAGCCAACAAAAATGTACACTGAGGTTTAATGAAGTTAATCATTCTGCTTACGTTCAAATAGCTAGTAAGTAGCAGAGCCCAGATTTAATCACATGGCTAACTCTAAAGCCTGTGCATTTGTAGGGATGTAGTCTTATGAATGCTAGGCTAGGAATTTGGATATGTCTTGTTCAGAAGTGGGGATTGATTGGAAAGCTGAGAAGTTAGAGACTTAGGTGATGACGTCCTAAAAATAGACAACTGTTGGAAGGAATTGTAAAAGTAGACACACAAATGATGCAAACTCATTACTATGCACTGAGCTATTGATAGTTAATTCTCATAATATTTATGACATGTAAAATTACTATTTTAACTGCCAAGAGATTATATATTTTCCTGGGCTATAATGTGATATTTTGATATATATGCACATTGTGGAATTATTCATTAAGCTAATTAATGCACCCATCATCCTACATACTATTTTCCAGTGAGTAACTTTGAAATTTACTCTTCGGAGTTTTGCAATACAGAATACTGTCCTATTAACGATAGTTAACCATGTTAGCGATAGATCCCACAATCTGCTCATGTCTACTGAATCTTTGTACACTGTGATCAACCTCTTCCCATTCCTCAACTTATACTCCAGCTTCTGGTACGCTTCATTCTACTGTATGACTTTTTTCACTCTAAATATGAGTGAGCAAAATGCCCTTCAGGTTCATCTATCTTGTGGCAAATGACAGGATTTCTTTCTTTTATAAAGCTGAACAATAGCCTGCTGCTCCTATGCATATATGCTCTTTATCCATTCATGTATTGGTGGATACTTAGTTCTTTCTGTGTCTTTTCTCATGTGAGTAATGCTGCAGTGGACATAGGAGTGTAGACAGCTTGTCAACATACTGACTCAATTCCCTTTGGATCTGTACCCACTCGGGGGTATCTGGGTCTTATAGCATCTATTTTTAATTTTTCGAGAGAACTCTACTCTCTTCCATAATGGCATTACCAGTTTACAGTCTTGCCAGTAGAATATAGGATTTTCCCTTTTTTCACATCCTCACTAGCACTTGTTACCTCTTGTCTTTTTGATAGCACCCACACTAACAGACGTGAGATACAAACTCATTGTAGTTTTGATTTTTATTTCTCTGGCAAGCGATGTTGGGAGTCTTTTCCTATACAAATGATCACATTTGTATTTCTTGTCTAGAAAATGTCTCCTCAGATGTCTCCCCAGTTGAATTGAGGTAATTTGGTTTTATGGTATTGAATTGCATATATTTTTTGAAATTATACAAATATATTTTAGATATTAATCTGTTATCACAACATAGTAGCTGGATAGTAATGGATCCATTAATTAACTTGATGGTGGTAATAACTGTATAATATATGCATATATCAAGTCATCCTTGAATACATATACATAAAAATAATTTTGTCAATGATACCTCAATAAAGCTGGAAAGGGGGTTATCAAGTAAGGGAGCTCAAGAGAAATATCAAGCATACATATGTTTTGTCTTCCTTGCCTAAATGTGTAAACAGGGCCATGTGACCATTTAAGGGCCAAGAGGGAAAAATAGCCTTGGGAGCTGAAGGTGTAGGGGGGATTGAAGAACTTGTGTGACAAGTGATTATTAATCTGTTTTTGTTACTGTTCTTGCTTTGTGCCAAGTGGTTGTAGGGTAGTCAAGTGTACTTAGAAATGTAGAGGAGAGAGGGACTCTTTAACTGTCCTTGCCATAGACAGGTATGAATGAATGCTCTCATAGTACTGCTGGTGCTCTGAGAATTTTACTGAATCCCTGTGGCTGTGGGGTCTTATCTCTGGAAATCTCAAAAATGATCTTGGCAATTCCTGGAGGCTGTGCTTTTGACTTTGGCTGTCCAACAGAGAGCAGTAGCATCACCGCCACACTGGTTGCCTAGGTGGTGGGATCAACAGAGCCGCCTGCCCCTGCCCTGCTGCCTGTGCTGCATGGCTCTGCAGGACCACTCCCAGCTCTGCAGCAGGATCCGTGTTTTGTGTTCTGTTTGGTTCTTGAACTTAGATCTTCATGTCTGGAAGATATAGTTAGTTAGCTTTCTATGATCATAACGAACAACTGCGATAATAAATTTATAGAAAGAAAAGGAGCAGTTTGGCTCACATTTTTGGAGCTCATAGTGTATTGTTATTTGCTCCCTTTGCCACTAGGCCAGTGGTAAGGCAGCACAGCATGACTGGATCACATGGGGCGAGCAGAGCTGCTCACTTCATGTGTGGGAAGCATACAAGAGCCAGGAAAAAGCTGGAGCTCCTAATCGCCTTTGAAGTCCCCAAAGACCTAAAGCCTTTTTCAGTAGGCCTCACCTTTCAGAGTCTCTGCCACTGCACATTAGCATCACGCTGGGGACCAAGCCTTCAATACTTGGTATTTTGAGGACCATTCCAGATCCTAACTCCCACAATCTCTCTAGCAGCACAGCTTCTTTGGCCTGTCTCCTCCAACCCTCTTAGGACAAATAAGAAATGTAAGAAGCCAACAGCCATGTCGTCTAGACGGTTCCATTCCATGGACTGTGTCTTTCTTCTTAGTCTTAGATCAACTATTAATGCAGCTGTTTTTAGAACAGTTCCACCTCATTGCTGTTTCATTGCCATGCAGGAAGAAAAAGGAGGCCCAGGGGACACGAAAACTTACAGTGACCAAAATACTAGTGTATTTCCACACAAACTTCCATCTGGCTGCCATGAGCTGCCCAGTGTACACATGCTGTCCTTTATGCCCATCTCTACTTGTACAGTACTAGATTTCCAAGGGAGAATCCTCCATATACCTTGCCCTCCAAGATAGCAGCCACCTGGCTACCTCACAACCAAGCCTTGAGAAGGGGTGACAGCTTTATCACAGAGTATAGCAAAGCTTTTATCGGAAAGGCATATCAGTAATCACCGTTTAGCTTCCTGACTCCTCACTGTTTTTCTTTGTACTCAAGTAGTTTGCAGACAGAAAGAGGCAAAGCCTAACAGGCACGTGCCCTTCACTCCCTAGATCCTTCACTGTCCAGCTTTTGCCATCTTCTGTATGCACCAAATGTCTTCATGTTCTCTGAGGGGAAACAAGTAAATGTGGGGTTGTCAAAAAGAAATAAACATGATCTATTAAACATAGACAGATACGCCTACACAGACCTAGACACATTCAGAGCAGTCAGGACTGGTCTTATGTCCCATAACAATGAGAGTTATACTGGCCCTAGCAGTATTTCTCACCCAGGGGAAGTATTCCTGTTCTATAGTACATTTGGCAAAGACTTGAGCGTCCTGGTAGTTGTCACCCTGATTGATGGGAACTATTGGCATTTTATGGGGAAATGCCAGAATTTTGAAATGCTCTGCCTCGAATGAGATGTCCTGTATAACAAGGAATTATCTAGGACCATATACTAAATGCCACTGAAGGGAAATAACCAGGGTGGGGTGGGGGAGAACAAAATTCCTATGAGATTTCTAGGGTTACTAAAGTTCTATGATTAAAGCAGTGCTTCTCAGTGTGCTGTGAATGTTTAAATTTGTAAAAGTACTATAATAAAAGATACGTTGTCATTGGTCCCCCTCAAAATATTCTCCTTTGCTTCAAACATTTAACCCATCACTCTTTGCCACTTTCTGGAGCAGTTCTGGAGGCCTTCTTTTGTGTCTTTCTGAGAAGTGTTTAAGATAAAAATATGGTGGGTGCCACTGCCCAGGGCCATCCAGTGGAAGTCAGGCTTGTGAAAACATTTCAGTGTGTCTTCATTCACCTTGTCCACTCGATCTGACACTGTGTGCCTTACGACTCTTCTGCAAAGTGAAAGGGACCCTGAATGAAGCAAACATTCTGGACTGACTCAGGAGACTCCTCCAAATAAAGACAAGAAAGAGGACTTGCAGAAATGCTTCAGAAAGCGGCACAGGTGTTGGGATAAGGCAGAGGGAATATTCTAAGGGAACATAATGGCAATGTGTTTTCTTTTTTACTGTAATACATTATTTTAAAACATGTAAATATTCATATTTTAACCATACCTCATACATCAACTACTTTGGAATCATCTGAGTGCTGATAAAATTGACTTTCTGAGTCGCTCCCAAGTCTTAACTGACTCAGTCTATGGGAGAACAGACGGGATCTACATCTCACAAACATATCAAGTGGTCATTGTGTGCACTAATGTTTGAAAACCATTGGAGTAAAGGATCATTCTAAGAAATGGGAGGCTGAGGGCTAAACAAATGAAGATGTATATGTAGCAAAAGATATGGAGGAAGCCAGCCATATCCGTCGAGATCAGTAGGAAGGGAGGGCAATGAAAAGAGATATTTAGGATATTCTCAGGGAAATAAAGGAATGCTTATTTCTTCTTAGAATATATTTAAAAGCTCATTGTTTTTAAAATGGCCCCAGTCTTAAATTTCTTAGAGTTCTTTTACAAAATAGAATCTATAGCTAGCTAATAAAGCTTTGAGAAAGCATTTAACTTCTTTCTCTAGTAGTTAAGGAAATCCAAATTAGTAAAACATCTGTTTTATGTTTATTAAATTGGCAATAGTTGGTTTCATTTATTTTGCATTTTACAAACAGCCGTTGTTGAAGACAATCAAGTTGACGCTGACATTTGAGTTTGCTGCTGTTGGAAAAGTACATTTGAATAGTCATTCTGGAAATCTTGGTGACAAGGTTTATCTAAATCTTTAAAATGTGCGTATGCTTCAGTTTACATTTACAGTGCAAACTAAAAACATTCGTTATTCCCTTTTGTCTGCAAATTTGATTTTGATGTTTATTGCTGCCTTATGAATTAATGTTTCATACTACAGAAAGTTTGGTAGCATATTATGTGGCTATTTAAAATTTCAACTGACAATGAATTTCAGTAACATGGATGGTATCTGTTATATGGGGTTAAGATGCAAAGATTGGAGGAAAAAGTTTGACTCCAACTGTATGGGAGAAAAAATTAACAGTATATTGAAAAATAGAAGTGGGATAAAAATATTGCCAAGATGTCAATGGAAGACTCTCCCTAGTTGGCAGACTTGTGCATAATTTTTAGCTTCTTTGTTACTTTCTCACTTTCCAAATTACCCACAATGATGAACCTTAGTTAGAAACAAGTTAATTTAAACATACTTATGGCATGAAAGTCTTTCAGTTACATTTCAGTTATTTGAGTGGGATGGTGATCACAGATTCCATTCATTTTAGTATAATCATCCTATGCCCACTAGCTCATACCAATGCAGCATTATCCAAAGGAAACTATATTAGTGCTTGTTTTCCCCTCTTGGATACTTCCTGTTACTGGTCTCATATTCATTTCATGTGTGTCATTTCCAGTGCTTGGAATGAACTAGCTACCTGGGAAGTAGAACTAGGTTGGAGTTTGTTTATTTTAATTTTACATTTCATGAATATCAAATAAATTGGGTTGACCAAATTTTCAGTAAACCATCAATAAGCTTTGCAAACACATGTTGCTTTTGGTTTCATGTTTTTCTGAACGCTCCATTTGCATACTTCTCCCTTGGGTTACTTTCTGTTTGTAGCCCTCCAAGAATTACTAATTGAATTGTTCCAGTGGTAATTATGAATACAGTACAAATACAGTAATATACTTATTGAGTCATTTTGGCAGGAAGAAGTTTGTCTCCCAGTGAGTAAGATGCAATAAAAACAGTTTTTAAAATTGAAAACCACCAATACCATACTAATTCTGTTTTGAGATTGAACTTAGGAATGAGTACATTTAAAACATATTGATTATACCCATGTTCTGTACAGCATTACAGTTTCCAAAGAAAAATAGAGTGAGTTATCCCAAATAACTAGATTTGGTACAGTAGACAGCTAACAAAGCCAACAAGCTGCAGACAGTGTGTCACACCTTGCATGTGCCTCACTTCTTTTGATAAGAGGAGTTAGGTTCTAATTATTTGTGAAATTGTCACTATATCCTTGGAAATAATAACATGGAGTTCATAATCAGATAGCTCTCTGACTCTATGCTATGAACACAGAGCACGGCCTTCTTAATCAGATTCCTCTCTGACTATGCTATGAACACAGAGCAGATAAATAGTTTGTATTAGCATAGATGCTGTTTTTCTTCTTGTTATTGTTTTTCTAAAAAGAAGCACCGAGTCTGGGGATTAGTCAGAAGACCTGGGAAGAAAATTCTTCCAAATCAAATATGTGTAAACATGCAGGAGCATCTCTGCTGCAGGAAATTGAATTTACAGGCTAAGGGGCCCACATGGAAAGAAAGCTCAGACATACATCTGTGCTCTGACTCTAGTAGGGGATTGATAACAGCGAGCTACAGGAAATCTTATAAGGGGAGGAGACCCAGAATTCAGGTTAAACCTCCTGGATCAGTGTGCATCAGTGCCTTCTCAGCTTTCCTGATGAGTTGAAATTCTGCTCGTATATTTCAGAGATCCGACACTCCTTGTAATCACTTAGATTGACGGTTATAATACAAGCTTGTCCATATTGCTATAATTTAAACATTGTATAATAGGACCAAGGATATATAATAATCATTTTGATTGTCACATAACATTTTTTCTATGACCTTCTGGGATAGTCCCACTGATTGAACTATTCTACTCAGAAGAATTGTGTCTGGTCAGCAAGGAAGGTGCTATCAGATCTTCAGTCTTGCCTCACAAACCTTTGTGATCCAATGTGTTTTAGAACATGGAACATTTCTATACATTAGAATGGCAATAAAGCGGGAAAAATAAAGAAAATAAGTAGCCTCAAGACAGTTTAGGTCAAATTGTCCTGCCAAATAAGTTCAGTTCAGGTCAACTAATACTACAAAAAGATTTATTTTGGCCTTCAAAGGTCTCTGGAATTTGGAATTGCTGATATGGTAATAAAGTATGATGGACTTGTATTAGCCCATTGATAATGAATATAAGCATTAGGAGAAGAGATATGCCATGTTGGGTCCTCTGCCCAGGTCATTTGAATTATGCTTCTGCTATGAGTCTATCTAAGGAATTTTTGTGGAAAGACTGGATTCAGAGTTAACCTAATGGATCTGTTCTCCATCATAACTTCTAATGCCCAAGCAGTATCTGGGTGCCTAGGCTGGGCACTGTGACAGATGGCTCAACGACAGCCAGATAACTTACTCAGACTTACTTAAAATTATACACCTAGCAAGGGGTTGAACAAGGTGAGTCTTAGATGAACCTTTGTGCAAAAGCTTTTTTTTTTTTTTTTTTTTTTTGTCCTAGGCTCCCAGTGACTCTAAAAATCATTGTCCTGAAGTGTGACACTCAGCTTCTTGCTGGGAATGCAACTTAGCTAGTTTGATGGATAATAATGGAGAGAGGGAGTAGAGATGGAGTCCAAGCCCTCATGCACACTAGGCAAGTATTCTACCACTGAGCTACATCCCCTGCACTTTTTATTCACATATTTTTATTTTGAGTCAAGATCTTTCTAAGTTGCCCAGAGTGGCCTTGAACTTGTGTTCCTCATTCTCCTGAGTTGCTGGGATCACTGGCATTTACCACTGTACCCTGCCTAATAAATACATATGAGGGTGTTTTGTTACCTCCGCAGTACTATTCTGTATATTAGTGGAAATTTGTAAACACATGGACAAGCATTATATATCTACTTTCTTTAAGTCTCATTTGGGAGGTAAATTACCAAAGTGAATCAGAACTTTTAGCTCAAGCGACAGAAAGTCCTTTGAGGAGTAGAGGGTGGTTGTCACCAAGGGAAAGCCTGTTACCCTCCCCAGCCTTCTCAATTACCCATGAAGTCATTCTTACATTCCTTTGAGTTTCCTGCTTAATCTCTTTCTGTGCTATTTCCTGTGTTTCAAGCATTGCAGAGTGCTCAACTGTCATGGTAATTCCTGCTTGTAATTTCTGTTTGTAGTTTCCGACCACACACTCATTTGTCTCTTCTCCATTCTATTCTATCTCCCTCCCTTTTTCACTCCCCGCCATAGTTTTCTATGTATTTCTGAGTCTTCAGTTAATATTTGCTAAATGAGTACTAAGAGATTAAAAAAAAAAACAGAAAGAAGTATAGAAACAACGTAGAATTTTAAGAAAATAGTAAGAAATTAACACTAGTTAATACATTGCATATTGTTATCTTAGAAGTAGTTGTTCAGGTTGAAAGATTTAGGCATGAAAAAAAGATCAAACAATCGAACAACGAAAGCACAGACTGTTCTTTTAAATGAATTAACAGAGACCAGTAGTACAGTTATCTACTGTAAACTTCAGAAGAGAGATACCCCACTGGGGTATCTAAGGGAAGTTACCTTCCATATATGTTCCTTGAGTTCTCAACCAGGGTCTCTAGAATCCTCTCCTACCTGAGCTCCATCTCCCCTTCCTGGTACTCAGGAGATCATCCTGAGTACCAAGCTTATAACTGGAGACTCCCACTCAGCTCAGGCTCGTCCAGGCAGCCTGATTCCCAGATCGGCCTTCTGTGGGCCTCAGCCCATTGCCAGCCCTTGGTGTCTCTATTCATCCAGGCTGTTGGCCCATCTTAAATGCCCTCCCTCTTTGGCTTCGCTTATTCTTAAGCATCCTCCAGCTATGCTACCTGCAGTTTGAACTGATCTTGTCTTTGTGTGTCTCCCACAGTGCTGATTTCAATACCACTGCATCCCTTCTTAATTGTTCTGTTCCCTGTGATATGTGTGTAAGTGTCTCTAGAATGCACTATTTGCTTCATGTTAGGTTTAGATGAGGCCAGCAGTGAGGAGCACATATCACACCATTAACCTCCTTACGAGCCATGTTGGCATCCTGACCTTAGATTTTCAGCATTCAGAACCATGAAAACTAAACATCTGTTTTTTGAGTTATTCAGTATGTGGTGTTTTGCTCTAGCGGCCCCCAGCTAACATATTCCCTCTAGCACTTCAGAACAGACCCGGTAACCTCCTCAGTGTTCAATATGTGAAAATTACTTAAATTCCCCCTGCCTTAATTTACTCATGGTTAAAATGGAAATAATAATAGGATTCCTCACATGGTTATTGCAAAGAATAAATGAAGTAATGTATGCCAAGTGTTTAGAACAGTACCAGGCATCGAGTTTGGATGACATCTTCTCCTGTTAAAATGAGTGAGTTTCCAGCATACACTAACATCTTGCCTCTGGCTGCAATCTGGGGCCTGTGAAACCCACCTTTTAGTTCACAGCTCTTCTGTCATGACAGACTATTCTCTATTCTAGTCTTGATATACAGTTAGAAGCAAGGGTGCCTCAGTAATAACTCTGTTCTCTGTCATATGAATAAAAACGATTTTTCTTGGAACTCTTTTTATGCCTGCTGCTTCAAGTTATTTGTCATTTCCTTTAGGGACCTGTCCAAGAGAGTCAGGCTATGAGATATGTTGCAAAAACCACCTGTGTTGCCTTCTATATGAAACCAGGGGATTTGATGGTTTTTCTCTTTGTAAGATTCTAAGGAGATGTCCTCATCTTGGATAGACTATCTGTTACCCTTGGGGTTTGTCACAGTGGCATCAAATCAAAAGACTTCAGTTTTGTTTTGAGAAAATGCCATCAGGCATTGTCGCTGGGGAGGGGGGAGACACTGAGTCCATCTGGTCCAAAATCCATCCAAGGGCAGGGACTGTGCTTGCCTTATTCCCGTTGCATTGCCAGTGCCCATCACTATGCTTGGCACAGGGTAGGTATGCAAGTGACATCTGTTGAATAAACATCTTGCAGGGGAAGTACTGGAAATGCTTCATGTTATTATCCAATTTGGATTTTTTTAATTTGGCCAGTCTCATCTGTACTGCATCAAAGAAAGCCTTTTCTATATATCTGCACCTGCCGTCTGGATTAGTCTTTTCTATACCTCCACAATACACTATTTCTCCCACGATTGTACTTACTGTATTGCAGTGTCCATTTCCCTCTATCCTGTCCCCATTCCTATTCCTAAAGCTCTGTGTCTATCTTGTCTCATGCCGAGCCATGGTTTCTGCTCAAAAAATAGTATTTGGATGCATGACTCTAATGCCTATGGTGGACAGCGAACACAACAATTACAGAGCCATGTATAATATTTATATCTCACAAAAGGCTTATTGTAGACAAAGATATTTGAAGCATGGTGACAGTCTTGGGAGTGTCAGCAATAGAGTTTCTTCATTCAAACCCTGGCAATAGCAATCACATGATAGATACTATAAAAGAGCTAGCTCATGGCTTTTCTAGTAGGAGATGGAATTTTGTTTTTTCCTTTTTCCTGGATCCTATGAGCATGCCGGGACATAGGGAAGAAAAACATGGTAGTATATTGTAAGCAAACAGAGATCATCTCTCTTTTTCCTATCTCCTCCCCTGTTTTCATGTTGGATGTTACCTGCACGGAGTCTGGGAAGCATCACCCCCAGTGAAGACCTGCTGAGCATGGGTTTCAGAGTGAGAGCAGTGGGGTGCTGAGCCAAGTCGCAGGGTAAGCTGCAAAGATGAGAGTCTGGCGGCTCAAATCCTAGAAGCAGATCGATGAGGGTCCAAGAAGAGGAAATGTCTCTCATTATCATGTTGAACTAGATAGGAGCTCACAAAGACTGAGGCAGAGTTGTGGCCTTCTCCCTTTCGGTGTCTGGTAATTTTTATGGTACTAATTTTCTGTTAAGAAATAGAGCTTCCAGTGTTGTATTCTTTAAGAGCATTGAAACCGAATGGTACCACACAGTGGTGATACACTTAACTAACAACCAGAAGGTTCTACAGAAGGCTGAGGAAACAGGAGCCTCACTTCCTGGTTTTCTTCGGCTTCTCATTCACTCATTCACTTGCCAATTTATTTATTAATCCAGCAAACGTGTAGTAGACTGTTGGTGATGCTTAGTAACTTGTTAAGGCTTACAGTGACCCAGTCTCTCACTCTGGGGCTCTTCGCACTGTCGCATTGTTGTTGAATGTGGAAGAGGCCTGATCAGTCACATCTGTGATAACTTGGTCAGGTGAAGCAGTTTAGCTTTTGCTGTATTAGCTGCTCTAGATTTCTTCAGTTGCCCATCGAATGTAGCAGGAATCTGGGATTGCAGATGTAAAGTTGAAAGAAAAGCAGAACTGGAACACAGCTCCCCTGTGTGACATAGTTGGGCTTTTTTAAGTTTCCCGCAGGCTAGAAGCTTTCCATACTTTATATATTTAACCCTAACAGTAGTCCTATAACAAGTTGGTTGGATACTTCTACTCATTTACCCATTTCCAGAATGCAGGGAAGTTATACAGCATTATTACAGCTTGTTCAGCTTGTAATTCAGGAATGTAAGACGCAAGTTGTATGGTCTGACCCCACAGTCCGTGCCCATGCTTACCATGCTATACTGCCTCTATTTACAAGACTAGAATGAAGTAGATGATACTAATCCAGAGACAAAGGGCTAGCCTGGGATAAAAGCCAAAGATTGCTCTGCCTGACAAGACTCGCAGTCATCATTGTTTAAGAGGTACAAAAGCACAAGACTTAAAAAGATTGACCACATCTACAAATTTCAGATGTTAAGTGAATATTAAATCCCATTTTCCCATTATCATGTCCATAGCCCTTTGGGGTCATAATTTACAAGACTCTATGTTTTCCTAGTATGCACCCTCAATAGGTAAAGCTAGCAAATAAAACCCTTCTTCATGCTCAATTTTAAAGGCCTGTTGGGCTGCCGCTTTACCTTTGATATCCCGGATCTCGCAGGGTGTCCCCAACAATATCAATGAAGGTTCTTCCCATTTTATTGCTGAGGAAAAGTGAGGGTGAGAGAGTTCAGGTTCATGAAGCTACTCAGGGTTTGGAGCCCTTACTGAGAAACTTTGTTTTGGGCATGGGGGGACGCCTATCAGGGCATGCAATTTTCTTTGTGTGCTCCCCAGTTAAATGAACCAGTCACTGAAACATTTGACTTTTCAAAATATGTACACTGTTTGCAGGAGCACAATAATGTACTAGAATGGCTTTTTTATTCAAGATCCAAAAAAACACTTAATGAGTATTGGCTGTGTTCATAAGCACTATTATATATTATGGGAGGAATACAAAAAGTAGCATGTATTAGTTTCTAAGTGTCTTAAAATAAGATGTGTATAAATAGATATCTTCAATTGACAGATGCTATGTGGATTTATGTACAGATAAAACTTACTGGGGGTTAGGGTGGTAGGCCTGGTTCCCTTTTAGAATGTACAACATACCTTTATTCCATTGGAGTTTCGCTTCCTTACTTGGTAAATGGCAGTGGATTTTTTTTTCTTATAGTGTCTGGTCCCTCATGACTGACAGAACTAGTAGCTTTAAGCATTTTCTTTTTCAAAACAAACATGACTCATAACCTGGGTGGATGCAGCGACTGTAGTTGATTTGGTGAACATTTGAGAACACAAAATGGGAATAAACAAGACCATTACTGTAAATGATTTTTAAAATGAACCTAATGCACTGGAAATAGTATAGATGAAATAAAGGAGAAATGTGAACATTGGAAATATATTCCAGTTAGCTCAAGCATACAGGAGAGCATTAAAATTAAGGAGATAGGCATTGATTTATTCAAAAATATCTAATGGACCATTGTAAGTACTAGACACGCATCAGTGAATTAAAACAAAAAGACAAAAATGTCTGCCTTCCTGGAGCTGATGTTCAAAGGGGGAAAAGGGAAGAAGAAACACAAGTAAAACATATTTTATGTTGGATGGTTATCAAGTAGAATATTGCCAGCATTGAAGATGATCAGCAAAGGCTACATTGAGAAGATGACATCTGAATAAAGATCTGAAGAGGAGAACAGAGGGAGAAATGCATACACCTGAGGGAGGAGCCTTTCAAGTCAAAGGAGCAGCAGGTGCAGACTTTCTAACGTTGGTGCACTCTGAGGTGGCCCGAGGGGAGGGAATACGGAAGGAATAAATAGTGGCTGTCATTAGAGAAGTAACCCAGAAGCTGGCCCATATTGTGGAGTGTGCTTCACCACCAGGTATCTGGTGAAGTCCAACTAGCGTAGCGGGTCCTACACACTAGTTTGTGCTCTGCTCATATTCCCTTTACCAAGCAGGTAAGCCTGACCCGGTGCTGCCAAGTGTTGGGTGGTAAGGCACACAGGTAGCTGCTTCCTCTGTAGCAGGAGCCTTCTTGCCTAGAAGGTATTTTCTTCCAGCCAAAGGTGCATCCCACAACCAATAACTGACACAACACCTTCACTTCAAGGTGGGACCCATCTTGTGGTACAGTTTGCTTCCAGTGGGATCAGCTTAAAGTTGAACTCCGGGTGGGACCACAGCCTTGTTTAGCTCCTGATCGTGCTAATTTCTCCCCGTGAAATGCCTGACACAGGACCTGCTTCTAGCAAACCTATTCCCAGACAATAAACTTTCAACAACACAATTTTTTTATTTAGAGAAAAAAGCAAAATATAAAAAAGTGTAGAAATAGTAAAGAATTTCAAAAAACAGTAAGAAATCACTAGTTGATAAATTACATGTTGCTATCTTAGAAGTACTTGCTTGTCATAAAATAAAAGCATAAAAAGTGGACAATCAAACAATGACAGTACAAACCATTCTGTTTAATGAACTAACAAAAATTTAGTAGCATGGTTATCTCTCTTGCACACTTAAACATACATACAGTTATGTCCTTTAGAGCACTTGCCTTCCCTTTCATTATCACAATGTATATTATACATTTTGGATCTTATTACTCTTCCTGTTTTTATTATTATTTTTATACTAGAGAGATGATGATATTTACAAAAGTGAGTTTGATTTATTTCACTTATGAGGATAGTCTCAAGTTACCTCCATTTACCTATAAAAGCATCAAGATCACCCTTGTTATAGCCGAGTAATAGTCCATTGTATAAAAATACCACATCTTTTTCATCCATTCTGCAGTTGATGGGCATTTTGGTTGTTTCCAACATTTAGCTATTACAAATTTCGCTATAAACATGGGTGCATATATAACACTGAAACATGACCTTTTAATTTTTTCTTGGAAAATACCTAGGAGGGGAATAGCTGGATTGAATGGAACTTTCAATCCTAGTTTTTTTTTCCTCTATTGAGGAATCTCTATACAGATTTCCACAGTGGCTGCACCAGTCTACACTCCCACCAATAGTGGAGAAGGGTTCCTTTTTTCTCCACATCCCTGCCAACATTTGTTATCAGTTGATTTCTTGATGGCAGCCATTCTTTCCAGGGTGAGATGAAATCTCATCTCTGTTTTAATTTGCCTTTCTCAAATGACCAGTTATGGTGAGCATTTCTTCATGTATTTATTTTCCATTTGTATATGTTTATCTGAGAAATGCATATTCATCTCAGATGCCCAGTTTTGGAGAGGGTCTTTGAATTTGGAGAGCTTAATGTTTTGTAATTCTTTTCATGTTCTGGAAATAAGTCCTTTGCCTGAGGGACTGCTGGCCAAAATTCTTTCCCCTTCCGTGCTTTTTCTTTGCAGTTTGTTGGTGATGTCTCTTGAGGTTCAAAAAAATTTTAATATGATGAGATTCCACTTGTTGATTCTTAGAAATACTTCCCGCGTGATTTGATTCTTGTTCATGAACTCTTTGCCTACCCCTATGTATCCAAGATTTCTACCTACCTTGTCTTCCAGTAGATTTAGTGTTTCTGTTTTAATATTTAGATCTTTGATCTATTTTGACTTTAGTTTAGTGCATGGTGATAGGCGTGGCTTTATTTTCAATCTTAAGCATGTGGAAAGCCAGTTTTTTCCAACACCATTTATTAAAGATGTGACCCTTTTCCCAGTGAGCCTGTTTAGCCCCTTTGTCAAATATAAGGTGGCTGAGTGCAAGACAATAAACTTTCAACAGTCCAACTTTAGAAAGCTACTCTTCTCCGTTTTTCTCTTCAGTGGTGGACTCTGGGTTACAGTGTGTTTAACCAGGTGCCCCGCGAGATTCATCATCCATGATGGTGTTCACTACCACCTTCCATTGTCTTAAGGAGGCAAGGGAGATGCTTTATGAGCTAGATAGTACTAAATGTGCTGTTGTAGACACCTTTGAATGTCTTGCTGATTCGGATGCTTAGTGAAGGGACACATTTTAAATAGACTCTTGATGGCAGTGTGTTTTAGTAATTGATTTGTTTTTATCCTGGTAGGTAGAACCACATGAGGGTCACTTTAGATGCCTCATTTTAGTTATTTGGAATCTTAGTCAATACAATATTGACCTCCTAACTGCAGTCTTGCAGTCATGTGGGAGCGAATATAGTATCTGACCTTTCCTGAGGAACCCCAAAGACTCACATACCTTTTGTCTGACGATAGCTTTTTATTCCTGGCCCTGGCTTCAGAACAGAAAACAAGCTGTGGCTGGAAAATCTGAACCATCTCAGTAATACCATGTAACAAATACGACTTTTTCCCAATTCTCATGAATGTGGGATATTTTTCTGGGTACAGATCCAAACTTTAACAAGTACTGTGGCACCCTTTTCCCTTAATGTGCCAGAATATACAAATTCAGGGCCCCGAGTCTGAGCTCTCTGAGCTTCTCTACGACCTCTACTCTGCTGTGACATAGGGGCTGGCCACAGTCTTTTGAACACTTGTTTCCCCTTTCTCAGTGCCACTCCTAACGTGTAAGACCAGGTAACTGACATTGTGTAAGGTATTCTCTTTTCCCTGTCCTGTCTTCCTCTAACATATTCATCTAGCGCAGTCCAGATGGTCTGAATTGTCCTGTCTCCCAGTTTAATTAATATTACCTGGGAGGTATGCAGTGAAGCATAATTGTCCCCACTTTGTAGATAAAGAAATACAGATTTGAAAATGTAAGTGACTTGCTCAAGAAGAGGAAACTAGTGAGTGAGTGGCCGAGACCAAGTAGATCACAGGCCTTCTGAAAGCTATACAGAAACAGTGTTAGGGAAAGGTGATGACTTGCTCGTGGGTGTGATGTTCACTCATGTGGCCATTTCACTTATTCGTGGTATCAGGATGCCAGTGCATTCTGGTAGCTCAAGCCACATTTTTGTTTCTCCGAGGAATGTGCCCAGGTAGTCCCTCCTCATGAAAGCCTCCTGGTGACTGGCTGTGCTTTCTTCCCGTGGAGTGGCTGTGAGCCCTCATCTTCTGGAATTTTCCTTAGTCTTTGGTCTCATTTTGCTTGCACAGCAGCCTGTTTCCTTGCCCATCTCTGTCATCTGGCAGCGTATTTACCACCTCCTATTTATTGTCTTGGCTCCTGGTTAGTTATTAATCCATCAGTGCCATTCTGTGTTGTACAGAATGCTAATCCAGACTCCAAAGAACTGGTCTCAGTGCTGTGTTTGCCAGTATCCTCAAGTTCCCATTACTCCCCCATGGTTTGTAACAGCAATCAAGCAGTGACAAACAAACCTACCAATAAACCTCAGTATGCTGGGAGCAGCTTGCCTGCTGCTCAACTGAGTAGCCCACGTTTTAAAGAGCAGGCAGTGTAGTGGGGGGTGGTAATAGGTGACTTGTCCATGGCACCTTATGGGAAAGCTGGTGATTGTGCCTTTTGTTGAGGAAAGTAAAAGTTCTCTCCATGATACAGAGCATCAAAGATGGAAGGGACAGTTATTTTAAAGTTAGCCAAAGAATTTAATTACAACTGGTGACGGAACTCCTATTCATGGTCATGTGGGAAACTTTCTGTGGACCTAGTTCTTGCAGGACTTTGAGGAGCTCTCTTGTGGTTAGTTATACCTAGGAAGAGATGGGGCGTCTCCCTGGAATTTGATACTTTGGATAATTGTTAGGCTTTTGCCTATTCCTGGTGGCCCAATATTTTCAGTAGTAAGGGTGGCTTTCATGAGCCATCTCCACTCATGTAACTCATCCTGGCCAGGGGTCGATTGGTCAGGATGCAGCGCACAGGACACAGGCTTGAAACTGTCATTGCAAATTCATCCATGCAGGACTGAAGTGGCCAAGCTCACTCAGCCGAGGTTCCATGATGAATCTAGCCTAACATACCAGTGTGTTAGTACCAGGGTACCTGTGAAGGTGGCACTGGGCCCTGCCCAGTAGGAGAGAGTAAACCTGGCTAGAAAGGAAGACACTGTGCAAAGCAACTTCTTGAGCAGCTGGCTAAGGAAGACCCTTACCTTCCCTTACCCCAGATGCTGATGGCGAATGTGCCTCTGACTGACAGCATTCATATATCGGGCTTACACATACCAATCGTATTTAAATTCATGCCAAACCCAGGGGGCACAGCTACTTATAATCTTCTTGCCAAACATGGAAAAATTAGAGGTTTGTTGCCTTTTAATTCACTGAGAAAAAGCACTACCATCTCTTCCAGCAGGGAATTATATGGAGGTGCTGATTAAATCTTTGTGTTTTGCTATAGAAGTACAGTTCCTCAGCCTATTTTTTGGGACCCCCTTCAACTCTTTTTGTTGTTATTGTTGCTGTATTTAAATTCAAAATAGGAAAATACAAAGAGGTGTCTGGAGTAATTTGCTCTCCAGAGGCAGTGCTGGCAGACTTTAATTGAATAATCCTTATCTCATGGTGTTTTTCTTCCCAAGGTGGCTTCCAATTTTGCCAGTGGCCCCCCAATTTGCCTAACTCGAAAGGTTTTCATGTTGGACACTTTTCCACATTGTCTACTGTGATGCTTCACAAAAGGAAGAGTCTTTATTATTATGAGTATCAACATACCTGTCATATATGTCTTCTGTCTCTGGTGGACTGTAAAAGACAAGAAAACTATCAATATTGGCCAGATCCAGTCTTGTCCCCAGGGCCCACAATAGCAGCTACAGTACACTGGGAGCTGACAAAAAGGACATGTTCATCAGAGCTAAGAAATCTGGGATCAGAAGTTCGATTCTATGTCTCTGTTGTGTATTTTCTGGGTAATACAAGCAAACAACTCTCTGAGCCTTAGTTCCCCTCACTGCTACGAGTAAGATAATGCCTGCCTTCTATTTCAGAGCTTCTAAGCTCAATCAGAAACCAAATTGAGGGATCTTATGAGAAAGCATTTCTGAAACTGAAATGATAAACACTTCAAATTGGTTACCAGTCTACTGTACCATGTTTGGGTTGTCAGTATATTGTCATTAATAACAGCATTCAGTGTTTCTCACTCACTTCATCAAAATTTTTTGGAATCATCCCATGGAAATGATGCTCGTTATTGACAAATTTCACTTAGGATAATCAGCCCAGAGGGAGGCAAGCACAGAATTATGTTAAAGTGTTGATTAGAACCTTCACCAGTATGTATAGACACATGAATATAAAACATGAATTGAAATATGAAATACTTCCCATGAAATAAAATTTCACTTTCATAGTACTAAAAGAATTCGAAGAAAGATTGTAACTCTGAATGCACAGTGTAGCAACTACAATATATGGGGCCCAAGCAGAGAGATGAGTAAATCACTGAAGTCTACAGTTCTTAATCTTATGATTAGGCTCAGTGAGTTTCAAATCTGGAAATATAGGAAGTAAAATAGTGCACTGTTAGGAGAAGTGTGAAGGCTTGGAGGTGAACAAGAGAAACTCATGCTCTGTAATGTTCGAATGGTCAGCTTTTAAATTTTCTGTTTGTTAAAATAGCTCTGGACTTTTTGAAACCTAGCATTCTGGCAGGATCCTTGAGAAAATTTATGAAAATTATCACATAAATTGTTCAATAAACACAAGCTGCTAATGCATTATTATTATTACTGGTAATAATCACCACTGTCTTCTAAACGTAAGACAAGTTGATGCTTATAATCTACTCTGTAGGACAGGCACCCCGGGTTAGTTTTTGCTTTTCAGGCTCTCCTGCTATTGATTGTGAGAGGAGAGGACCTTAGTCTCTCCCAACTGTCTCAGAGAGAAGGAAATCCGAACCTAGACAGGAGCTAACTTGCCTTAGGTCCAACAGTAAAGAATGGGAGAACCTGGGATTTGCTACCTCTGATACTGCTCACTTGTAGGTTGTTCCTTGTATCTATTCCAGCCCTACTCGACACAGGGTTAGGGCTGGTGGCCAGTGTCCCTCATCACTGGGAAATTCTGTGAATGCTGAGCTTCTTGACCTACAAACTCCTTTGATTACTTTGAACTGTTCCACATTGGAGCAGTGTCTGGTTCATAGAGGCTGCTGAAAAAATGGTGGAATAAGTGGATAGTTTCTGATTGTCCATTCTCCACTGACAGAGAGACTGAGCTCACTGACTGTTACTTATCCATCCTTATATGAGCACAACTCTATCCCTCAGGTTCCTGCTTGAGGCATGCCTTCTGTCCACTTGAAGAGATTGATCCTCTATTAGCTCACACTTGCTCTCTTGCATACAAGTCTTAGCTTTCTAGTTTGAAGATGAGCTCTCCTTTTGGGTTTGAGTGAAAATTTTCTTTTATAAGGTATTATCACATAAACTGGTTACTGGTCTTGCATTCCCTCTATACGTCCTATTTTCTGAATCCCACAATGTGGATTAAGATTCACAACCTCTGGCTGATGAAAATGAACATGAACTTTATCTCCAAATCCAAAGAGATTAATTTTAGAGACATTTTGGTATCTAGGAATTGTACATTACAGAAGAAATGCTTGCACTAGCTGATTTTATTTGCTTGGAACATGGGAGAATGGAAGTGAGATGAGTGTTGACATCACAGGGAGAACTTTGTTAAAGCTAATGCAAGCCTTGGACAGCTGATGCTAAAGATAACACTGCACTGTGCCTGAGCCATGCATCTAGGTTTCCTCTCCACATTGAATCAACTTATGTGCCTGACTTGGTACCCTAGAGGCAAGTGGTGCCTATAACTAAATAGGCCGAGAATAGAAAGATTTTCTTGGGCAGACTTCCCCATTGTTTCTTCCAGCCTAAAAACCTCTGAACAAGGGCAATGCTTTTCAAACTTCTTGACATATGAGGAGGGGAATTTGAGGAAAAGTGGAGCAGGGAGAAAATCCAGCAAGGTTCTCTGTGTATCCTCTCTGAAAACCAGTTTTTGAATTGGATTTCAGGTCAGAATTTGTTTGAATAAAGGGTGGTGCTAGCAAAAGAAGTCGGAAAGTCACTAGTGTGGCTACTTTTGGGCCCTGAGCACTGTGTGCCCTCTATTCCCATGGCCTGCAGAGTGAGAGCCGCAGCTAACCACCAGGTGACCTTCATGATGTGAGTTTGCTGGGGTATAAAGTGCCACCATGCATTCCTCAACACAGTACTTACTTAGCAGAGAGCTAATATTTTGGCTGTCTTTAGATCATTTAAGGAAGGTCAGAAATAAGATTCAGTTTTTCAGAAAGCTATTGGATACCAATATGGTAATGATAACCTTTTCCTCCTATAAAGCTCATTTTATAGGATAAAACTATACACCAAATATATCTAACAAGCACATCTAGAACAGTCTACCCAACCGCAGCTAAATAAACATTTTGCTCAAATGTACCCAGAACATTCTACAAGATAAGTCATGTCAAACTGTGAGAGAAGTCCCAAATATGTAAAAGGTTTGAAATTGTCAGAATATCTTTTCTAATTAGAATGAAACTAGAAATTTATTAGTGAATTAAGGAATGTATAGAAGTTATGCAACACACACTTAAATGACCAACAGTCAATGATGAAATCACAAGAGAAATTACAATTCTTAGAGATTAATGAAAATGAAAATACAGTGCACCAAATTTTATAGCACACAATGAATGCATTTCTCAGGGAGAAGTATATAACTTCAAACGTCTATATATTAAAAAAAAAGAAAGACCCAAACCAGAAGCCTAAATTTATATATTGAAAAAACTTAGAACAAACTGAACCCCAAGCTAGCAGAGGAATAAAATAACAATGATTAGAATGGAGGTTTTTATAAATATGTAGAGAATAAAAAACAATAGAGAAAATGAAACCAGAATTTGATTATTTGAAAACATCAGCAAATTTCACAAAACTTTAACTACATTGATCTAAAGTTTCAAATGGTTATAAATTAAAATTCCAAGTTTAGTTTTGCTGACATGGAAAAGTGAATCCTCAAATCCATATGGAATTACAAGGGACTCCTGTATAGGTCTGTGTCACAAAGAACAGCAACACTGTTCAATTCATGATTCTGGATTTCAAAACTTAATAAAAAGAGATAGTAATCAAAACTGTGATACTAGGGGGCTCGGGATTTAGCTCAGCGGCATAAGCACCTGCCTTGTAAGCAGGCGGTTGTGAGTTCGATCCCTGGTACCAGTAAAAATGAAAACAAAACAAAACAAAACAAACAAACAAACAAAAAACCTGTGATACTGGAGTAAAATTAGACATAGAGACCAATGGAACAGCATTGAGAGTGCTGAAGCAACTTATATCTAAGGCCAGTTGGTTTGTCTAAGGCCAAGTGTGTCTAATCTGTTCAGTGGGGATCAGTAGTGATTAGGATAATGCAAATCAAAGCCACAGTATGATTCCACTTCGCATAGATTAGCATGGATTGTTTTAAAGGGGGAAGTAAAAACTGTTGAGAATATGAAGAAATTGGAACCCTTGCATAATGCCAGTGGAAATGAAAAATAGTCTAGCCACTGTGGATAACAGCTTGGCAACTTTTCAAAATGCTTAGCACAGACCTATTATCTGATCCAGCAATTATACTCTTAGGTACAGTATATGCCTAAAAGAATAGAAAACAGGAACTGAAACAGATACTTGAATAACAAAGCTCATTATAGCATCATTTACAATAGCCTAGATTTGGAAATATCCTAAGTGTTTACCGAGGCATAAATGGATAAATAACAATGTGTTTTATACATACAGTGGGATAGTACTTGGCCATGAGAACGGGATTTCTGATATATGCTACAACATGGAGAAACTTTGAAAGCATTATCCTAAATTTAATACTCTAGACTCTAGAAGACAAATACATATCACTTATGCAAATTCCTACAGAGAGAAATTAGTTTACATCTGCAGAGGCAGAGGGAGAAGAGAATGGCAAGTTATTGTTTAATGGTTATACAATATCAGTGGAGATACAAAATCTTTGGAAATACTGATTGTTTCACAAGGTGAGGACTATCTACTAAAGTTTTGTGTTATTTAGCTTCTGCCACAATAAAAATACTGTGGAGAAAGAGAAATCTTTTGGAATTAGAAACAAACTTATTTTAAAATAACCATTTTTATAAATTAAAGAAGAAGTGAAGGCATTTTTAATTTTTTTCTTTGAAAGTAAAAATAAAGATGGCCCTCAAGTGAGTCTCTTGTACAAAAAGAACTGAATGCTCAGAGAAAGGTTTTATATTTGTTATGACTTTATATTAGATTGCAGAGATGTTACTGAGTGGTAACTCAGACTTGCTTAAAATACTTTTTTCAGTTTGTAAATTTTCTGACATGACCAATGTTAAATATTTATTTATTTTTATTTAAAGAGAAAGAAACAAAAAAAAACAGAGAAAAAGGGTAGAAATGATACAGAACTACAGGAAAATAAAGAGTAATAAATCACTGGTTGATAAGTTACATATTGTAATCTTAGAAATAGTTGTTCAGGTTACAAAATTCAAGCGTACAAAGTGACATTCAAATAATGACACTGCCAACAGTTCTGCTCAGTGATCCAACAAAAAGAGTAATATGGTTATCAGACCTAAACACATGTTTTTTTTATCTTAAAGAGGGTAAGATTAAACATATCAAAACAGAACAAAACAGTTCATAAAGAACCAATTTAAAGAAATACAGATTTCAAAGCAAGTCCACTGGAGATCTTCACTGTCTATCTTATTGTCTCTAGTTTTCTTCCAAACAGTTGTCCCCATCTTCACACAGATTGAGTACATACTGCATATTATAGAACTAATCAAATCACTATAGTATGATGAAGGCTTTTTAGGTCTTTAAGACCTGACATTGCACAAGTCAATGATGGCTACCATGGTGTCTCTCATTCTCTTCATAGTAGCTGTCCTTATCTTTACCTATGCTGAAACTGAACTTAAGAGAATAGATTTGTATCACTCTGAACAGTGAATAACAGTATTGTTAGATTTTTATATCATAATGCTACAGAATTATCATTGAGTTTCTTAGTCTCTTCTTCAGAGTTTCTGTTCATTACATCTTGCATTATATAATCTGTTCCCATAAATAGTTTAAAAATTAAAGAATTAGCATTGGGTTTTTTAGTGTCTCTTCTTCTTCAGAGTATCTGTTCATTACATCTTGCATTATATAATCTGTTCCCATATATAGTTTAAAAAATACTTCCGATGTGTGAATTTCTACATGTATATCTATCCTCTCTCTATTATAGGGGAAAACAGATCAAAACAAGACAACAAAACAAATTCCTAGAAAAACATATAGTGAAAAAGACAAATAAGACCACAATATCTACCATAGTTACTATGCTTCCTCTTCTTATTTTCAATAGACTTGAAAATAACATCATCAGGCTTAATACAGTTAAGCATAGTATTACATAGCTATTTTTATAAAAACACAACTTTGAAGACATTGTAGGACTTGAGAGCAGTTAATAATCAAAATTGGTATGTATATCTTTTACATCTTATCATCTTCAGAGTAGTTGCCTCTACTTTTAGGCTCGATACTATCAATCATACCAAATTTGAATAAAGTCTGCCAAGGCAAAACCGCGGTCTAACAAACCAGATTCAAATAAGATCAGTTGTTAAGACAATGTAAGTAATACAGGGTTTTAGTTTAAATTAATAGGAAATTAAGGATAGTTACCATGGTATAATCTGCTATTTTTGGGTTAGATGGCTGTGCCCTCAAATCTGATATGAGTGGATAGACAATAACAAAATAAAATCAAACTAAACAGAGTGATAAGACTACTGTGACATTTAAATCCTGATACACTATTAAAAATGTCCTCTGCCTTTCTTTTTTAGGCCTTTTTTTCACCTTTCCCCTTCTCAGGATGCTTTGTATGTTTTGGGTCCCACTAGTCCCTTTAGTTTTTAGATTAAGGGGCCAGCCCATTGTCTGAGTGTTGCTGAACCTTTTTACCCCTGAGCTTTATCTTGAGCTATACTCCTTTACCTACTAAAGTCGTAGGGTTTTCCTTCCTTCCAGTTATGTAGTTCCACACTGTCCAAAAGTGTCATACCTTTCCAATCGTGTCTGCTGCTGCTGGATGAGCTGTCCCTATTACTGTCTGGTTTCCTGTCACATATAGCATCGTTTTCTCATCTTTGACTTTCAGTTTATTAACCCTCTTTCAGGTTGAATATATTTCCTATTCAGAGCATCTCAATGGAGCCTGCCTCCTAATCTAATCTGCCTGTTTCTTTTTTTAATTTTAGTGTATCAAGGCTATCTATATTAAAGATTATAGCTTACCATCTCTGCCTCATGTCTGCTATTCTATTTTACTGCCATAATTTGTCCACTTTACTCCTTCATTCCACTGTCTGCCCCATTCATTGAGGCCTCTGTCACTTCTGCTGGAATCCTGGTATTTTTTCCTCTCTCTCTCTCTGGAATGTCTTTCAGTATTTTTTGCAGGGTTGGGTTGGTGGCCATGAACTCCCACAGTTCCTCCTTGTCTTGGAAACATCTTGTTTCGCCATTAATGTTGAGAGAGAGTTTTTCGGGGTACATCAGTCTTGGTTGCAGATAATTTTCTTTCAGGGCTTGGACTATTTCCCCCTAGGCTCTTCTCAATTTGAGAGTTTGTGTTGATAACTCTGTTGTTACTTTGATAATTTTTCCATTGTAGGTAATCTGCTTCTTTTCCCTGGCTGCTTTTAGTATTCTGTTCTTTTGGTGGATTTCTGGAATATTGATTATTATATGTCTGGGTGTAGATCTGTTTTGGTTGTAGGTGGCTGGAGTTCTGTATGCCTCATTTATCTGGATATCATTTCTTTTTCCTATACTTGGCAAGTTTTCCTTTAAGATATCTTTGAATATTCTCTGTAGTTCATTTTAGGTTACTCCTGCTTCCTTACTCACATGCCTTATTCTTAAGTTATGTATTCTTTTGTCATCTTCTAGCCTTTGAATTGTTTCTTTCTGATTCCTCAGTATTTTTAAGAGGTCTTTTCTTTGGTGATCATATATCATAAATCTCTCTTCAACTTTCAAAAGGCTAACTTTAGTTTCTGTCAAGGCATTTTTCCAGTTTTCAATACAGTTTTTAGTTTCCTGGTAATCTCTTTGGATCTGTTTCATGTATTCTAGGTTATGTTTAAATTCTTTATCAGAGGTTTCTCTTTCTTTTCTGATTTCTTCTGTTTTTCCATCAGTGTTCTCTTGGGAGGGGCTTATCATTTCTTTAATTAATCTTTTTATATCTTGCCTCACTTGGGTCAGAAGTATAGTTTTAAATTCGTCTATGAGGTCATGAAGGTATTTCTTTATGTCCACTGATGCTGTGTCTAGTATTGGATAGTTATTGTACTTGTTTTCTTCTGTATTTACTTATCCTGGGCTTATTTTCCCAGGTTCGGCAGCTGGAGATTTTTTTTTTTTAAATCTCTTGTCATGTTTCTGGTTTCTTTCAGACTGGTGTGTCCTGGGGGTCTCTGGCCCTCTCAGTATTGCTTAGGGTCTTTCTGAAGTGTGTTGACTAGGCTTTTGCTTCCCTCCCCAATTTGCTGTTATCTGAGGTACATGCAGGAATGCAGGGATGGTGCAGGCTAGCCTCAAGCCTCTGAGCTAGTCAGTCCACAAGTTAGGCTGTACTTTGTGGATGTCACAGAGAATTGACACTCGATAATTTGGTGCCTGCTTATTGGGTCCCAACCAGAGGTCCTAGCAGACTCCGCCAGTTCTCTCTGTGCCAGGGGCCTCTGACTGAAGTCACCACAGCGCCACACTCTGCCCAACTACAAGATGTCCTCCACCAGTCCTCTCTGCACTAGGGGCAACTATCTGACATCACCACTATGCCGGGCTCTGCCCAACTCCAAGATGTCCTCCATCAGTTCTCTCTGTGTCAGGGGCAGCCGACTGATGACACTGGGGCACCGGGCTCTGCCCAATTCCAAGATGTCCTCCAGCCAGGTACAGCAGCCGTGGGACCCAATCCCTAGCACTCACCGAGAATCAATGCATTTCTTCCTCTTGGGTCCACTATACACTGGGCTGTGTCTTCACTGTGCTCCCAGCACAGCACAGATCAGTCAGAAAACTGTGCAGTGCCTGGTTTTGGAGCCCAGGTGTATGGTCCTCATACAGTCTCTTCCGGCGCAGCCAGGTGGCTTTGGCTGCTTCATGGGGCCCCAGGTCCCGATTTCCAGCACTCACTGAGAGTCAATATAGCTCTTCCCCTTGGATTCACTGTTCACTGTGCCGCGCCTTCCCGTTAAGTGTCTGGGATACGCCGACTCCCTTATCGGTGGCTGTGGTCTCAGCGTGACTTTGGATCTTCCAAGGGCGCCTAGTACAGCATGGAACGGGTCTCAGTGAGCATGTCGGGCTTCAGCTCTCCAACTGCACTTTTCCTTCCTCTACCTAGTTTTATTTTTCCCTTCCTTTACTGCCTTGGAGAATAAGAATCATTATCCATTTGTCTGGCCATCTCCATGTTGTTATATTCTAACTTCTTATCTGATTTCTCCGCAGAGACTCTGCATCCAGCCCCCTAGCAAGCCACCATTTTTCAGTGTTAAATATTTATACAGATCAACTTTACTATTGTAGTCTTAGGGAAGACATAGGGAGACCCGTGTTTACTCTGTGATCACCACAGCTTGCTTCCTCAGCCTAATCCAGGAATTGGATTTGCTGTGCTCTCTCCTGGAGGTCAGAGATCAGTTGTGGCCCTACTATCAATACTCCCATTTATTGCTCACTGTCATCTTGGAGCCACTCTCAGCTCCTAGAGATCACCCAGGCTTTCCTGCCTCCTGGCCCTTTCCAGGCCTGCTCATAAGGCCACACGCATCTTCAGGCTCAGCAAGTAAATCTCTTTGTAATGAATTCACCTCTCATACATCAGACTTGTCCAGGTTAATGTTCCTTTTGATGAACTCACAGTCAGCAGGTCTCAGATATGAATTACTTCTTAACAGTCACTTTACCTTTGCATTATTCTCTTAGCTAAATGTGCAGTGTAGGTTCTGCTCACATTTTAAGAGAGGGGACTATTTGAATGTGTACCCCACTGTGCATCACCCAGCAATGTCTCCAGCACAGTATGGAACTCTTCTCCAGTATTGGTAGATTTTAGGATTGAGTTTGACAATGAGAAATCAATATAGTTATGTAAAACATTCATCTCAAGAGTGGAAAAATAGCCCCTTTCTTGCTTGTTTCCCCCAGCTTTCCAAGAGAGTGTTTACATTAGTTAAGGGAGACTGAGGCGCAGAGAGAGAGAGAGAGAGAGAGAGAGAGAGAGAGGAATTGGCTCTCATGTAATTACAGAGATCTGTGGAGTTATCCAGTAAGCTGAAAACCTAGAAAAAGCTGATGTTTCAATTCAAGTTACAAAGAAACATCAAAGCTGATTAATTAATTCAAAATTCACCAGGCAGGAAGCAGTCTTTCTCACTCAGGAAATGGTCACTCAGATTATTCTATTCAGACTTTCAGTTGATCGACTGAGGCCCACCCACAGTAAGGAGGACAAATCTTCATTGCATCTTCTAAGTTAAAGACAAACACACCCAGAATATTATCTAGGCCCCTTAACAAGTAGAATCAACCACTACATTGTTGGTTAGTCACTAAGTGCCATTTCTTTGGACAAATGGAACTAATGGAATGCTATCTGATGTCATCTTGTTCCAACTGTGCTTGCAAACCTGAGTCAGAGCTAAGGTGCCTTTTTCAAGCTGATTCCCATATCCATTGCTTGAACAGTTTACAGGAGTGTTTAGCTTGGTTCCTCCCGTAAACTGCTGGGCAAAGAGAAAGAAACTGCATTTGTTCACCCACAAAGAAACAAAGATAAAGCCAGGAGCAAAAGCAAGAGTCCTTCCCTTCCTGGAGTTCGCTAAGCATATCTGCCACCTCCTCTGTCTGTTTGCCTTTGACACATCCTCTCCTCTCAGTGACTACGTTAAATATGGGTATCACAAAAGAGACGCATGTTCCAGTTCTGCTTACTAGAGATTTGGTAAGAGAGTCTCAGAGATCCAGTGGGACAAAGGAAACTGTAGAGAAATGGTCTACTGAAAATGTTGGCAATCCAAAATTAATTCTTACTGCTTGGTAAGTTTGATTGTAACCAGTCCTGCTCTGAGATCAAAACAGTTTTTCAAAGTCATCACACTGTCACCTGAAAATGTCTTTGCAAGATGGGGTTTTGATTCAAAGGATGTCTCTGTCAGGTGAGAATATCTTGCATACCTTATGCTTGTCTTAGGGTGGGTGGCAGTTAAACGGATATTACTCAAACATGTGGGTAGAGAAAAGAGAAAAGAGGAAAGAGCACTGTAGAGCTTCCTACAGAGATTGCAATTCTTTTAAATTTCATAGGAGCTCATTAAAGAGTATCTCTTCAACTACTCAGCAACTAAACATCTAATTGGCTGGAGAGAATATATGAAGAAGGCATGCCTTAGCTTTCTTGTAGGTAATCTTGCACTCACCTCACCATCCTTTAGGGAAAAGGCAGTGTTGCCTTAAGTATGAGAACTGTGAAACAGTTTCACCCCAATGACTTACCAATGACATTTTCAAACTTGTGAAGACTGGCATATTTCAATTTCTGGATGACACCAGTAGACACTCCTCATGTGACCAGGTTTATCAATATGTACCTCATTAATGCAAAAATTGGAGACATATCAATGGAGACAGACTTGAAGGGGCATTCAGAAAAGACAGCTAGGTAAGATTTTCCTCTAATGCTTTCCTCTAATGCAGTTCAGTAATGAATTCACAGTTAAACCGGTCCCTTGCATTAGTCCCTCTGTTTCCAAGTATGCTCCATATTATAATTCTCTGGCCCCTCATTGCTACTTTGAAATATGGATTTTTTTTTACAGAGTTTCCTTTGGGATTGCAGAACCTCAGCCAACAACTAGTGAGTTCCATGACAGCAGAAGGTTTTTAAATTAAGGTGGCAGCCTATTCAATCCATCTGTGGAGGAACAAGCTGGCTCTCACTCATCATTCCAGTCCTTCTACCTCATTTTCCTCATTTTTTCCTTTTGTTCATTCTGCCCTAGTACTGAAGTGTCCTGGTGCTGATCTTGCCCATGGAACAGGCAAGCCAGAGCCAGACTGGCCAGTGGACTTGGGCCTTCTGTAGAGAGATTGGAGGCTTCTCCAGTACTCAGAAAAAGACCAGGACTCTAAGTATTCACAAATATTGATGGGAGGTGTAGGAGAACACAAAACATCCAACAGCATTTTATCCCTCTGCCCTATGTTATGGGCAAATAAGAAAGTAACTCAAAAGATAAAGCTGTTTGGAAAGCTTTATTCACAATACCTTCTTTACAGTTACCTTTATTCACAATAAAGTAGTAGTGAGGGAAGAGGTGGACATTCTAAGGAGAATCCTGAGAATTAGACAGACATGGCACTTGGTTATATGTAGCTCTAGGACACAGAAGACGCCTGTCTTTCTCTTCCAAACCTCACCTGTCACAGGTCCTCCACCTATAAACTTAGAGACATAAAGCAGAAAAGCAGAATGCATGCTTACTGTGGTGAATGGAATCCTAAGCCGAAAGAAAAAAAAAAAAAAAAAAAGGAAGCTGAGCTAGTAATGCTAGTTTCTCTTTTGAAACCTTATCAGACAGTCTATCACTTTCAGAAAAAAAGTAAGTAACGCCAGTGTGTGCCAAAGATACAGAAGCATCAATGAGAGAGAGGCAACCTCCTCCCCCATGTAAACTCTTGAAGTCACATGTGGTTCCACTGCACTTGAAGACATCTGAAGTCACATGTGGTTCCTCTGCAATGAAAAGCAGTCCCTAGACTGAGCTCAGGCACCTGGGTTCTAGAGTCGTTTATCTACCATTCCTTTCCCCCAGCCGCATTTACTGTGTTACAGTTGTTTGGTGGGATCTTTGACATAAAGACAGAGGAAACAGGCTTAGTGTTCCACACCCATGGTTCATACTTGCTGGCTCCTTATCTGCAGGTTGAATTAACTACAGATCAAAAATATTTGAAAAAAAGTTGGATCTGTACTGCACATGTACAGACTCCTTCTTGTTACTATTCACTGAATGGTGTAGTATAAAAAATTACTTATGTTGCATTTGCATTGGATTAGAAATGACAATCTAGTGATGTTCTACATGAGTAAACAGGCTTCTCGTTGCCTTTGTGACCTCACCACATACCACTGGCCACCTTACTCTCTCAATTCCAGTTACAATGACCTCCTTCACCTTCTGCAAAACCAAAACAATTCACATTCCTGCCTCAGGACTTTGTGGTTTCGATCCTTCTTCTGGGAACACAATTCCCTTGATATATGCAGAGTTCACACTTTCCTGCACTTTTTCCAGGCTGCTTCTCTGATGTCTGCTTCACGAGCCTTCTCTATCATTTAGGTTATTCTAGATTCCAGTGCTGCGACAGAAAACTAGCTTACATATTAGGAATTTAACACATAAAGTTTTATTTCTCCAGTGTGTATGTAGCTCAGACGTAGAGCAGTTACCCAGCATGTTCAAGCTCCTGGGTTCAATCCCTAGTACTGAAAAAAATGCATCTCTCACTTACATGTGTCTAGCAGCAATTCACAGCAGATTCTTTCCAATCAGTGACTCAGATCCTAGGAGGTCTCCTCTTACTGTTTTGTTTTCTGTCTATTTACTCTTCTGTTAGTCACTTTCCTGTCACTGAGTGAAAATACTCAGTATCTGAAGTATAAAGGCAGGGAGGTTTATGTAGATGCACAGTATTCAGTTTCCATCTTCAGCTAGCTCCAAGGCAGAAACAGCATGGGAGGGGCATGACAGAGAAAAGCTTCTTAACCCATGGCAACCAGGAAGCATAGGGAGAAAGGAGGAGCTTGCGACAAGTGCACACTCTTCCAGGTCATGTCCCCAGTGACCCACTCTGGCCCACTGTCTCTGACCAAGCCTCAACTCCAAAGGTGAGACTTTTTGGGCACATTTTAAATCTAAATAGTAACATTCTACCCCTGACCTCCAAATGGCTTAAATCCATCTCATTATGCAAAATGCCTTCAGGCCATCTCTAAGAGTCACCAAACTCTTAAAATTTCCAACATTACTGAAAAGTCCAGGTCCCAAAGAGTGAGACTCAAGGCAATCTCTTAACTGTGAGCCCCTTTAAAAGTCAAAAAGAAAGTTAAATATAAAATGGCACATAAAATGGCCATAAAATGGCACAAGAGAAAGAATTAGGAGACAGGCAGGAACTGGACAAAAACAAGCCCAAAACCCAACAAACATTAAATCTTGTCCCATTATGTTCATCACTTGGGCCAGGTTTTAGTGAAATGTGAGCTCCAGAGGGCTTAGGAAGTCCCATCAGAATAGCCTTGTTGCTTGCAATTCTCTCTGCCTCTCTTTTAAGATGGTTCTGCTCACTGCTTAAAGTTTTCTTCAGCAGAAAATACAAGTTCCTGTTATCTCAATCAATTTTCAGTCTCCACTGATCTTTTGGCTTCACCTTCATAGGTTCACATAATGACCTTTTGGGACCAACCGCCTGGCCTTTCAAGACTTCATTTAAAATATGGTGGAAGCTTCCATGATCCTACAACTCTTGCATTCTACTCGCCCAAAAAGCCAGCACTACATGGATGACAGAAAGGCCTACTTGGAGCTCAAGAAATATCTAGGTCCTCTTCCATCTTGGCTTCAGTGGCCATTGGGTTTCTTATTGACTAAGCATAGTAAAATGACTCCTGGGATACCAATTTCGTAGGTTGCCCTTCTCACACAGCTTTCTTAGGTCACTCTCTTCTCCAATGAAAGTTTCATGATTTTGCATCCTTGCACCTGCAAAGGGTGCTGTCTTGCTTATTCCTGAAATGCTTTCAAGTCCTCTTTTTCACTATCCTGATGCAAAGTACTCGGCTTCTTTTAATACTAACATTTTCATCAACCATGCATTCCTTTGTTTTAACTTTGCAGGTGCTTCTCATGCAATAAAACTGCAAGTTTTTCACATCTATTTTCTCTTGGTTTTCACTAAAACTGGCAAGTAGTACCCATGCCATATCCTGAACATTGGACTTCTTGGAAATTTCCTCCACCAGATTAATTAGCCCTCTGTTCCTTTTAAATTTCATTTTGTATTAGTACATATTTGTCATGCATACTGATCACATTCATCATAGGAAATTTGTATCTGTACATAGTATATCTTAATAATTTTTCCTTATTCCTCTCCTTATACTTTACCCCCTCCCCTAAACAAGAGCTTTGTTCCCATTTTCCCCATTCTTTTTTGTTCCTTTTCTCTTCCCCTCACCACTTCATCATTCCCCTTTCCATTTGAACATGTTTTTTTTCCTATTTACAATATCTATTACATATTTTGTTCTTTATTTTGCATTTTGTTTCTCACATAGAAACAATGCAATATATATGTTGCATGCGATATATATATATATGATTTACTTCACTTAAGCATATGATCTCAAGGTGTATCCCCTTACCCAAAAATGTCTCAAGGTTATCCTTTTAATGGCAGAGTAGTACTCTTTTGTTTATTTAGAAAAACACATTTTCTTTATCCATTCATCAACATCTGTTGATGGGTAGCTAAGCTGTTTACAAAATTTTGGCTGTTATATATACCATTGTGAATACGGGTGTGCATGTATCACTGTGGTTTGAAATTTTACATTTTTGGGAAGATACCTGGACGGAGAATATCTGGATCAAATGGAACTTACAGTTTTAGTATTTTTTGAGGAATCTCCATAATGACTTCCATAGTGGTTGTGCCAGTTTATACTCCCAATAAAGTTGGAGAAGTTTTCTTTGTCATTCACAGCCTTGCTGGCATTTGTTATTGGTTTGTTTCTTGATGGTAGCCATTGTTTCTGGAGTGAGATGGAATCTCAGTGTTGTTTTAATTTACATTTCTCAAATGACCAGTGAGGTTAAATATTTTCTTCATATATTTATTTGCTATTTGTACTTCTTCATCTGATAAGTGTCTATTCGTTTCATTTGCCCATTTTTGGACTGTTTATTTAACTTTGGGGGTATCTTTTTTTACAATTCTCCGTGCTTTAGGTATTAGTCCTTTGTCTAAGACAGGATAACCCTTGTTCTTGGATAGGTAGAGCCAAGATAGTAAAAATAGTTGTGCTTCCAAACACTATTATACAGATTTAATGCAATCTCAAATAAAATACCAATAGCATACCACACAAAACTAGATAAAACAGTTCTAAAATTCATATGGAACCAGAAAAGACCTGGAATAGCAAAGATAATTCTAGGCAACAAAAACAAAGCAGGGGGCATCACATTCCCCAATTTGAAGTCATATTACAAAGCCACTGTGATTTAAGAAAAGACCTGAAGAAGAGTGGAACACAATAGATGATGCAGAAATAACTCCAAGCTCACTCAGCCCTCTGCTGTTAATCTCAGTCTACTATAGTCTCAGAACATAGGCAAGATGCAGAGAGATTCCTTTCCAGAGTATAATAACCATGGCTAGTTTCTAGTACATTTTCCAATAGTCCTTGATACCAAGTAAAAATCCTAACACTGGGTCTTGTTGTTCATATTTCTAGCAACATTATTATCTTCTCTGCTCCAGCTGAAATCATCCATCAGAATATGCTTGTAGCATTCAAGGTTTTCTATAGCCAGCTTCTCCAAATCTTTCAAAATGCCACAAAGCAATTCTGAAAGCCTTTAAATGACACGATCAGATACCTGCAAAGTATCTACTCTATTCTTGGTACGAAAATCCGTATTAGTACCTCTGTCACTTCTGGGGCCCAATTCCCAATACCCATAATATAGAGGGGAAAAGGTTAGGGATAGAGTGGCTCAGTTTCTGAGGGGTTCATTCCAGACTCTACCGGCTCCAAGACAGAAACATATGTTTGAAGCTGCTCATAGACAAAGGAAAAGTGCAGATCTTATGGCAGCCAGGAAGCAGAGCAGGGAGGATCTGGGAACAAGAATACGCCCTTCTAGGACATGCCCCCAGTGACCCACCCTATCCAGCCAGGCTCCAACTCTGAACATGAAACCTTCAAGGAGCATTTTAGATCTAGTCCAGAGCACTCTTCACAACTTTTCAAAGTGTGTTCATGAGAACTGGGGTTCTGACCACTTTTTTTGTAGCTGCTGTACACTATATACACCTGGAATACAAAGCACCATACAGTAGATACCGAGCAAATGTTCATGGAAATAGTGTTGAAAGGTAGTGTTATGAGGGGGAATGGATAACATAAATTTCAAAAGAAGAAGCATTTGGTCTCTTTTCAGATTAAAGCCAATGAAATTGTGTTAATTATATATATATATATATATATATATATATATATATATATATATGTATTAACTACAGAAGGTTAAACTTTTAGTATTAAGGCTTGAATCTTGTATTAGTTTTACATTATTTCCTTGACATGTTATCACAAATCTAGTACCCTACACAACACAAATTTATAAGCTTACATTTTTTTAAGTCAAAAGTCAGACAGACACATGTCTACCCAGGCCAAAATTAATGTCTCAGTAGAGCTGTTTTCTTTTTCATAGCTTCTCTTCTCTTCCTCACTTTAGTCCTTAGCAGAATTTACTTCCTTGTAGGGTGGAGATCCCTGTTTCCTTGCTGGCTGTCATCTGAGGGCCACTATGAGCTTCGAGAAGCATTATGTTCTCCTTCACTTGAGGCCCCTTTGCGTAACCTGAAGAGCTGGGAATGACAAAGTAAATCCTTTTGCGCTGCTCATCTCTTCCACCTTTTCTTCATTTTCATTGCACTGATCCACCCTTTTACCTCCATCTTTTCATTTTAAGACTTCCTATGATTAAATTGGGCCTGGATAATCTATAGTTATCCTCAGGTAAGGCCAGCTATTGCAATTAGCAGCTTTAATTCCATCTGCAGCCTTAAAGTGACATTATCATAGGTTCCGAGGATTAGAGTAAGAATAGTTTTGAGGGACCATTATTCAGTCAGCCACAGATCCACAAATAAGCATCAGATAGGGTTTAGTGGGTGTGGTATAGGCTGTGGAGCAATGCAGAGCTCACTGTGAATCCCAGCTCTGCATATTGATAAGTGAAGGTATTCCTTGAACTCTTAAACATTGTGATTTCACTGTGTTGAATGGGAGCAATACTGTTCCCTGCCTTCTGGTTTGCTGTGAGTGCTAGAAATATGGGAAAATGGGTAGTGCATATCAGGAGCTGTGGTTTACTACTTACTAATGTGGGTCTTCCTAATGTTCTAAATATGAACAGCAAACCAAGTTTAGAGTTCACCGTGGACAACGTGACTTTTAGTAGGATTCTTGCTCTTTTGTTAAAACTCATTTAAGCTGTGGAGTTTACAGGGAATGAGGGGGAAGTTAAGTCTGAGTGTTTATGATTCATTTACACCTAAATCATTAAATGCTATTTTAAGGACATTCGATGGCTTAAAGCTTTAAAATAATCATAATGCTTTATTCTTAAACAGAAATGCTGCCAAGAGTACACAAATTCAAATACCATTTGCTTTAAAATTCTTCTCAAACAAAGTTGGAGTCAGTTTTAACCTGGCACAAGATATTCTTCTCTATCTGAATTCCCTGAAGGAATTCCTATAAAGAACCACTTCTTCTATTTGCTGAATGGGGAGTTAGACACTGCCAGACATGAGTGAAATGAAAAGTACCCATTTAATTAGATTTTTTTCTTTATTATATTTATTTCTGAATTTTACTTATTTTAATTGGCAGTTACATTCTTATGGTTTGCATTAGCCAACAATGTGCTCCTTTTATCCAGAGGGGATAAATCCCTCCACAGCATAAAGGTGGAAAACTACATTTCCTGGGGGTGTTGAGGACTGTTTGAGCTTGCAAACTGATGGATACTATGATGTGGTCAAAATGAACTAATTGCCTTTCGGTGAGTATTGAAGGAGAGAAAGATTCAACCGGTGCATATTTTAAATGAGATGAGAGGGGCTGGGACTCACGTCTTGATCAGTTAGAAGCGCCTCCTCTTACCCTTCTTCCCTCTCTTACTCCAATCAGTAGTCCAGCCACATTCCATGGGAGGCTAAAGGGCACAAAGACGCATTAATATACACATAGCTCCTAATTTCCACAAGATGGTTTTTATAGATTAGCCCATATATTGGTATTAGCTTTATGGCTCCTGTCAAAGGGTCAGTCAAGATGGGTTGCTAATGTACTCTAGTGATTTTTCATCAGTGTCACTAGCTTTGGAGGGAGATCCAAATATGCAACAGAAGGCTCTATGAGCATGGGAAATTGATCTGAAGGAGAACGAAGAAAACTCCATCTAGTTGAAAATGAGGGTGTTTTTTCACAAATATAAAGTAAAATGACTTTGCTACTTAGATACCTTTGGGCAGAAAGCAGTGGCAAAGTGGAGGTGAGCTTGATGGCACTGGTCACTCTGTCAATCATATTAATTGTTAAGCAATGCTGCAACGCTGTTTTCCAGCCACTAGCTCTAAGACCAAGGCATTGCTGGCAGTCAACAGAGCTCACAAGCTGAGGTTTCCTGAGCTTTCGAGACATCCTAGTGTCTTCAAGCAATTATCAAGTTCAAACTACTCCTCTGACCCACTGTATGTGGATCAGAGATCAGCTCTCCAAAACTGGAATGCAGATCAGAAAGAATGTGTGTTTATGAGCAGTGTTTGGAGTTGGGGTGTTCAGCAGTATGTGCCCTAAGAAGGCAAAGCTGTAAGGGTTGAGAGTGTGTGTTTCAGTCTGTTGGCATGGAAGGCTCAGTCCTCTGAGCTGTAGTGCTCTAAAAATGGAAAGGACTAAGGGGAAAAATAGGTTTTCTCTAGCAATTTAGCTTCTGAGTTGCCCAAGAAAGGTCTAAGATCAAAGGCTGAAGAGATTTCAAGCAAAAAAGTTTCTGTGAAGAGCTATGACATCATTCAGTGGGCCTAAGTGGAGCCGCTGCATTAAGAGTTTTTAAAAACACGGACATATGTTTAGTCTGTAACACACACACGCTGTGCAGAGCTGGCTGGAACAACAGGTGCTGGGGAGTGAGTTACCTGAAAACCTTCTTGTTTAACTGTGCCAGTGACCTTCATAATTAAGCATGGAACAAGACACAAAATTTAGTGCAAAAGCAGGGCCCAGCAGCAGTCGGCAAGTACTCTTTCAAGGCTACTTAGATACTTCAGTCCCTAGGAAACTGTGACCAGAAGCACCTTGTATTAATAGCAAAGCAAATGGACCAGAAAACTTTTTCAGTGAAGCCAGGCACAATTAAATTTTTCCAGGAAATTCCAGATGACATTGTGAAACAAATACCATTTATCAGTCCATCTGATAATCCATAAGCAATATAGCCTTCCTTAATTTTCTTTGAATTGTTCTTCCTGCTATGGTTCAAGCACTACAGTGAGAGCCATGAGAACACTTCTCTGGATAAGCCAAAGTATAGGTAGTTGGTATTTTTCCTTAGGAAAAACATCCTCAATATTGTTCAGCCTCAGTTAACATTTAGAGTACTTAGTATATGATAGAGTACCTATCGCATGCCAAGCACCATGATGATCATCATTCTTTTAAAAAAATCTTTAACACTATTGTAGTTGAGTTATGTCATCTGCAAAAAATAGGTAGATGGCTTACCCAGGGTCATGCAGGAGGGCAGAGGTGCTCCTTCTTCCACCTATGACTGTTTCCACCAACAGACATTTGACTGCTGCCCAAATCAATGTTTAGTCGGAGAAGAGAAGGAAATAACCCTATGACCTGTACCAAACTATGTGTCTGTGTGCCAGCCACTCTGCTAGATGCATCTCAAATCTCAATGTGCACAGCAATCATTCTGAAACCTGTGTGAGGGAACTAAAGAGGATGCACGATGTCCTAAGTGGTGGGATGGCTATGATGGAAACCAGACTGGGTGCTGAGAGGGCCTTTGGCAGCAGATGCAATTACTAGCTAAGGTTTTTGTAATTTTTGCCTTAAGAAATCCATTTGTAGTTCATACTCATTCAAAACCTTACACTTTTAAAGTCCTAGTTTCTTCTAGAGCTCTTCCTTTGCTCAGGAAAACATCTTTTCTTTTTGCAGTTTACTATACTTTCATTTGTGGGGTTTTCTACCTTTCCTGAAATTAACCACATTGCTGTGCCACCTTCTATGCCCCGGAACCACCCGGGGAACTTGTTAGACTTCCTAGGCCCAAACTCCTCTCATAGACCAATTAGACCAGAGTATCTGGAGGCAAGTGCCTGGCATGCACATGTTCTAAAAGCTCCTCAGGTGATTCTCATGTGCAGTTATCAGAATAGTGAACTATTGGATTTAAGGAAGCAATGTCTGGAAAATGTGGCTCTTACCCCTTTCCCCTGATGCTTTAAAAGAAGGCCTGAAGTATTTAACCACTCAGCCTCCAACATGGTACCCAGTGGGGTTACTTTTTTATTATTTTTGTACCAATTTCTAACCATGAGCTTGGAGTGCCTTGAGGTTTCAACTGACAGAAAGTTTGACAAGTTTGTATATAAAGCTTAAGGGCTTCTTAATGGGCATCTAAGAGAAGGAGCCCACGTGGGGAACTGAGAAGGAAAGGATCAATGTAGGGGGATACAGCCTTATACGCCAGCTCCAGGGAAAAACACAGATTCAAAGTCTTGACCCACTCACCAGCTCAGGATTGTGAAGGGCAGTAAGGAGACACAAGCTTGGTCTGATTCTGCGAAATAGAGTGGGCTAGGAAGAAGACAGGTGTTTTTAGAAAAATCAGTTGGACCAGGATGGGTTAAGAGCATAGTAGAGATCAGGGTAATCTTCCACAGTTGTTCATGCTGGAACAGGGATGCTGGGTAGACATGTGTGCTGTTGTTAGCATCTTCATCACTGAATAGAGCTACTGGAGAAGGGTAAACAGCAACCCTATACCCAGGTGTGAAAGAAATGGAATTAATAAGGTAATCAGGGGCTAGAGCCTGCCCTCAGGATACAAAGAGCGAGATTTTCAGTGTGGGGAGCCAGGAAAAGCTTTACTTAAATGGTAATTCTCTGCCTTGGTAATGCAATTGAATCACCTGAGGAACCTTAAAACCTACACAGGCCCTAGCTGGGAGATTCTGGTTTAATTAGTCTGCCTTGCCACCATGGGTATTTTAGTTTCTAAAAGTCCTCCAGGTGATGCTAATGCACAGCCCCAGCTGAAAATCACTGTTTTAAGTTGTGTTTTCGTTGGACAATATGCAGACAGGCAGAAGTAGCTGGGAGAGACAAAACAAACATCTCTGAGCACTTGTTTGTCCGGTATGATTCCTGCACAGCAGCATCACTCCCCCAGAAATGCCAGTTGTCAGGATCTACCCCAAACTGCCTCAGTCAGAAACTCTGGGGATGGAGCCCAGCCATCTGTGTCTTAGCAAGCCCTCTAAGTGAGTGTGTTGTGAGCTTAAGTATGTCTTGGGCAGCATCCATGAGAGGACAATAGGATGAGACATGGCTAGAAAACTTTGCAGCTAAGGGCTAGTGTCAGCTCTTCTGATTGCACCTTTGAGAAGTGCAGCGATACTCAGTGTGCTAAGGTAAAATGTACCTCTCTTACATCTTGCCATATTTTCTCACATGCTCAAATTACTTTTATTCAATTTTAAAAGGAATAAGACAGAACAGTAAAACAAATTGAAACAATGATGCAACAGTAGGAAATCTACAGTAGTCACTATATTGCATACTGATCTTGGTCTAGAGCTTAAATAAATAACAGGGAAAATATATGTATTTCAGGGTGGGGCTGAGAACTACAGAAAGGACACTCTGCTCTGCTGGTGGGAAAGGGCTCTTTTCTTATGGACTTATTTCTAGCGCCAGCAGGCAGATGCACCCATCTGCCATGGCCACATGGGCCTTCAGACATTAGGAAGGCTGGGCTTCCAGGAAGCCGCTGACACAAGGCCAGAGACAGATTCCCAGTCTCCCCTCCTTGCCTGCTAGTGCCAACCCCAGCCAAGACTTCGGTTGGCTGATCCCCACCTGTTAGTCGTAGGAGGACCTTAAGATTACTCACTGAGTGTCAACCAATGACACTTCATTGTGAATGCCTGGGCTCTAGTCTGAGCGAAGACACCATGGATGTGCAGGTGTAAAGCTTTACACTTGGCCATGGAGAGGGATTCTGTTTCAGGACTGATTGGCAGCCTCATTAGTACATTCTCTTTTTCCTAGTCAGGAGCGTGTGGACCAAGCTCTCAGGAATGGAAATGCTGAGTCTCACAGGAGACTGAGCATCTCTGAGGGTCAGATGGGGTTCCTGGGAGTGGAGGAAGTTTTTCACAAAGAAGCTTGTGGGCACAGAGGTTTTACCTAGCATCATGCCGCATAATGCTTGAGGAAAGAAATTTGGATTTCAGAGTGTTTGTGTCTGGCAAGGGGAATTTAGTAATTTATTGGGAAGGTTTTGTTGTCACAACTTGCCAGGGTGCTACTGGCATCTAAGGGGAAGAGGTCAGATCTGGTGCTCAACCGTATAGAACAGCCCCAGCACAGCATTAGGCCCCAAATGTCAGAAATGCCAATGCTGAGAAACACCAGACTAGTCCACACATCTTATCTTTCCAGTAAAGGAGTTGAGGCTCACAGAGGTGAAATGGCATTCCACTGTCACACAGAAAATCACAAACATCGTTCATAAGCTTTACCTTCCTTGTGGGAGGTTGGTTCATGTGCATAACACACCACAATTCCTTTTATCTTCCCCTTTCCCTTCCCTTCCTCGCCTCTCCAACCCATTTCTTGATCACTTGCCTTTTTTAAAAATGTCATGTTTACATTTCTTTGTGGAATTGGTACATGTACATAATACATCAGAATTTCTTTTTTCTCATCCTTTATCTGTTCCCTCCCTCTCCTTCTCTCCATTTAGACCAAATGATTTTAAAGTTGTTTCTACCTTCAAATCAAATCACTGTTAGCATCGATCTTTTTCATCTGGTGAATTACTCATATAGGTGATTCATGTACATTTAACCTTTCCGTCTCGGAAGTGTCCACTGTGGCAGTGAGACTTAAGTACATGTGCAGATGTAGACAGTTACCTGGGAGGCACATTGGAAGATGGACTAACATTTCCTGTGGTTGTATATAAATTACAGCATGATAGGAGGTAAGCGATACAGAAAATTAGTCATGGTAATTACATTTTCCCCTTCAGTGTTTGATACAGACAATCAGTAATCTCTATATTTTGCCAAAATGTATGTTTCATACTAGTTTTAAAGTATTTTCTTGTGGGAGTCACTAATCTATGTCTAATGACTTTGATTGGTTATTGTTCTGTTCATTTCTGTTGCCCCGGTGATCACAGTTGCTTTGATTTAAAATCATGTATCATTAATAACCTTGAGTCATTTTTTTGTGAAGAGTTAATTTAAAAACAAAAAAAGAGACACATTGTCATCGAGTAATTGAGGTCTTGTTAACTGCTTCTAGCTAGCTTTGTGCATTACAGTTGTCTGGTGGCGGGAGATGCTTTATGTGGCATTGTCTGAATAACTTTCTAGATGATCTCTTTTCTATCTTGAATAAACAAAGAATCATTGGAGCAGTACAAGCTAAAATTACTGAAGGACTTTATCACTGTTAATATATTGATGCTTTTGCACAGAAGTCTTACTTTACACTTATTGGCAAACCCTCCGGGACACTGGAATCCAGTTTGGGCTTTTCCAATCTCTTCTGTGTGACTTTTGCAAAAGTTACTTCCCCTTTGTAGGCTTTGTTTTCCTTATGTTTTGAGAAGAAAAAGGGGTATATTAAATTATCTCTGCATAACTTTGTTTGCAGTGACACAGAATATTACCTCATAGTGTTTTTATTTATTTGTGATGCCAATGTTAACTATTGATACAACTTTTATAAACCACGAATGGACTTATTAAACATAGAAAATACAACACTAAACTTCATTTATTACAAAGACATTTAAAAGATACAGTAAAATGGAGTGTTAAAGCTTATCAAAAGTTAAATTTTGCTATAGATTGGCGGTTTATCTTCGGTTTGATATGGGAGTATTTACATGCATATGAATATTTTACACCATGGCAGCAGGCATAGACTCTAAAAAATTCTTACCTGTGCCTGCTCCATGATCCCGCCCCTTATCTTTCTAATTGTTCAAAACCTAGAGAACTGTGGGATGATTTGCAGCCCCATGCTATTGCTAAGAAAGAAAATATACAAGTAGGTTCCCTCTCCTAAGTTAGTATATAGAACACTGTTTTGTTATGGGAACTAGGTCCTCCATAAATTGTGCTAATAAGTATCCCACCACTAAGGTCACTTGACTCTTGTCACCTTTGTGTCTGAGTATGCCACCCGTCAGTGTCTGTGTGTCTGTGGATGGATGGATTGTATGCACTTGTGTCTTCCAATTCTGTAGTGCTGTGGGACTTCCAAATGCTGAGTGGAAAAACTGTGTGTCAAGGCTGGGGGCACTGGTGGTAGTGTATGAATTTTCACCGCACAGTCCTGTTACTTGGAAGCTGTTCTTATGGGACTTAGCAGCCTTTTGATAAAGATGGGGCTTCTGGGTTCAGTAAGCAACCATGAACTATACTTGTACCACCTTCTTGGTTTTGAAGAGTTAAGCAGAACATCTGAAATAGGAGGATGCTTTGTGGAAGTCCGTTGTCCACCTAATCATGGGAACTTTCTGCCCGATTTCAAGACTGGATAAATCTATTATCAGAAAGAGCAGTAGGAGTCACTGAAATGTGGATAAAGGTTCCAATGAGCAGGAGAATGTGGTGGTTAGCAGTTTTCTGCTAGAAAGGAATATACTAGAGAGGGAAAATGACTGAAAACTTCGGTAGACTAACCCACAGAAAGAAGACTCCAATTTCCCCCTTGTTTTGATGAGCTAACTTCTTTGTGAGTCTTCTAACGAAGACTTTCCAGAGCTGCTGCCCCTTGGAAACACTGCATTCTCACCCCTTCTTCCGGGAAATGGAGCCTCACTTGTCTTTGTGCTGGAGTCTTAGAAGAAGTAATTCTTCTCTCCTGTGGCTGTCACTTGTGCATATAGTGACTCTTCTACCTGGGAGAGCCTTGGGAACAAGTGGATTTCATATAATAGTTTCAGTTGTTCATCCAAAGTATCCTTAAGTTCAGAAAGCCTATAGACTCAAGGGACATGTTTCTTATAAAATGCTCTTCTCATTAGAAAATTCAAAATGTTCCTAGTTCGTGTGCCAGTGGCAAGTACTAGTAGATTGACTATTCATTGTTTTGTTTTTTTCTGTTTTGCATGAGTTGACTGATGTTTGAACCATTGAGTAGAGACAGCCTGAAACCCAAAGTGGAGCTATTAACTCCCAGATGTTCACAATTTTCAAGGAACTGTTCTGTGCCTGTGGTTATTACTCAGATGGCTCCTTAAATGCTCTCATCTTGGCACCTTTTGCACTTGCTAAATTCAATTTAAAGAAAGAACAGGCGAGCGAGGGAATTTTGTGGAAAGCAATTATGCAGCATTTTTGCGACCTTCATGCTTTCCCCACTGTGATGAATTTTGGGGTCAGCTCTTGTATCAGTCAGCATGTTGCTTTCACTAGAATTTTGTTGTATGTTACAGATAACCAGTTGTATGTAATTAAGCAATAATGATGGCGGTGCAAGGCATTTTCTTTGAATTAATGACCAGCTGGGAAAAGCTGATGGCTGGAGTATCAGGCAAAGGCTGCTAGCTTCAGTCCTCCATTAATCTCCAGAAATGCCTGTTTGTGACATCATTGTGGTATTGAACAATGAAAATGGAATACAATTTACTGATGTTTATCACATACTCCTGAATAAAAAGTTCCCTATGTGAGGACTAAAAGTCATTTTTTTCTCTTTTATCCTCCAGGTGATTTATAATTTTAAAATATGTTTTCTATATAACCCTGCATGAAGATGAAATTTCACAGTTTTCAAATAATCGCGGGTGGTTATTTTTTAAGAGTTCCAAATTATAGGTTTTATTTAAATATTTTGGATGGTAAAACCAGAATTTGTTTTTCAGCTGCGGTACTAAAATCTGATAAGTGTCTATATTATCATAGCTATCTGCTCATGGCAGGAAATGGTTGCAAATATTTCAAATAGCAGCTGTCGCTAGCAAAGTTGTACATTCAACAAGAAGATCCTAAGAAGTTATAGTAACATTCCTAGTTGATGAAGGGGAATTCGCTGCCAGGAAAAGCTGTGGTGGTGTGCCTATTTAATATTTTTGATTACTGCTGCAAAATGCTAGATGAAAACAGAGAAATGACTAAAATATTCATCACTTTCTTGCATAATTTAATGACTTTTAAAAGAAGACAATAATTCCACATATAGCCAATTTATCAAGAACTTGTTCCAAACTCATAGTACAAATTTAAAAGTTATGTGAGTTGTTAGACCTTTTTCCATCAACATGAAGAAAGTTCTTAAAGACCATTAAGATCTTAGCCAGTGAGCTAGGAATGTTTGCCAACTGCAGAAGCTGCAGATCTTAATTCAGTCATAAGCTGTTCATTTGTTACAAGCACCATAGCATGCTTCTCTCTAGAAGAAGTCTGCTGGTGGTGTTAGTCCTTCTAAATGCATGTTAAGTGTATACATTTGGGGGAGGAAAATGAGTCAGAATATCATTAATCACAGCTTTGGAAGCACTGACTCACTTCTGGTGAAATGAAATGGCCTCATTGGGAAGGGTGTGAAAGAAAAAAGTCATTCTGGGGTCAATTCTGTTTCTGCAAATGCAGATCAAATTTGCACACAGATTTTGGAGCAGTTTTCAAACTAAAGAATGCAGCAGTAAACCCTGTAAGGGCAGACACCTGGTTTTGCAGAACAATGGATGCACAATCCTGCTTAGATGCACCACAAGGGCCCTAAAATGAAGCAGACTTAGAGGAACCTCATTTATATCTAAGGCTAAGATTATTAAGCTATGGTCTGCTCTTCTATAATCCAACAAAATAAACCTTTGTTCCACTGTTGTCTATGATTCAGGAGTTTTGAACATCTGAAAAATATTTACCACAACCTCAGATCAAAGAGTAAAACCAACATGTATGTGAGTTTAATTCCATTTTTGTAAAATTATACAGCATTTGCATTGATCTTCTACTCATTTTTCTGGTATTCAAGCTATCTACTTTGGTTATGAGTTCTGATGATGACACTCTTACCCATCTGTCAGACTCAGTATGTGTTGTAAGTCAGGATTTTCTTTACCATGAGCAGACAGAGAAAAGAACTATCAGAGTCAACTCACTGATAATTGGTCCAGAGCAGCCACTTTTCACCTGTGGATATTTATATTGCATCTCAAATTGCATCATGTGAGCACTGCCTGGTGTTGATATACAACCTATCTATCAGTAGTAAAATAGTTTTGTACCAACAGTACAATTTCACAATTTTGCATTTTCTTTGTATTAGCTCTTGAGGGGCTGTTCCCAGGGCATTAGTATATTAAACTCAGCCCCTGGAAAGAAAATCACCAATTTATTAGATGTGCTTCTTGGAAACTTTGTGTGGAAATGTTGTTTCATTAGTCTTCTTCCCTGGGAATAAATTTGATGTAAGATGTTTTCTGCTTTCATGAAGCTCTAACTTGAGTTCATTTTGTTATGTGGTGACCACAGTTCTGGATGACGCCCCCCCTGGCACACAGGAATACATTATGTTACGGCAAGATTCCATCCAATCCGCGGAATTAAAGAAAAAAGAGTCCCCCTTTCGTGCTAAGTGTCACGAAATCTTCTGCTGCCCGCTGAAGCAAGTACACCACAAAGAAAACACAGAGCCCGAAGGTTTGTGCACGACAGACGCGTGTTTTTGCTTGTTTTTCTTTTATTCTTCTTTCTTTGTTTCTTTCTTTTTCTTTTTCTTTTTGGATTGTGCATTGCCCTCTGGTGTTGCTACATGTTGTTTGGCCCCTGCTCTAGCTAGGAGGCCCCCCCCCCCAGCTCATGGGTGAATGTGTTATGCAGTCTCAGATAGAGCACTGTATAATACAATCATCTCTGGCACAGTGCGCAGCATCCTCCTGCTTTTTGCAGCTGAAACCTTTTTCAGTTGATGTCATGACACAGCCCTGTTTTGGCTGCTAAAGTTGCTTGCTCCTGTAGCCAACATCTGGCCAAGTCTGTTTCCATCGCCTGCATTCCCTGAAGCAACAGTCAGCTGAGGAATGGCACTTCCAAAATGAACTAATGACCAGAGTGCTTCAGATTTTCTAGCTCTCCTCCACTCCATAAAGCTTCTGCCTTGCGCTGGAAGAATGTCCATGATCTACTTGGTTTGCCGGTGTAGGCGCAGACCACCCATGTAATGCACGTCCAGTTGCCCTTTGCCATGGTGAAATGCATGCCTCAAGGTGATCATGAGTAGTTTGTTTTTCTTTTCAGTTCAAGTACAGGTTTGGACAACTCTACTTGCTGTTACTTAAATCAGATTAATAAAGTATTCCTTCTCCTTCCTGCCACAAATCTCTATCCGGAGTACCTCGTCTGGCCAGCAAGGGTATTTACTCACTTTTCCCCAACAATTTTGCATATGTTGAACGGGACTATTTTTTAACATTATCAAAAACTGCCATCTGTGTATATTTCAACTTCCAAAACAACATCTGAGTCCATAATGTTTAGGCTAATTAAATGCTTACTGTAAAGCCACCCATTTTCTCTTAAAATCAAATATTATTGATGCAATTTTCAATGAATAATGTCAGAAGTGAGAAAATTTACTTACTCTTTGGCAATTGGAGTATGCTTTTCTATACATGATTCTTCAGTATTTCCTAAAAGTGACTTTGTGCCTATATCAAATTGCTCTTTTTCACCTTTATGAGAGTGCTCATTACAACTGGTTTTCTGATTTAGAAAACATTGCCACCTGTCTTTGTTTGTAGTTTGGCACATACAGAAATTACTCCAAGTGTACTCCAGTCCACAGTTGGGGAAGTGAAGTTTTATGTCTCTAACTTTCCCCTTCTCTTTTTATCCAAATACTGTTAAGTATTTATTGGCAGAAAATTAGAAATGTATATGTGTGTATGTGTCTTATTCTATTTCAGCAATATAGTAGAATATTTGTATTTATTTTCTACTCGTACTTATGGTAATAAAGCTATCCACCTTGGGTGTGAGTTCTGATGACGACATTTATTTATCTGCAGGTAGAAATGGTGACCCATTACAGTGAGTAAAATGAATCTTTTGGCCATTTAGTAGAGAAGATACTAACATGATTTTGATGGTACTGAAACAAAAATTTTAACCAGTAACAATTACTTCAGTATATGTAAGACATTTCCCTATTTTCTACCTGTCTGTCTCAAATTATATACATATGTATTCATACATGCAGACATTTCTGTGTTTGAAAATTAGTCTGAAGAAATGAAAATTGGTTTGGGTAACACAAAATTTAAGATGCTGCTGCTTAAATTTAGTCAAGCGATTGGTCAGAAACTTAAAATCATTTTAGCAATATTTTGGATTAAGAAATAACAGTTGAACAAATTTAAGACCCTTATCTTTTTATTATAAATACTTCTGAGAGGATCTGTAAGTTTTTGTTTACCATCTGGAGTATATTGTAAATACTTTTATGAAAGTTTTCAGATATATAAACCTCTGTGTAGAAAATGGGTAGTAGTTAAATTCTCTTTTATAAGATTTGGACAGTTTTTAATCTGTCATTTCACCCATATGTTGAGTGGCTGCCATCTTGGTAAATATGGTTGTCATGTTTTCACGTGTATACTCTGATGACAGGCATTGTCTTCTTTCAGACTGAAGATTTCCCTTGGTTTTACCCTCCTGCCAGATTTGCTGCAATAATGGAGCTAATATTTTCCTTCTTAATTCTATGAATTATTTGTAAATAGTATTAAATTCATTACAGGTATTTTGGGGATGACATTTTTAACATTATTATCATACTGTACCCTTTCAAACAAGAGTCCAGAAGCTAGTTGGGAATCCAGGCAGTAAATGAAAACATTTGATCCCTGCACAGATCAACAGGCTCCAGAAGACCTTAGATGGGTGTGAAAGAAAAATAATGTGGAACAAACTTTGGATAAATAAGAAAACAATGGCAAGATATTAACCTGCTTGCTTCATGTAGGATACTGAAGCTTGTTGTGTCCAGGAGGTGAAGTAACTATGGCTTTGGAAGGGTTCACGAACTATTCTGGTAACCTGAGAAATATGTTGCAAGACTAGTTTCTAAATGCCATAGGGTAAACCTGAACTGAAGTCTTTAGTTTTCTCTTGCAGTTGCTGTAACATTTTGTTATACTATGAAGAAATTACAGATTTCCTTATTAGAAGTGGACAGTATCTTAGATCTAAACTCTGTGTCTATGGAAACATTGTATTTTAGCAGGAAGCTTCCTGAAAAGCTACTCCCTCTCAGGATCTCTGTTGCCAAAGCATGGGACCTTAACTGACATTGTCTGTGTCTGTTTACCAATGTCACTGCGGGAGAAGGCAGTGGCTAGGCTGTCCATTGTTTAGCCTTTGTGAGACTGACCTACCTGGATGACCTCTTCTAACAAGCTGCTGTTTATACAGTATCAGAAACCCTCAAGTAAAACAATGAAAAGTCATTTAAGTTTGGGAAAAACAAAATTTTAATTATAGAAGTTGTGGACATGATTATATTAGGTCAAAAAGGTCTAAGATGGCTGCTGATAAAGCTGGAATTGATTTACTTTTCTCTTACCAATTGACAAAATGAAACTTTTTTGCCTTAATATAGAAAAAAAAAAAAAAAGGTTTGGTTTTTCCTTTTGTTGGCAATGCTTTAGAAAAGCCTGGTTATTTCCATAGTTTGTAGCTACCTGAGGTTTGATACAGATAACTTTGTTAACAATGTTCACAGTCATTTATCTATTCAAGACATTCTTGTATTATGTCCAGGAGCCTCGAAATTCATGTAAAAACATGCAAAAATGGAATGAAATATCTCATTAGCTTTTCAGGACACACTAATGCCAGATTATACTTTGTCAAAAGCAGGTTTCTATTTTTGAACAGCCAATTCCAAAGGAAAAAAAATAATCTGTCCCAAATACTTGTGATTTTCAGCCATGTGATTATTTCCATAAAAACCACTTATGATGTAAGTGAGTACTTATGTGAGTACTGGCATTTGGCTGAAGGAGCACATACAAATATCTGAGAGTCTAATTTGGCCCAGCACCAGCAGCGTTCTTTGTTATAAGAAAGCTGCATAGAAAGTGGAGATCATTACCAAAATCTTTTTCTCAGTGTTCCAGGAGCCTTTTGGCAAGATAAAGTATAATCTTCATAGCTTTGTTCCTTTGTTCACTTGCTCTTTCTGTGCCATGTGTGGTGAAATGAAATCACTGATTTAGGGTAACTCGAGGAGGCCAATCTATCATCACCACAGCTCTCTAGCTCTCTGAATGCCACCCATCCACTGTACTGATGTTTGAAAGCTGTTCAAAAAAATCCCACCAGAAGACACAAGTTTATGATTAGGTGATGCTAAAAATCTACAGAGACAAATAAATCATGGATTTTTAGTGTTTTCTTTTAGGATTGAAAATTCTGACTGAAATAATAACCTGGGATAGAAAAACGTTTTCCTGAGCTCAAAAATTTGTCACCATCTTTTACTCAGACATGTGACCTATTTCATATATGTCTGTTTTCACGTGAGCTATATTCCGTCTCCCTCAGGACATCCGTAACCTTTTTATCCAGAGAAGTTTCCAACTATGGTAGGATTGGTTGGCGTGGAAGAGAATCTGTGCTGGAGAGTAGTAATGAAGTACCACAGCTTTCACCAACCGTGAGGAAGCGTATCTCTGTGCTGCTTGTTAGGTATACTGGTAACTACAAAAATGCTGTTACTCTGATAATGCCTGGCTCTTTGCCCCAGAAATAGTATATGTCAACACGAATATCAGTCTGACATAAATAGAAGAGGAAAAAGAAGAATATTAAGGGGGATGCTGAGGGAAATGTTTTCTCTTCGTCTGCATTTACAGTATTTCCAACTCTGTTGTATCCTACAGTTGTGTTTTTCTCACTTTAATACTCATTTTCCTTTGAGAAAATTGAGTCAGTTTTCTTTCATTAAAACTGAACTACTGCTATTAAATCTCCCCACTAGTGTAGAATTGGGCAAGAAATTCTGATGGTTGGCATCTGAGATTGTCTTTTGTGAAAGATGTAGCTGGGTTCTTGATGTGTCCCCTTTATGATGCGAATTGAGGATGTATTACTTTTCTATTAGGAAAATATGGGGTCATATGTTTGCATTACTATGAATAGATAAAAAAGGCTTTATATTGAATCTTTCTGTTATACAGTATAACTTAGGATCACCCCTTCTTTGTTTTATGATCTGAAAGATGATAAAATGTTACCAGAGATTTTCCTTTACTCACTGAAATAAGTGGCAGCTTATGTGCAAAGGCCCAAGAAGGATAGAGATAATCAGTCCAAATAAAGCCACAATTCTAAAGGCCGTGGTGATTAGCAATGAATGAACCCAGTCCTCTCTCCACTGAGTGTTCCAGTGTGTTTCTCTTGGTTACATATCAGTTGCTTTTCAGAAGACAACTTGTTATGCCATAATAATATTAGGCAACCAGCAACGGCATTACAACATATTCTCTGTTCCCTCCTATTTCTTCACCTTATGGCAGCAGACATGAAATTATGTCATATTTTGAGGATCACTTCTACTCTCTGGAAAACTCATAATCTAATCAAGGAAGTATACTTAGCAGTCAGTAATCTAATTTCATGACAGGATGAGCATTTATTATTCTCTTATTGAATATATGCATCTCAGTTCAGTCTCCAGGCTGACTTTTACAGGGCAAACTAATAACCATTCATTCTTTGAGAATATGGTTCACTTTTTAAAGCAGCAGGCCCTCTGATCTCCTTTGAGCTGAGGTACGCCCATTGTGGTGGTGGTATTTTCTCAACATCAAATATTCTTTTGGTTAATATCGTGAGTAAATATTTGCACTGTGTGAATCCAGCACTGACAACCAATTTCAGGTGCGTGTTTATTATGGCAGCTGCTCTGGGGAGGGGCTCTGAAAGCGTACCAGATGAATGATAGTGTATGATTATGATTTTCATACTTCTTAAAATCAAGGTCAGAAACTAAACTATGATACTTGAGAAACATCTGGAAATGTTCTATCCATGTAGGAGCTGCCTGCTGCCTCCCAGAGATACTACTTCAGGGATCATGTTGCTGACATGCTTCTGAGTATGATGGCTTGGCTCCTCCTCTTGCTTTTTGTTTTCTTTTCATAGCCAGTTGACCAACCAGTTAAGGAAATGTGCCCTTCTAAACTAGCACAGCGTGAGCCAGCTTAACTTGGCTCTGAATCCTATAAAGGCATAGCCTGAATGACTTCTCACTGATTTCCCAAATCAACACCACCCTAATATATAGACATTTTTTCTTCACTAAGGAGGTGAACAAGGATGTGCTGGTGCCTCTGCTTAAAGTGTCCATACTATCTTTGTTTTAAAATAATTGTTTGCCTGGTAGAGGAGAATGCAGGAAGGAGCTGTGCTATTTTTCTCAGACACTTAGATAACCATTGCATCAATTATTTCCAATTACATTTTATGAAACACTGTTTATGTAAGATGTATTTGCAAAAAGAAAGATCCTATAGTCAAATATATGCTTCCCAGACTACATGACACTCCCAGAGAGTCACAGTGCATATGAATGTATTTAAGATTTGGAGGAGCCTTGCAGAGTACTCAGGCAGTGCTATAGTAAACCGTATTCCCTATCTCTTGGAAAGTTCTTATTCCTGACCCCTCTTAACATTTCACACCTTGGGAATGTCTGTGCTAGCCTTCCAGAGCAGTGTGATCTCATCAAAGTTGGGCTTTGAAAAATAGTGCACTTTTGAAGATGTTTAGCGTCCCCTCTTTTTTTTCCTGAATGTCACTATAGTGCATGTCTCATTGTGGCCCATGGAGTGGTGCAGGGTCTGAAATTGTTTGTTACTAGTCCAGGCTATATAAAGAGCTTGTGTCAGATTGTAAATAATGCACCATTTCCTTCATCAAAAAAGTATTGCTGTCTTGCTGGGAAAACTCAGCTGAGCTGAATGAAAAATGAGCTCAGTGACATAGTTCATAGTCCAACTCTAAAGCTACAGACTATATTTGAGCAATAACTGCTTTAGCTTAGTGGTCCTCAACCTTGTTTCCATGTCAAAAACATCTGAGAACCTTTGAAACCATACATATTGATACCGAAGCCTAACATGAGATTAAAACCTTCCAAAAGAAGCAAAATTACAAAATCTGCTATGGTAGAGACTGGACATAGGTGCTTTGTAAAAAAAAAAAAAAATCTCAAGGTGATTCTAATGAGCGTACAGAATTGGAATCAGTGCCTTAGAAAACAGACATATTGGCATAGGGCTTGAGATCAGTTGTCAATTCAGAAATCTTATCATGTTGATTTCCCAGGCATTTTGGGAGATGCCCTGTGATTTGAAGGCACAGCTGGACAGGAAACAGTTATGTGGCCTTTAGAACTTGTGGCTCTGTAAGATGTCCCGCTTTCCCCACCACATACACCCCTTTCTGAAGTTATCTTGCCTCTTTGTTATTCTGCATTTTTAGAAAAATAACCAGGCTTCTCCGTAGGAGGATGATAATCTGCCACCTTGTGACCAACATTCTTTCTTATAAACGCTCATCACACTTGTTCAATCTTAGACTCTGGTGCAGCCTGCAGATGTGGGTGGAAGTTTCTCAGGACCAATGTGTGTGAGTGCACTTTAAAAAAAAAGATGGAGAAGGAGAAATGGGTGTTTTGCTATGTCACAAAAGTACTGCTAGTTGTTACTGGTCTAGAGTAAGATCCCAAAGCTTGACTCCAGCTGCTCCAAGTTTGAGTATCACTCCTCGAATTACAACAGATGGTGGCGTCACTGAGGTCCTGCCTGCTTATCCCATACACATACCAGCTAATGCAGCATAAAATCGTAACAGCAGCATGCATGTGAGAACAAACTTTGACATGATTGGGTGCTTTTAATTGCTATCCACATTTATAAATCACTCCTAGCATTCTCAACTATGTTGATTCAGGTTTTCATTTGTTATAAGCCGCAGCATTTCTTAGTAAGCAGCTGGAATAGTCCCACAGAAGTGTTGAACAAGAAGAACATCCTGCGTTTTATCAGCACATACTCTTGTCTTACCTCACAGCCAATATCCACACTCACTCCAACACATAAAAGTCACATGTCCACTTCCACGCAGGTGCTAGCAGATGTCTACTTATGAGACCTGGCTATTTTAAGATATATATTCTCAGAACAGTCCCAAGGCAATCTTCAGTGTCCTGCTTTGGAAGCAGCAAACAACAGGAGTTGAAAATCAGCCCCCTCACCTGGGGGGAGGAAAGGCAGCAGCCCTTCCCTGGGCTATTTCTCCATACAAGGAGAGCACAGTTATGAAGCCCCTAAAAGGGAGAGAACCAAAACGCTGACAGATAGAGACTGCTACCCCCATTTTACACGTGCACTAAAATATAGGAGGCTCATGTCACTTCCCCAATAAAAGGCAAGACTTGTTTTGAATCAGGTTTTCCTGGCTTCCAAAGCACACACTCTTGTCCCTCCATGGTCCCTCCTTTCCACATGTTCAGGCTTCCCCCTTATAATTCATACATGCTTTTATTGTCTAAAACTCCAAGCACTTTCTCAGTCTCACAGGGATAGATATTACTTGGCGATTTGGATAATAGCAACAGATTCTTTTTCATCAATTGTGAGAACCTTATTCTGTAGTGTAAGATAATAGATAATGAAAACTTATAATTCATAATTTTCCAAAACTTGATATGTGCTGCCAACTTGACCTAACATTGTATTTAATTCTCACAAGCCTTGGATATATAGGTAGGTGTGTTCTTTACTGTGGAAACTGAGTTCTTGAAAAGTGAAATAATTTATCCAGGGTCAACTGGCTGCAACATCGTAGAGCCAATACTCAAGTATAACTTGTGTCACCCCCAAAATCCATGGCCTTCCCAATAATATTAACAGGAACTCCTCCCCTGAGTAGCCCTAGAAGATGCTCTTAGTTTATTCTCTAGCGATGCCAGTATCATCAAAGGGAGAGACTTTGCCTGATCGCAATTGCTAGAAGGTGGAGGAGCCTTGTATATGCTGTCATCAAAGCAATGAATAGCTGCCTGCCCTTGGAAGAAAAACAAAACAAAACAAAACAAAAACTAGCCAGGCATCATTTTAAACTATGTTCAGGGCATGTTCTCATCAAATTTGAATTGGTCAAAATGCTTCACAGTCTTCACTGTTCAGTGGTGGGGTTTATTCACTGTGCTGATTTAGTTCTCAACAGTGGGCCAGTTCTTGATCACCTCAAGCCAACTGAACTTCTGCATCTAAACTTTTTCTCACACAACGTCATCTGATGCCCCATGTCTCTGCGTGACAAAGCCTTCATTATAGAGTGTGATGTGATGAAAAGCACATGAAGAGAAAGTGCTGCCAAACTGGGTTGGATCGCTGTTAAGATACTGTTCTCCATGACTTTCCCAGGGAGTGGGTTTGTATTCATTGGTACATTTTCCTGCAGAAAGCATGAAGCGAGAGGTCCCAGGAAATGATGCTTTCTATGTGAGCCATTCTAGACTAGATGTTCAATTAGCAGTTTTTTACTTCTGTTGTGTGCCAGGCATCTTAGGTATACTGTGGCTAATCTTCCAAGTGCTCCATGAAGTAGATGTCATCTGGCTTGAAGGGCGTGATAGGGAAGTTCAAGTGTAGAGATGTAAAATGACTTGTTCAGAGTCACATAGCTAATCCAGTGTCTTAATTGGAATTCAAAGCCAAGTCCATTTAGCCCCCAAACCTAGTGTTTTCTACCACACTGTGCTGCCTCAACTCTTTCTCTATACGGACTCCTCTTTTCAGGCACAAAATATGAGAAAAGCTCAGCACCATCTTATCCACTGCTTGTAAGCACCAGCTCCACACCATCTTATCCAGCTACTCTTTAGAAGAAGACTATCTTTAGTGTCTAACGGAGTGTACATCTCAGTGCACCTAGTGGAGAATCCCCTTTGAGCACTTCTTATGTCTTGGTTCGAATGGTGGCATAAGCAGGAGGCAAGGGGTTCAATAAAACAGCAGTCATGACATCACACACTCTTCTCCTTTGTGCTGTCGAAGCACATTTACTTGCTGCAGAACATTTTTCTGCATTTCTTACTTAAGTGGAGGAATGCCTCAAAGTCCTGGCTTACTTCATGCAACCTCTAGACCTTAAAGCAGGTCTAGATGATTCTGCTGTGTATCTCATCACATGCACGCGCGCACACACACACACACACACACACACACACACACACACACGCAAAGAGATGTGAGGTCAAGTTCTGGAGCTGATGTGTATCTGAGCAATTGTCCATAGAAGTGGTAAAAGCTTGTGTTTGGGTCCTACAAATTTGGGAATTCCAGAGCGAACTCACAGGCTGAATCATTGCTCTGGGTTTGTATACCCACCTTACACTATAGGAATCTTGTGCACTGAGAGGAGCAGCCCCCTTTTGAAGATAGTCTGTCCACAAATACAGGGAGATTATGGGGCCCAACACATTGATAGTGGGATCATGAACTCCTCACTGTATAAGCTGTGTTTATAGACTTCCCACGGTCTAAATGCAGACCCTTCATTGAGGATCTCAGAGGGGCCACTGTCCCTGTGATGACATAGTAATTGCTTATCCTTTCAGGAACACAAAGGAAATGACCTCTTTGTGATGGCAAGCCGCCATTCAAAGCGGGCATGGACACACAACACCATTTAAAATAGTTTATTGGGGAACATGCATGCAGAGAAATGGTCACATGGCTTCTCTATTGCGGTCTTTTCTAGGATCCATCCACCCCAGCAAAAACCCAGACTAATCACAGCCCTCAGAGGGATAATGTGGGCTGGGAAACCATTCAGACAGGGAGCACATTTGTCTAGCGGGCTGCCTCAGGCTGTGAACAAGATCTGATTCTTTTCATGCAACAAGGAAGGAATAAAGGGCAGTTCAAAAAGGGGCTTACAGAAGCTGGCAGCCAGTAACTTCTCCCTTTTGTTCTTTCTTCAGCTATTCTTTCGGTGTACTCAAACTTGATTTTTCTTTGAGAACATAGCATTTTAGACCCAGGTTAGAAGATTCCTCAATTGATTCAGCAAATCTGTGATTGTCATGCATAGTTAGCTGCTCACTTAATGGATAATTGATTAATTCTCCCCAGAATATTACTGAGGAAGGAAGAGAATCTCCAATAAGAATAAGAATCATTGGGAACCTTTACCTGTAGTGCAGCTTTTCCTTTGAGAACAGATATTAATTTCTTTGAAAAGCTTTCTTTTGCTTCCCAATGAGGACTCTATTTAAGCATGCAGCCTTTATTTATTCTCTACTAAATGGAGCATTACTAAGTAGATCCAAGAAACACGGCTCAATGTCTGCCAATAGTAAGAGCTCAATGAATATTTATCATTACGAGTAACCTACTCAGTCTAATGAATCTTAATATTCTGAGTTCAGGGAGCCATTTGCCTTAATGTCAGGCAGAAAGTGACTGTGTGTTTCTGTTCACCACAAACAGAATGGATATATGTGGCAGTAGATGTTTACTCGGGGTCCTGCCTAATGAGCAAGGCCCTATGCTGGATTCGAGATGCAGCCTGGCAAAAGAAAGATTATCTTTATCCACAAGGAGAAATTAAAGACTCGCAAGAAAAGCAGACTTTGGACTGATATTAATCACATTGGGTTGCACTTAAAAACCCCCAGACATAGTGGTTAAACCAGCAACATTGTTTTCTGCTTCTCTTGGACTATAAGGTTGGCAATTTGGTTCTGCTGATCTTGCCTGGATCCATTATACATTGCCAGTGACCCACTGGCAAGTCAGGGTGGCACCAACTGGTCTAGATGTGTTTGTGTAGGACAGTTTGACTCACTTTCATCGTCTCTCACAAAAGTCCCATGAGTTCCTTTTTAATATTTTGTAGATTCATTCATTCAACATTTATTGACTGACTTTTCTGTGTGTCAGGCATTACTGTATATAGTATTGCCTTCAAATGGCTAGAATGATTTCTAGGCTGCTAATAGTTAAGTTTTATCAACCTGTGATAAGTATTAAAACCATGGCAGCAAATATCTCTTTCATATACTAATTTTGAATCTCTCAGGCAATTACCCAGAAGCAGGAACACTAGACCATATGGAAGTGATACTTTTGTAGTTTTTGGAGGAATCTTCATAGAGTTTTCCATGCTGCTTTTACTAATTTGAATTTCCATCATCAGTGGACCAGTGATTCCCCTCCACATCCTGTCTAGAACTTAGTATCAAAGGGGTACGAGATTATATCTCATTGAAGCTTTACTTTACACCTCCCTAAAATTAGTGATACTTATGTATCGTGTAAAATTTTTATTTCTTCTTTCCAGAAGTATCTATGCAGTTCCCATGCTCATTTCTTAATAGTATAGTTCATTTTCTTCATAGGGATTTGTGTTCCTTATATATTTTGGATATTAACCTTTTCTCAGATGTACAGCTTACAAATATTTCCTCTCATTCTGTGGATTGTCTCTTTACTGTTTCCTTTGTTGTACAGAAACTTTATTTTTGTAATCACATTTGCCTACTTCTTTTTTTTTCTGGTGCTTTTTGATATTTACTCAAAAGCTTTGAAATCAGTTGAAGAAACATCTGCACACTCATGTTTATTACAACACTATTCACAATAGCCACACATGGAATCAACCTAGATGTCCATCACTGGATTAATGGATACTGAAAAGCTAATATAAATGCCATGGAATACTATTTAGCTTCGTAAAGGAAGAAATTCTGACATTTGTAGGAGAAATAAAAAACATTATACCAAGTGAAAAAGCCAATATAAAATACTAAAATTTTGTGTTCTCACTTATTTATGGAATCTAAAGCAACTGAACTTATAGAAACAGAGAACAGAATGATGGGTAACAGTGACTGGAGCAGGAGGACAGGACAACACTAATCAAAGCCTTTATACTCTGTTTGGTAAGAGGAATAAATTTAATTATTCTCTTTCTTTTTCTGAGATCTGTTGCTCAGTTTCGTGAATATAGCTAATTGGTTGAGTATGTTAACATTCAGTCTCTGGGAGAGCGAACCTTGAGTGTTTTTATCACAACAGATTTCAAAGTTCAAAGTGGTAGACAGGTTGGTTAGGTTAATTTGGTCTTCCATCTCGTGTCAAAAGGCATAACATTAGCATGCACTTGATTATATGCATGGCTTTAGTTTGTCAATATATGAATATAAACAGAATAAATTTAAAAAAAAAAAAAAAACATGAGCAGAGGAGTCACCTAAGGGGGAGAGGGTGCATACAGAGGTGAGCGTTTCGAAGTGAACAAAGAGTATCCAGGAGATTGAGGTGCTGAGGAAGCTAAGGGAATATTTGAGCTTCAGGAAGGAAGGGTCTCCATAGGGCAGGATGCAGTAAGGATGTGTAATGTAATGCAAGCCTCTAGCATGGCCCTTTATTATCTAGGCTTTTAGTCTAATTCATTTCCACATAGACCGGAAGTCTCTCCACCTCTTATACTTAGACATAAATCATCAGAATGCATTGGCTTAAAATGACCCTTTATGGAGTTAAGAAGAATCACATATTATCCAAATGCTGAAGAAAGTAGGTCTTCATAAAAATGTCATTGATTTTTCTTCCCTCTAATGCCTCTAAAGTTTACATCTTTGCCAGGTCCAATTTATTATTTTGTTGTTTGTCCTTTATAATGTAGATAAAATTGCTCAATATATATTTCCAGTGACCTAAATTTATTGGATCACTGGGAATTAAAATCATAAAACTGACATAGGTCCTTTGGAGCTGTATTAATAGGCTAAAATCAAAGATAGCAGTATGCAGATTTCCAGCAAAGCAAGTTTTCTGCAAACTTTACAAATGTGCACTCTTGCTTCATTGTGAAAATTGATTCCTTATCTAACAATGAAGGTGAAGGTTTCTTAATCAAAAAGATAATGTTTTTAAAAAGGACTACAAAACTGTACTACAAAACTGTGAATTTACAGTATGATACAGAGTCCAAACAAGTGAGCTCAATTTTCATCTGGGATTTGCAAATTTGGATACCATGGCATAATAATATCCCATGGATAATTTGATGAAGGTTTTCTATATAGGGAGTCTACTTATCTAAGGTCAAACAGTTCCTCCTTAGTGGCCTCAAGGGGTGAAAGAGGTATGTGTCTTCTTTATGAGAAAATAAGAAATTAATTCACTTTTTACAGAGTCATATACAGTATTGAGCAATAATTTTCCCTTCTGCAAGCAGCCCTGCCTTATTTCAGACTACATTAGGTTGTTGTCTTTTCTACACTAATACTAGAGGCTAGAGCCGTTATGTCCTTTTACTCAACTTAGAGAATGCCATAGTAGTAAATACTGCATTCATGCACTTAGCCCTAATGACATTCAGGGTTTTATTTTTCTCCCAGTGTATCCAAAGCGACTTTCTTTCTTGAGTGTATTTCAATTAAATCTGTACTGATCTTGTACTTTAAATATCAATTGGGGTCTCAATAGTGGAATGCATGAATTAACCACGGCTACTATCTATTCCTACAACTTACAAAACCATTGAATGTCTTGCCATTCTTTTTTCACCTGCCTGCAAACCCTGAGAAAGGACTTTGACGAAGGAGAAATATCTCATCAGGTAGAAAGGGAAAGGGTAGATTTAGCACCAAACATGAACTTTGCCTTCTCTACTGCTGAGATGAGGGAGCGAGAGCTGATCTGTGCCCCTGGGGCTCGCCAAGGCTTTGATATTTGTTATCTTTTGCAGTGGTGTCTAATTTTCTACATAGATTTGGACAAATCAACCAATACATTCTCTTTTTGTTGTATTTTTTAATTAAAAGAGAGAAAAAATAGAGAAGAAAAACAAAAAGCAAAAGAGACAACCAAACAACAACAGCAACAACCCCAAAACAATAGCAATATAGGCTTTCAAACCAAGGTGTTAGGAATTTAACAGTAGTTGTTATATTGCATATTGTATCTTCAAAAGAGTTGCTTAGGTTATCAGATACAGACATTTAAAATTGATCTGATCTTATTAACAATACTTTTCAGTTCTGTAATTTCTTTGCTGATTTTTTGTTTGGTTGATCCGAACCAACACATTCCTATATCTGATAAATAACATTAGATTTAAAAATTGCAGCAATTTAACTTGGGATACACAAGAGAGATCTAAGACCCATCAGCTGAATTAACCCAGTGCTTCAATTTTCTTACATCAAATCACCAAGAGATCTGCTGGAAGTACTTACAGATAGCTTAGATAAAGATTTTAGAGGGGCAAGGTAAGCAAAGATTTAGTTGATATATTTTTCTTTCCTTCAAGGAGTAGTTCCCTGGTCCTGTTTTGGACAAGGGTAGCTAATGCTAATCTCAGTACTGTTGACTTTTAGGACCACATAATTGTCTGTGGTCATGTTCTGTCCTGTTTGTACCATGTAGGACACTGAGTGGCACCGCTGGACTCAACTCACTATGTATCAGTGGCATTTCTTCGCCGTGACAACCCTAAGTGTCTCTGTATAGTGCCAGCTATACCACAAGGAGAAAAATTCCCTTATTTAGAACTGTAGACTATATTATAGTTATGGAGACAGTACAGATGTGGTCCAAAATTATTTAAGATCCAGTCAAATTCTTTTTAATCACACCCAATGTTTTTCTTTCTTGAATTGCAACAATAGGCTCAACTTAATCCAAATTCATTTTACTCCAAATACTTCCCCCTACTCCACTGAAACCTTTAAGTCATTGAAACTATTGATGAGACTTTCCAGTGTAGCTCTTGGTAATGATTTGATGTAAGAAAATTAAAACTGCTGGTTAATTCAGTCGTCGACAGTTATGAAAGGAGTACCAACTTGGGTCTGCTCTGTGTCTACTAGAGGAGACCTAGAAAAATGTGACAGAGTCCTTATCTTTTAGGACTTTAGAGTTAAAACTCACATTTGAGAAGTACTATAAATTAGTGTGTGTCACAGCTCTGGCTCAAGTGTAACCTCATTCCAGTTCTTTTTGTTCCAATCCTTTTAGAAGATTTTGGCTCAGTCCCGTCTTTCTTCTGGAGTGTTGATCAGCAGGAGTAAAGGCATGTTTTCATATCCAGTTCCAAATTGATAAGCTTAGCACATTCAATCTAAGAATTCAGTTTCAACACGTATTAGGTGCCTGTATTGCTGCCAGGGACTCGACCAATTACTTCAGAGTATTTAGTCTTAAAATAACCTTAAAAAATAAACTGTTGCCCTTTTTTCTGTATCTTGTTTCCATTCTACTGTCAATAAGCACAAAATATCAGAGAATAAAAAAGGAATTTTTGAAGCTTTCCATAATAATTAGAGGTAGGTATAGGAATTAAATTAATCAAAGTTCTGAGAAAATACTCCAAAGGACCGTCATAGAGAATTAAATTTACCTCTCAGCTAATTTAATAAGTTTTACTTTGTGTTTTCAAAAGGAATTGTAGTTTAGCTAGTTCTTTTTTAGTTTGATTTTTATTCCTTTATCACAGTAAAGTGCCTGTAGTGATGTAAGTAACTTTGAAAAAGCTCTGTTCCTTCCTTGGGTCTCCATATCCTTATCTGTCAAACAAATAAAAAAATAAATAAATAAACCCAAGGGCTGAATTCTTTTCTTGTTTTACATCTCAGAAGATTCAAAAATAACACTCAATGTGTTACTACGTTTCATAGTGATTTCATGCAAGCCAGAATGGAAGTTGAACTAGTAGATACGACTGATGTGTCACTTCATAAAAGTTTCGAGTTGTAGTTGCCTTAATTGGGCAGAGGATTTCATGAGTTTGTGGCTATTGCCACTTGAACTTCTCCTTTAGACTTTTGCCAAAAACTGTGATCTGGATTCTGGAATAGCTTTGAGAGGAGTAAAGCCTAGACATGTACTAGTGTGGTAAATGGGGAAAAAGAAAAGTAACACTTTCTGAGTACTTGATTGTCTTCATTTAAAAAAATCAGTTAATATGATTAAGTTATCTGAGGAATTTACCCTATATCATACCTCTAGGAAATGGACAAATTGAGGTCCATAGCCAAATTGCCTCTCCTAATCTGTGCTTTGCTTTCTACAAAAGGGAGACTCTCTTCATTTGCCTTGCAGAGGATTTAGGAAAGCACACGTTACCTTTTGGGGACCCTTTAACTCTTCCTTTTAGTGCTTTGAGCCTTGATGCCAGAGTGCTAATATTGTCATGACCCTGGCGTGTAGAACTTACTGTTGTGTATCCTTTTGTAGAGAAATACCTTGCAGTGAGGATTCCCTCCGCAACTAGAGTGAGAGAGAACACTTGGAGGTATACCAACACCCCACCCTCTGGACTGCACACGCCTGTTTCCTGTTGTAGAACTACCTCATGCCTCAACCCACTAGGGCCCCATTCTGAGACTGTCCTCCCATTCATGGTTTCCCATCTACAGTGTCTTCCTTCCCTTCCAGACACATGGGTGGACTCAGGTATGGAAAGCTGTTGGTAACAGCAGTCAGGTAGATAGAGACTTATCATTCTCCTTTTCATTAAAAAACAACCCTGTTGTTTCATTACAGTTTCTCCTGTGCACAAATGCATACAGGTGGGGGACTTACGCATACTGAATTTTAGCACTCACCTGCTCTCAAGTTTGTCTACTTCTACTGGGTGTTGAATAACAGTCTATAGCCTCTGCGTGTGTGAACTGTTCCTAAATGAAAATTAGTTACAAACTAAGGTCTAGAGCTTCCAGGTAATCCAGAGTAGTGGCCTTTTGTCTGCTCATACAATCAGCACTACTGTTCTTTGAGTACCACAATCACTCTCAACTCTAATAGTTCTGCAAATATTCTGGATTCTGACTGCTAAGGGATGGAGATGTGTAATGAATAGTTAGGCAAACATAATGATATTTCAGCTAGAAAGAACACTGAAATCTCTGGTAGAATATTGCATAAAGGCAGGGTCATGTCTCATCTCCTTCCACATCTGGTCCCACCATATGGCTTTGGATTTCTTTGATCACATACTTCTTCAAGTTTCTTTAATCTCTGTAAACATCCTATAAGGTAAGGATTTATCTTGATTCAATACATGAGGAAACTGAGGTTTTAAAATTTAGGTGAGGCAAAACTAAGGCACACAGTTTTGAAAATACGGTGAGATTTCAACTGGAAACTAAGTGATCTAAACTAGATGGCACTGTTATATAGGCTATCACCCAAGTAGGTGGCTTCAATTGTTTCAAATGTGATTAAATTTGAATTTATATTCTCCCTTTACAAAATATTTGATTCTAGAGTGATAGCTATTCTAGACACACAAGACTCTGAAGTGTGGTAAGTTGCACCTGCATTTATATGCAGTCAACTCAGTTGACCCATAAACTGAATACTTGACTTATTAAATAGCTGCATATCTGGACTTTTTTCTACTTGAAATTTTTCACTTTGCTTTTACTGTAGACAACATAGTACAAACCTGCCACATTCAAAACTCTTCAAAGCCTTGTTCAAATGCAACCTCCACTTTTGCCTTTACAGATCTATTGTAAGACTCCTGTCCTGAGGTACTCCTGGAAACAGTCCCTGGGTTTCCATTTCCCAGCCCTTTTTTGAACACTTCGGCTTAGTTTTGACCACTGTCTGCCTGAAAATAAGTGGCTTTGTTTGCTCATGGAGGGCAGGTCCCATGTGTTCTTCTTGACCCATAGTAGCTTCCCAATACAAACCTCCCAATTGATGACTTTGTGCTTCTGCCTTAGAAAAAAGAGGGACATACCAAGTAAATAGAACCTTTTGTTAACTCGTAAGGCCCCAAAGACTACTTTTCAGAATTAGAAAGTGCCGTGTGTTCTACATGGCTGTTAATGGCATGTTTGGCTTCCTAGTAAGTGACTTTTATAAAATGTGCTGCACAATAATATCTGTCTCTTGAGTGCTGTTTTGCTTTAATGGAAATTTTAAAATGCAGAAGGAACAACAGATTCATTACTTTATCAAGGCAATTAGCCTCCTTATAACATTTCCTTACAGGTTACTTCAGCTTAAAAAGCATTTTGGTTGCTGATGATATTTTCTATATTTTTAATTCTTAATGGTAATAATCTATTCATACATATTTTTTCACAGGGCCTTCTGCGGATTGCAGTTAACTATAGTATAAACCACCATACATGAGATCCTGAAGGTTTTTTTAGAATTTGTCTTTGACAGTGTGTTCATGAGAGACACTTCTAATGGCATGGAAAGAACACAGACCTAGCTGCTGAAAATCTACCTCTGGCACATGGTAGGGTGATTGGGAACAAGAGGAGATAAAATAGAGACAATAGTATTGAATTTACATGGTTATCTTGAAGATTGATTAAGCATAGTGACCAGAACATAGCTAATGATCAATAGGGAAGAATTTCTGTAGCTCTGAGTGAGCCTTTTATGGCATCATGATATTCCTAAGCTTACACACAGTTCTCATTAGTGTTTAGTCACTTTCCGTGCTATTCACTGGAACCAGTCCCGCAGTTTGCTTCCAGACTGGTTCCTGAGTTTCACATATTCAGTCCCTGCCAGTTAATAAATGCTACTTATTCTAACCATTGTTGTTTAACAATGAGTTTAGAGCAGCATTTCTCAATATGTTACCCAAATAAAATACTCCCCTAGAAAAGGTCTCCGGAGTAAAAACTGTTTGGGAAACAGTTGTTTCCCATAATACCATCCCAGGAGATTTACACCGCACTTTAGAATATTACAGAGTTTTTTGTGCAAATGAAGTTGTTTTATTTTGAAGCAACAAAGCATTGCCCTCTCATAAAAATTCTTCTGTTCTTGCTGTCTTGATGTCCATGTTTAGGACTCTCAAGTTCTGCCACTCTTTACTTTTGGGGGAAATTCCTTCAATTAGAATGCTCTGTGCAGTTGCAGTAACTGGGATCAGACCATCAGGACCACAGAGTATGCCAATCTGTTCATCAGGTGTTTCCAGGGTGTTGGTTGTCATTGCCACTTTCTGCCTTGCCTACAAATTTTTGCAGCATTAAAACATATTTTGACAGCTGATAGATTTTTCATGTGACACCAGCTGAATTTTAAAGTGTAGCCAATGGATCGGAGAGTGTAATCTCATATATGAGGGGCTGTGTGCCATATGTATATCTCTGTGTACTGTGGGTCATGATGTCGCAGATTTGTGACTTATCTTTCCATTTACTAAGCATTAATATCCCCTTGTGCCTGTTTAGTGCCATGAGGTTCATCTTGGCATAAGGTTTGTAGCTACTGAACAAGGATCTCTTGAGTCATAAGTAAATATCACTTTAGCATTACTGTTTGAGCATTTGAATTCTAAAGAGATAAATGGGAATGATCATTCATTTAACTAATAGGTCCGCTACAAGATTGCTTTGTAAATCCTCTCCAAAGTATATTTAAGTAAGTATTGATATATGTGCAAGTTTCTAAGATGAAATCACTTTATTAGCTAAAGTAGGGGATAGCTGCCTTGGGCAATGTGGTTTGTTTCCACCCCTTAGCAGAGTTCCTTCAGCTTGAGTTTGTGCTTCAACAGTTGGCAGATTTTGAAGACTCTTTCGTGATTGCAATATTTTTATAAAACATCCTGTGATATTTGAGCCTTTTGAGAAATGTGTACATTAGGCTTGTGTTTTATGTTTTACATTTCCATGGAAAGTTATCATTCCTAGGTTTCATTTCTTTGCTCATTTTTTGAACACTATAAATGACTTGTAGGAAATGAGGCATTTTAAGGAGCATGCCAATTCTTAGGCTACTTGGATTCCATTACTGCATCATAAATAGATGTTGTCTAATGGTATTCATTTAAAAAGAGTTCAAGGATTTCTAGGCATAGTAACTCATTCTCAAGAGTATGTAATGCAAAAGATAAAGAATTCTGGTACTAAAGAGTTATAATAGTAAAGTCCTATGAGAATTAGCACAGCCAGATATTTAAGAAAATAGACACATAATAAACTTATAGAAAATATCTGTGCAAGTCCAAAAACTGAGCTGACCACAACTCAATGGATGGATCACTTTTTAATTAGATGCTCTTGTAAGATGTTATTTACCTGTGCAGTGAGAATCACAATTGAGGATATGGAATTCCTCATCAGCTGTCCCAGTGTAGCCAAACATTTCTTCATTGCCTAAAGAGTTAGGAACTCCTTGTTTAAGAAACTAAATAAACAAACACCACCTGGATGTGACTATGGCTGCCACTTTGGGGTGAAGTGTGTGTGAGTACATTACTGGGGAAACTCTAGAATTCAATGTTTGTCAGACTGCCTCTAGAAATTGTCAGCTGATCATCATGAGCTATAGGAGAGCTGATGCAATACTAATGTTGATTGCTTGCATTTTTGGCCTACATTACATACTAATCACTGTGCCTTACATATACTATCTCACTTAACTCCCTCTTTAAAGATGAGAAAACTGGGGATTAGACACATATCTTTCCTGTGTTCACATAGCTTAGAAGTAGCAGAACAAGGACTCAAACCTGGGCAATCAAAATCCATAGATCAAGTTCTTTATTATTGTATTCCATTTTGAGAGGGTTTGTGAGCTTAAAATGGGGGCTAGAAATGTAAAGATCAAAAGGCGATGTTTCACTTTTAATCCAAGGCAAGAAAAGGCACCGAGTTATTTTTATTTAGCTGTACATTAACAAGAACTCTTTTGTGTCTGGTACCCTGCTAAGGCTTTGCACCCACTGTATTTTGAAATCCTTGTGACAGTGTTGTGAGTTTATTCTTATTATTTGTCCCCAATTTCAAGATGGAAGAATACATACTCAGAACATGAATTTGAACTGACTTGTCCAAGGTCATCTAGTTCGTAAATTGTGAAGCTGAGGTTTGAACCCCGATCTGCTGGATCCCAAAGGTTATACTTTGTAACTGTTATGTGTATATTAATCCAATGACTAACTCCAAAGAACACTGGAAACAGTCACAGTCTGCTTGTGAATTCTTCATGATCAAGATGTTACGATGAAAGGTAGGGAAAGGGAAAATGAGTGAAATGATGATCCTGCCTTCCTGTGATCTCACTCATTGGGTCTCAAGACACCCTATTCAAAGGAATGCTTTATTCAGTTCCTTGGGCTGTTGGTTCTATATGCATGAGAAATGCATTATGAGCTACCCGCATGGTGGAGAAAATGCACAAATGAGAAAATATTCAAGTATGAATATCATTCTTAATCACAAATGGAGCAGGGCACATAATTCCCTTGCAGCAAGATGCAACAGTGTGCTTACTGAAGCAGGAAGACATTGTTCCCTATTCTTAGGGGCCATGAACCTATGGCTAAGTGAAGGAAAGGATGTGTATTAAAGACTTTTTACATATAAACACTAACCACTCCCAGCCCCTTTTATTAAAGGCCAAGTGTTAACATAATACAGATTCTATGAATCTTCTTAGAAGGTAGACAGGCAGAATTTTGCTATTATTCCACAATTTCAATGATCACTTTTGATGTCCCCTAGGTCAATTCTGAACACACACAAAAAAAAAAGATAGTTGGTCAATGTTTGAGTTTTTAGGTTATTTGTCCTCTAAGACATAGTGAAGGCAGAATTCTCTGTCAGTCCTTCACACTGGCAGATGGGTGAGTCAAGTGCATGTAGCACAGAGCCCGTCTATCTAATTTGTCCCATCAGCCATACATTCTCTTGCCTTCCTTTTCATCTTCATAGCAAATGTATCAAATCTGCTCTTGAGCCCAACATCCTGCTCCACCGAGAGCCTATATAGCACACAGATTTCCGACTTAAATGGAAGAGGTCAGAGTAACCTCCTTAAGCTTTCTTCTTCTACATCTTCAAATTTCTGCATGCCTTCCATTTCATTCTTTGGGTCCAGGGAATGAATCTTTCTTGCAAAGTTAGCTGGATTTTCCTTTCTGCATTTCCTATGGATTTCATTCTTCCTGCCCCTTCAGTGAACTTGATCATAATCAGCCCTCCTTCTGTTACATTTCTGGTTTCCTCCTTCTCACTTCACTGACCGTGCTGTCTTTCAAAATAAAAATATGTCCCGATAACGTAGCTCTGGGGACTGGATGCCTTTTGGTGCTAATTGGCAAGGATTGGAATTACAGGAAAATGAGTCCAGTCCCATGATTCAGCTACCTGTGTACAAAAAGAATCCCTCAGTGAAATGTTTAAGTGGTTATAATGAAATGGACATTGTATGTTTCTTCTGAGAATCAAATGAAACAGTGCACATCAACCCGTGGAGCAAAGTGTGTTTACAATGATAGCAGTCATAGCTATGGTGCTATTTGTAGTATCTATATTGTTAGTAACAGGAGTAATTGTTTTGGCTACTGAACAGAAATACCTTTAAGATGCCCTTTCCATCTACAAATACAGGTTTGAACCCAGAATACACTACCCTACCCCTTGGCACAGTGTTTTTTATTCACTGTCACTGCATCAAGATTTTCTCCTGATCTGATTTCCACTCAAATTGTCCTGTGTTTCACAGGCATCAGGCCACTTGCCATTCCTCAGTCATGGGATTTCATGTCTTATGACTATTCATGCTATTATATGTATTTTCTATGCTTTCTCCTCCTCCTTCACAAGAACAAGAATGATCATCCCTACTCAGTGATGTTTGCCTCACTCCCACATTACTCTGAGGAGAGTTTATGATCTCACAGTCTCAAAGTGTACTGTACAACATTGTAGATTTAAAATTACTATATTGTCCTGTTCCTTGTGCTACAGTTCAGCTTCACATCCCTAATTCCTGCATACTTAGTAAATGCCAGTGACTGTGGCAATGGGAAACTACTGTGACCTCATAGCACAACCCACTGGGTAAAAGAACTCCAGGGCTATGTATCATGGTTTATGTCTGTGGTCCCCAGGACTCATGCATTTGCATTGTGCATTTGTGATGGTTCATTGTTTTGTGCTTGGATAGATGGTGTCAGTGCTACACCCACAAAGTGGTGGAGCCAAGATGTGATGTAATGGCAGGAAGAAGGTGTGTCTTGCTCTCTGCAGATTCCTGCTTGCTATTTGCAGCCGCCATGAACTGGGGCCCAGCCATGCTCACCTGCCTTGGAGCCAACTGAGTATGGACTGAAACCTCCAAAAAACTGTAAGAAATAAACCTTTCCTTTCCCAACTTTGGGCTTCAGGTATTTTGTCTCAGCAACCAGTAAAAAGTAACTAAGACACTATGTTAGCTAACATTTTGATGACGTCTTGGGTTCTTTAGGTTTCAAAGACAGTTAAATAGGAACATCCCTTTCTTAAACATTCTATAGTTGGAAAATTAATACAATCTTTAGTTCCATTATGTTCCAAATGATGCTGAGAAATCAAACCTTTTAGGTTCTTGAGCAATATGGGCATGTAGCCTCTTAAAAACAAATTGCCTTCAATTAGCAGAATCCCTTCTCAGCCTCTCGTCATTCATTTCTCTTTGAGTACCTGCATGATTTTAGTGATTCCTCGCCACACCTGGAAAACAATTTGGCCATCTTCCCTGTTCAATGTGTATGAAACTACATAGTGAATTTGTAGGCAGTAATTATCATCAGCTGACTCGCATTCAAGATGCAAAGCACAGCTTCAGCATTCAGCAAAGAATTGCAGACAAGAACATCAGATTGGCTCTAGCTCAGTCTTATTGGCAGGGTCAGGAGAATGATGCTGGTAGACAAGAAACTAATTGAAGAAAGATGCAGGATTCTCTTAGAGAAGGGCCTGGGATTGCCGCTTTTTGAGGTTGGAACCTTGGGACAGTCAATGGTTTAGTGGCATCTCAGTCATTAGCTACATGTCTTAAAGGCTTTGCTGACTTTTCAGATCCTTTCTTCTAAAAGTGAACTTTCTATTTACATCTCAATTTTTTAACAGCTTCTGTTTTAAAAGTGACCTAAAAGGTCATTTTATTCAAGCATTTCCTTTTATTTTATTTTTTGCTTGAATTATTGCAATACTTTGACAATTCTATCTTGAACGTAGTAGGTAAGTTCTCAGCTCAGCTGCTGCAAAAATATCTGACCATGGACACAATATCCAACTGCATTCTTCCACTGTTTATGTAAAGTAGTTATCAGATTAGTACTTACCAATTGGGACCCTTGTGAATATTCCAGAGGACAGAGTAGAACAGAAGTTGACTTTAATAATAATTTATTTACTTTCTGTTTCCTTATAGTCCTTCTCTCTGCCAGGGAACATGCTGAACAATCTCAGTTGCCTTCAGTTAGGTTAAAAGATTCATTAATGTCCTCAAGAGTTATGAAAAGTTTCATTCTATGATCACTATCCCTGGCTGGTCATTTTTTTTTTTTTCTTTTAAGAATGTGACCTGGCCATAGTGGTACATGCTCATAACCCCAGAAATCTGGAGGCTGAGACAAAATTTTTGCAGCAAATTCGAGGCCAGCCTAAGCAGAGAGTTCAAGGCCACCCTGACTACATTGCAAGACTCATTCTTAAGGAAAACAAAATGAAACAAAACATGCATGCCAGCGTTCAATAAAGAGCAAGTAGGGCGAAAGAATGCACATCGGTGTCAATTGTCTGAAAATTCTCATGTTTAAGTAATATTACACATTCAATAAGGAATCTGACAGACTAAAGCCTGGCTTAAAAATAGTCATCTGAATATTTTAGGAAAGTCACCTTAATTTCAGGTCCTACTTTAATTTTTGTGTAGCAGAGAAAAACACTTGATCTTGGGGAAAATATTTTTCTGTTAGAGGTCTTCACTATGAATTTTTTAAAAGGGCTTTAGTTTGATATAACAAATTCTGAATTTCTTAACCTTTTTTCACATTCTTAAATCCACTAGAATGTTTGCCTTTTCTCATTCTCATACTTATTGGTATTTGTAGCCAGATACCTTTGCTGTAAGGAGTATCCTGTGCATTGTGCGTTGTTTTTCAGCATTTCTGCTCTCTTACCTTTGACACTTGCTGCCACCCTCCCAGTGTGACAACCGTGTCTCCAGAATTGCCACATGTGCCCGAGAGGACAAAAATATTGTGTTTGAGAACAATTGATTTTAAAAATTTTCTCCATTTTATACTTTTGGTTCCAGAACATGGAGGAAATACTCTGTTTTGGAAAGAGGGAAAAATTATTAAAAAGGCTAGATTTCTCCTGAGTGATTTTTGAGTGAATCCCATTTGTACTGAAGATAATTTCATAATGTTTATCTGAGCGCAATGGCATGGATGTACTTTTCTCCTGCTAACCGATGTCCATTTTCATTAGCTTCCTCATCATCCAGACACTGATTATGCCAATGTTTTAATTTCTACTGTAGGTTCTCAGATTACATATCTGGACTGGAGAATTAAGGCAGTATTCCATATTTGCCACTCTAGATCCATGCTTGACTCCTTTGAGACTCTACTCTGCTATAAAACCTACACCAAATGAATGATTGCACTGGCTTACCCTCTGGCTTCATGTTGGTTCAGTTAGCACAGGCCAATAGAGTTAGAGGACAGAGAAGAGAGACAGGTTAGTGTTGCTCGCATTTCAACTGTCTTTCTTGCATGGATACAGCTCTTGTTGGGTTCCAGTGGTGACTATCTCCCCTTAAGCTTCTAATTTATGTGTAATGGCAATTTACTATCCTTCCTTGTCCCCTGTATCAAATAGTCTTCAGTCCGTTCCTTGAATGTGTTTTCTGTCTCCTTCCAGCCCTTCTCTTTTAGTGAATCAAAATAACCTTTGAGAACAGGTTTTACTGTAAAATTCATTCTCTGCTGTGTATAACTCTGATTCCGGAAGTCTGTGGTCAAATGTTAGCGTTATGGTATGTAATAAAAGCTAAAGAATTGCTCTGTCCCCTCCAATATGAAAAACATTGTGTTTCTACCATCCTCATTTTTCTAAGAAGAGATAAAAGATGGCTATATTTCCTTTAGAATGCTTTTACCAAGCTATAAAAATCCTGGGTAGAGGAACCATCATTTCTTCACTTGATGTGACCAACAGGTTCAGTACATAATCATGATCAGTCAGCTTCCTCAAGCATCATGTGCCTGCAACATCTGACAGCCCAGTGCAGGTGTTGGGGTATGGAGAGGCAGGATGTAGTAGTATCTTTGGTTCTCCTTTCATGTTAAAGAAAGTAGGCTCAACGTGGAGTGACCCACTTTTGTAAATTGATACATTCTAATAACCACATTAAAAAAAAAAAAAACTAAAGAAAAAAACAGATAAATTTCACTTTGCAATGTATTTTACCTAATCCAGTATGTCCAAAAGGTCTTTTAACCATTTAGACACTATAAAGTTGTTTTAGTGAAATAGTGGATGTTACAGATGCTAAGAGATCTGGACTATATTTTACATTTTTGGTATACCTCGGTGCAGATAACAAATATTCAATGGAAATACTTAGTATATATCTCAGCTTCATCAAATCTGTAGTTTACAAAGTACCTCTGATTTATTCAAGGTGTTCAAAATATACTTACAAAGTTTCTCAATAGCTGAATTGATTTTTGATTTTATATTTAATTTTAAATTAATTAAAATTTTAATTCATTTGCTGAGTCACATTAGCTATAATCCAGACAAGATCAGGCAAGTTCAGGGTAATATGGCCACTGATATTAGCTCCATTTCAAGTGTTCAAGAGCTGTAAATTGCTAGTGGACACTTATCTTAGTTATTTGTTACACATTGCTGAGACAAAATACCTGAAGCCCAAAGTCGGGAAAGGAAAGGTTTATTTCTTACAGTTTTTGGAGGTTTCAATCCACACTCAGTTGGCTCTAACACAGGCTGGCATGGCGGGACCACAGTTCATGGTGGCTGCAAACAGCAAGCTGAAACCTGCAAGAGAGTGACACACCTTCTTCCTGCCATTACATTGTATGCTGGCTCCACCCCTAGGCCAGTGTAGCACTCACACCCCTAATCCAAGCAATAGACAATGAACCAATCACAAATACATAATTCAAATGCATGAGGCCTGGGGGCCACAAACATAAACCATGACAACACTGTCTTGGACTATGTAAGTACAAATTATCTCTAGAATTCATCTCCTACTTCGCTAATAAAGCCTAGGGTAATGGTTTTCCATTAGTTTTAAGATTATTAACACATTCTCTTACCTAGCTTCTTTCTGTGTCTTTAATATTATGCTCCCTCACCTGAGCCTGCCATCTTCATTGATCCCTGAAGAATTTTAGTAAAATACTTATATGATCATCCTATTATTCCACTTGTGCATTCTTTCATGCCCACTGTAGGCCGAAAGGTGAAGCCTAAGTTTGTGAATATGGTCTACTAGACCCTTTCTGACCTGGTCTCTTTAATCTCCCCTTCCTCTTGTTCTGCCACTACTGTCCTGTCCTGTGCTTTACCTGCTCAAGACTGGTCCCTACTCCCTAGGAGTTCCATGCACAAGCAGCCTGCCATTATTTCTTCTTCATTGAGTTCTACCAATTCCTGCTCCTTCTTCAAAAGCATAGCTCAAATATCATCTTCTGTAAGAAGGCTTCTCATAGCACTTCAACCAGGCAGCATGTGTATCCCCTTGTATAACTCAAATAAAACATATTTCCCACTGAATTGTCTTCAGTTTTATTCATTTGTCTCATAAAGTTATCTCAAAGCTCAAAGCATGGGTCAGCAAACTGCAACCCATGAACCAATTTGAGTGATTTAGGAAATAAAGTCTCATTGGAGTACAGCCATGATCTTTCCTTTACATATTGCCTTTTGCTCTATTTGTGTTCCATCGCATATTTGCATAGTGGCCACAGAGGATGAATGACACGCATGGTTTAAAATACTGATTCTTGGGCCAATCATAGAAAAGTTTACCTACCTCTGTTTTAGAGGATGGGAGCTCATTCAGTGCCTGGCATGTGGCAAGTACTCAGAAAAAGTTTGTGCAAATGAAGGACTCATACACTGAATGGAACTAAACTGAGGAGTTGATATTTTTGTCTGTAACCAATAAAATTTTCGAACAGAAGAATCCTATTTACTATGCTTAGAATTCTTGAAGATAATGACCCTATGGGCTTTATTTTATTACCATCATTCTTTTTAATACTCTGTACCACCTACCATTTAAGTGAAATTTCTATTTGACTTTACTTGTTTCTCTAGAACATAAGTTGATTAAATCCCTAGTAGTTGAGTGCCTCTAGCAGAAGCTGTGAATTCAAGTCTTGGCTTGATCTTTGTCCTAATTGGTTACTCCGGATAAGACACTTGACCTAACTTGCTGGTGCTATTTTCTGATTCTTTAGTGAAAATTACAGTATCCCACCTTCAAATTATTGCTTGAAATGTGTGTGAATGTAATATGAAAGTTTGCAATGGCTATTATGAACATAACATAGATTCTCCTAAAATAAAAAAAAAACCTATTTTTCCTCCACAGAGACTAGATAAATAAGCATCATATGTAATGATTTTAAATTTTGCTTAGGGTTGGCCCCCATGAATGAAAGTTTCCTGTATGGGGTAGGTTATTGGTGACGTGAATACTTTTTGTTGTTCTTGTTTTTGTTTTTTTTTTTTTTGTTTGTTTGTTTTAAATTTTATTTAAACAGAAAAAACAAAACAAAACAAAGTGGTGTAAGGGTGCAAGTAATACAGAACTACCAAAAAAAAAAAAAAAAACAGAAATCACCAGTTAATAGATTACATATTATCATCGTAGAGATAGTTGCTCAAGTCACAGTATCAAAGCATACAAAGTGGACATTCAAACAGTGAGACTGCAAACAGTTGTGTTCAATGATCCAACCAAAAACATTAATATGGTCAGCTATTTAATACCCCTAAACACACTTGCTGTTGTATCTTTTAGAGCACTTTTTTTCCTTCTCTTTTTTACAACAAAATTTACACATTTTGGGTTTTATTACTCCTTAGTTCTTATTACTTTTGGCGGGGGGGGAGAGAATAAAGTCAAATATGGCAAAACAAAGCTGTCAGTCAAAACCAAGGATAGACATAGCACATGATGTAAAACAGAGTACAAGGTTATCAACAATGGTTATCAACAATGTCTCTTGTTTCCTTAAAAAGAATTGTCTATCTCATTAGATATTATAAAGTTGAACAAAACTGTAGAGAACAAGACCAATAAAACTTAAGCATTGTAAACATTACAGGACTTCCAAAGGAGACAATAGTCAAACCAGAATGGGCATCTTAGTGAATCTTATTGCCTACAAAGTAGTTGCCTATACCCTCAAACCTGATACTATCATACAGAATGGAACAGAGTCTAATCTCTGTTGTTCTTGTTTTGACTTGAACTCCAGACCTTGTATTTGCCCGACAGGTGCTGTGCAACTGAGCTATATCCCCGGCCGCCATCAATACTTTCATGCTAATTGAGTATTAACACTAAAAGGACACCGGGTCATCATTTTAATGTCACTTTAAAGCTAGTCTTCAGAAATAAAACTGTGGAAATGGCTTCTAACTAGGGTTTTCTGAGTGAAGAACTTGAAACGGCTAGAAGCTAGGGATTGTATAGAAAGAGCCGGAGGACTTTCAATATGAGGTAAAGATCAAAGAGCTATAGTGGGAAATTCTATAGCTAGTAGGCCATTCAATCCCCATAGTCTGGAGGCTAGAGGCACTCACCATCTACTCCACCCCCAATGTTACAGTTTAGATTTTGAGAACATATATTTTTCTTTCTTTTTGGGGGTTATGGGGTAATGGGAATCAAACTAAGACCTCACTCTTGCCAGAAAGATGCTGTGCTAAATCCCTGGCAGGAGAGTATGTGTTTTTCTCAGAATTTTTAGGTCGATGACACATCCTACTTACTTAGCGTGACTATACCTTTTATATAGTTTGTTTACATTGGGTATCAAACACACTAATTTAATGAGGTAGGTACTAAAACCTTCAATTTATAGATAAGGACAGTAAATCTGCCCCAGATTATATAACAAGCAAGCGCAGATCTGAGTTTTGAAAATACCTTAGGAGTTCATCTTGCTAACTACTAGAAAATATGATATTTTCTGAGATGAAAACAATGGGACTTTGGGGGTAAAAAATAGTACCTGTACTGTGCTTTGAAATATTTTACCTTTCTGATTTGCAAGATTATGATTTGGTATAGAAAAGTAAATACTTTGCGCAAGCAAGTTAGCTAAGTTAGTGGTGCTGACAGTGCTCAGGCCTCCTGTCTCCAGGTCAGTGGTTCCCTACATTATGCTCCAAACCACATTTCTGTTTGAGTATAACCAAGCGTGCATTCATTTTATTTGATTTTAATATTCATTTTGAGTATTAAAGGTAAAAGGCAGTGTTCCAAATATAAGCAAGGGATCGTTTATGTTTACCAAACCTGTAGGGACCTTGGCACAGACCTTAAGGGTTCTATTGCAGGTAGTCTGGGCTACTGGGAGGATATCTTAAACCTCTCTGAGCCTTAATGTCATATCTATGAAATGAAAAACCTGGGTTAGATAAAGTCTGAGGTGCTTTCAAGTCTTACCATTTATTATATTATTAATATTATTTTAAGAGTATGATTCAGAGATGGTCGGACCAATTGAAGAAGATGGATTTGGGTTCCAAAAAGGAATTCCTTTTTAAAACTTTTAAAACTTTTCATATAGTATTATATATATTTATCATGTACAACGTGATGCTTTGAAAATATGCACATTGTGGAATGGTCAAATGTAGCTTATTAAGAAAGTCATTACACAGTTATTATGTTTGTGGTGAAAACATTTAACATTTCATCTCTGCGTTTTTCAGGAATTAATTTTCACACTGGTACAACCTTGCCAAAATGGGTTTGGACATTTTAAGTGGTAGTAAGTTTCTTGTCATGGATGATAATCAATTAGAAATGGACAGAACTTAGTGAGAATGTCATAGATTTTATTCAGATATTAAATTAATGACTGGATTACAATTATGATTCAAGCTTTTTTTCTATACTTTACACTCTGGGGAACCCAGAATAGAAATTTCTCAGCATAATTATGTGTAATTGGCGCTGCAGTACACTTCAAGTTCCAGTGAATATTCTGTGTACTATGTTAAAACTGGACATGTTAACACTTAGTACATAGCCTCTATCTTGCATGTCAAAGATCAGAGGTAGTAAACGGTGGCTCAAAGGTCAAATTACAACCGCTATCTATTTTTTAGAAAAACATTTACTGGAACACAAACACACAGTTGGTAACTACGGTTTCATTACAATAGCAGAATTGAGAAGTTGGGGCAGACATCATTTGCCAAGAAGTGCCCAACTATTTTATACCTAATTTTTGTAATGAAAGTTTGTCTGTCTTTGTTGTAGACAACATGTACATCAATAACTTCATTCCAGAGGCCGAAGGCTAAAAGTGGAGGCAACACACATAATTACTTTTTGAAGAAGGACCAGAATTTTTAGAGGAATTAGTTCTTTGAATAGGAAGAGATCTTGAAGGTTAAAACATTCCTGTCATCTATTCTCTTTATAATTTCTCTAGAGCATCTCTGAAACACCACTGACATTTTTTAATGAAGAAAAACATGCTTGATCCCTTTGGAGATCTACTTTGGAGAAGTAGCCAGATCATGAAAATGTAGCTGAAAACTTAAGCAGCCATGATAGCCCCACATGTAGCCTGTGCATTCTAAGGGGATTAGGAATCACAGATCTTCCTGCTACTCTTGGAATTTCAAATAAAACAAGTCTGGGTTGTAGCTGGCCCTTGCTGAGGCTATCAATCCATAGGGCAGTCTCCAGTGAGGAAGGGTTTGGGACCTGTCTCCTTTCCATACTTAAGGAAGAAAGCCTAGAGTCTCTGTCCATATATTTTACCACCCTCTTGCATGGAACTCAAAGGTACTCAATTACCAGTTTAAGTAGGGATACAGAGGGATAATCAGAGCCTCCTGCATCACTTGTAAGTGACTATCAGAAGAGCTTTCTGAAGTGCTCACCATGCAGTTGAAATTTCCAAGATAAATATTACTGACCGATTGACTTTTTTGTACAATTTATTGTCAGTCTGGAGAGGACTTCAAGAGTGTGATTAATGATTTGCAAAATACTATTTTCACTTGCATCTTCAAAGCCTGGATTCTCTATTTTTAAAATGCAATGTGAGATAGAGATTATGAAAGTAGTTCAGAGTTTTCTTCTGATAAACGTTTCAAAATCAGAGGGGAGAAATTACATTTATTTTCTGTATTTTGATGGGATTGCCGATTTCCAAAAAAGTCACAAGAACACTAGAGTACATTCTTTCTTGTATTTTTATACCTGCAACCTGTACTAGAATAAATAATATGACATTTATGTATTTTCATATTTTCGAAAGTAAGTACATGTCTTTTCAAGTATAACTTTAATAAATATTGTCAGATTCTCTTCAGAAGTGGTGGAGCAATTTGTATTCTCACCAAAAATCTATTAGATTGCTTACTTCTTCACAGACATATGTACAGGGTGTATCATACTTTATAATTTTTACCCATCTGATATTTAAGAAATGATGCACAGTGTAGTTTTATTCTGTATGTCTTACTATGAATCAAGGTAAGTATTTTCCATATGCCTAGAGACATTTTAGTACTTTTTTGTGATTTGTCATATTTTTGATGGCAGTTTGTTTTCCATTGATCTTAAATAATTCTTAAATATTTAAGGAGACAAGTGCTCATCTTGATTTAAACATTACAATGTAAACACACATTGAAACATCATATGGCACCCTATAAATATATATATTTTATTCATTATTTGCAATATATTTTAAAATAAGAATTTGTGATATATTAGGAATAGTAGCCATGCGTTTATCACATATTTCAGCTATTTCTCCTGATCTGTTGGTTAATTTTTGATGAGTAATGCAATTTTTTGCTATGCTTTAGTTTTCTTTATTATATCGTCAGATTTAAAAATCATTTGTTTTACTGTACTGGACTTGGAGTTTTATTTAAGAGAACTCTTTCCATATTTAGCTTTAAGAGAAATTCCTCCATTTGCTTTCAGAGCTTGATTAGTTGCATTGTGCATTCAATTTTTTTATCTATTTAGAATTTATTATTACAGTATGAATTGTGGACCTAATTTATCTTTTTTTTCAAATGATTAATTTTCCTCTCAGCATCAAAAAGGTTCTTTGCTCATTATTTGTGATATCACTTTTATTATATATTAAATTTCCAAATGTACTATGGATCCATTTCTGAACTTTGTCTTCTGCTTTATTCATCTATATGGCTGTATCAGTTCACCACCTTCTTCGCAAAAATATTTCTCATCTCCCCTCAGATTTGTTATGATATAATTGTCAAAATTCTATGTGTCTTCTGGGACACATGATGTTTTGATACATGAAATTCCCTGTGAAAGGACTCGCTCCATCTTGGTAGGTAGGGGGCATTCTCTTCTTCTGTGCATTACAGATTAAGGGAAATTCACAACATGGAGAGGATCTGGGGAGTACAACCAGAAATGTCAGGAAGTCAGGAAAGCTTCCTCTCTGAGGAATAGGTGAAATATCCAGGGATATTGGAAGTAGAAACAACTTGAGATTCCAACTTTCTTTGCATGAATCAGTGTAAGGATCTTACCATGTCTGTATAAATCAGAATGAAAATCACTGGGAAAGTAGAACAAGGGGCCAGCTTCTGGTTCAACTTGCATTTCTTAGTAATTTCATTTGACTTGAGAGTTTGGTGGGAGGACGGGGAGACAGACGGTGAGTGAAGAGAAAGAGCGTATTGCAGTAAAGCCAAGAGCCCAATGAGCAGGCTGTTGTTGGTACAGTGGTAGGGGGATGATGTTGAGTTGACCTAGACTCTCGAGGTGGTGGCGAACCCCTGGCAAGGATACTGCAGCAGGCTGTTTGCATCACTCAGAGGTTCCCCATCACTGCACTAAAGTGATACTGAAGATGATGAAAAGTGGCTAAATTTATGGAATATTTTATAAGAATAGTTAGTGAGATGTAATGATGGATTGGACTGCACTGGGTGGGGCTGGATTGGGAAATAAAGACAAGAATGAAGAATAAAATTTAGGTGTGGGGGGGTCAACAGCTGGGGGTATTATGGAGTATTGTGACTTGAGTACTCACTGCTCACTGAACTAGAGCATTTGGGTAAAGGACAAGGATAGGGGTGGGACAGGGAACCTAGAATCTTCTTACTGTCATATTTTGAAAGGTCTGCCAGACACTGAAGTGGGGATGAGATACACTGTGCAGCTGACAGTTGACTTTATGAATGTGAAAATAAAGCAAAAGGTCGATACTGGCACTATTTTTCCTATATATATTGTCCGAAGTTTCCCTGAGAACTAAGTATTTAATTACTACATACTACACAGTTTCTATACCAAAGGAGCCTCTAATCTGGTTTGGGAAGCAGAAAGCCATTTTAGAACAATAACGCAAAATGAAGTAATTAAAAAGTGGTGTAGTAGAAATAATAAGTACAAATAAAAAGCCCCAAAAGTTAGTGATCATTTCACTGCAGTGAAAGATGGGTTCCTGCAGGAGAGAGCATTTGTTCTGAGCCTTGAAAACTATGCCCAGGGAGAAGAAGGGTGCGTGCAGTTAAAAACCCTGCTAAAATGTAGTACAGCGTTAGTTTTTTGTGAGAATGTGCCCTAATGACTTTGACATTTGCTAAGAGTGTCCAGGGTGCTGTGCTCCACTTTGCTTTGGGACAGAAATGCCCCAGTTTTACTGTAGTTGCTCGTGGTTGAGGGAGGTGGTGACCAAAGTGACTTTCAAGGAATCTCCAGCATTTGTGACCTGTATGACCTATCTCTACACATAGGTAAATTCTGCCTCCCAGGATTACCCCACTCCACGTGGAAAAGACTTCTGGGTGGTTTCTTCAGAGTCACATCAACTCAGATTCTCAGGTGAAGAAGGTGTGGGAGCAAATACAGATAGCAGGGGAGAGTGTGTGGGGGAAAAGCACGCCCTGCACTCGCAAGTGTTGACAGGGGCTGTTGTGAATGCACCCGGGATGTCGACAGCAGCTCGTGTGTTTTCGCTCAGGCAAATGCCAGCAGCAAGAGCACGAGCTGTGCTATTTCAGGAAGCCGCCATAATCTGGCTGCAGGTCTTGCTCTTTTTACCTTGTGATACATTCTTTCAGGTCAGTGGGTGTTGGCCAGCTCCTAATTTGTGTCCTCACAGCTCTACCACAAGGCACAGCTCGACTTTCCTTCTCTGCCATGTCCTTCTCCTCTCTCCCTGCTAAAGGCTGCTCTACAGCAGCACTTTACAAACTTTGCCTTTGGGAACCCCAAAGGTCCTGGATTGCAGGGTGCTAGCAAGGGACGGTGAGGTCAGAAGGACACAGGTACCTGAGTGGGATGAAATGTCATTTAATCGTGTATACCAGCTCGGCATCAACTGTTTTATGTTTCAGTTTCCACACATGGTTGCAGTTACATAAAGATTGAAGTTTGCCACTCAAACTCCTAATATTTTCAGTTTAGCATTAAATTGGGAAATTTTATTTCAGAATTATTTTTGACTGTTAGTGAAACATTAAAACATGTTTATTTGTTATTATTAGAAAGGTCATACAGCAGGAAAATATGAGTTTTACAGGACAAATAAGCTATCAAAATAAATTTAAAATAGAAGACAAATTAATTGAATTAAATAATTAAAGAACATTTTAGTAAAACAGTGTTATTTATGGACCATGTTTTCCTTAATCCACTTCTTCATTCACAGTCATTTGTTTTATAGCCACTGCGGGCCAATTATCATAGCCTGCCCTGAGTCACAGAGTTGCACTAGACACAGAAATTGTAAGAATTTGGGTGTCAGTAGTCAGCCATCCAAGATCTTTAGTAGTCACTCGACATTCCTGCATTTCCTCTAGGATTAAAAATGGAAGAGGAAAACGGAGTGTTGTTAATCACGGAGCATAAACTTTGAGTTAAGCAAGATGAATAAGCTCTAGAGACCTATTTTACAACAGTGTAGTTGTGGCCAACAGAGACCTGCCGTACACCTAAAGCTTGTCAAGAAGGCAAGTCTCATGGTACGTTCTTACCACTGTAACATTTGTAAACACTCAAGTGTTTCAGTCCTGACATTTGAAGAATTCAACTGGCCTAACACATTTTCCAATCATTCAGGTTTTTTTTTTTTTTTCTAGTTCCAACCATGTAGCACAGGATTCATTAAATTTTAGAGCACACCACAATCTCCATTTTTCAATCCCCGTTGTAGATTGCCAGGCCAGAGGTCCAATCTAATATTGCATTTAAAAACTAGAGTCTACTCAGTTTAATGAAATCCACCATCCACTTTTATTCCTAGATTTCTCCTTCAATGTACGTGCGTGTTTGTTTATCACATTTTTCTTGCTCAGGCCAGTAAGTGAAGCACTGTCTTCACAGTCGTGGACTCAGGTGCTATGCCATAAGCTGTGCCTCTAATGTGAATTCTGTGTGTTTCAACCAGTAGGCTATGGGAGTGGGAATCTTGACAGTTTTGTCTAAATTGCACAATTTTCTAAAGCTATCTCAATTCACTTTATTTCAAGTAGAGTGTTGCAACTATCCGAAAATAAAGCAAAGTGTTTTACAATGGTTTAAAATAGGAAGCCAGACTTTTTCAGACATTATTTTGAAAAAAATTACTTGGCATCTGTTTATATATATATATATATATATATATCCTCAAATTCACCAAATATAAAATTTTAATCTGATTGAGAACATTTGTGTAAATTTGAATGTACAGATTATACACATATAACTTTGCATTTATATAACAAACATCATTAATTTTGCACTTAATTGAAAAGTTTACCTTTTTAATTTGATTGGAATCAATACATAATTGTTACAGACTCTTCATGATACCATTGCATTAATGTTATCAGCATTTGTCCCACGCATAATCTGGTATTTCAATATTTATTCAAAAGTAATGTGGAACTTTTTAGATTTACAGTCTGAAGTAAAATTGTGAGACTATAAAGAAACTATTTCCAAGGCTAAAATTATTTGAATGTAGTTCAATGAGAAATTCTCAAAAATAGAACATTCATCTGTTTCTGAAATTTCTACAGTATACCTCAGAGCAAGATGAAATGTGAGCTTTTTCTTCTGATACGCTTCTAGAACATAGATTCAAATTACTTTTATAAATAGGATGTGTGTATTTCTACAAAAAGAATCCAAGTCAAATTGACAAAGCAGAAAAGCACATGAAGTGTATAGAGAGGGGAATCCTGTTAATGATTCTCTTGTTATGAATGAGGAAAATGTAAATAAGGAACCTGGTTCCAAGTAGGTGTATACACCCACCCCACAGACATACACACATGTACACTCAGTTGATAAAGGTTTGGAGAATAATCACTGATGAAGAATTATGTTAGAAAATGTCATTGATCAGGGAATTATGGACTCTAAGCAGTGATTACATGCATATACAAGGGGAAATTACACAAGTCAGGTGCTGGGGACATAACAGGTAATAGTCATGGCAAGAGGTACTGTGACAGTGAAATAGCCTTTTGTGTGAACATATAGAACTGTGTTTGGAGAATTTAGCTGTCCATGAGAGGGACATGAATGGCATTAATAAATTCAGGAAAAGGGATTTGAGCAGATAAATTAGAAACAGAGTTCTGTTTAACTTCAGTATCTTTTCCTTGTTAGGGAGATAAGGATATTTTAAGGAAATGAAGACATTTGAGTTCTAGAAAAGTATGTCATGTTTTAGACTGTGTGTTAGGTCTAAATGTGGTAATGTGTCCCTCTCTTTGGAGGGGTCACCTAGAGGACTGGCTCCTTCCTGGAACTCATGCAGAAAATATGGTACACACTGCACCAAAGTGGGTGTAAGGGTTCAGAGTATGGATTTCCTTTGTTTTTTAAAATGTGCTTCTTAGTTCCAGTCCAGACTCAGTGCTACCCCCTCACCTGGCATTGAATTCAAAGAGCAGCTCCGATGCACGGGAAGCCACTATATCTGCATAGTTGCCCTCGTGCAAAAGTGATGCAGGGTCTCTTTTCTGAAACACTGTGGAATATTGTACAAGAGAGAAGGCTTCACGAGGACTCTAGCCCCAACATTGTCAACTGATAAAGAAGGGTATACGCATAGATGGCTTTAGTAACCAGGAGATTCCCAACAGTGACATCCTCAGATAACTAACTCTTCACAGCCTTGGGCTCAGGTGCTGTGCCATAAGCTAGGCTTCTAATGTGTATTTTGTGTGCTCCAACCAGTAGGCTATGGGAGTGGAAATCTTCAAGGTTGTATCTAAATTTCCAAAACCCCAACTGGAAAATAAGTACGTGTTACCAGAGTAGAGCCAAGCGACCTAGCACGGACCCAGTAAACATGAGGCAAAATACTCCCCTGCCACTAGCAGACTAGATGCTTACCAGATCCCTATCACTTCTTATTACAGACCGTGTTGCCAATTCCTGGAGCGTGGACAACTGCCTTGGCTAAATCAAAGTTTCCCTAGTATAAAAGAGAGGCTCCTGGTATTTTTTTCCAGGCCATTAAAGAGTGAAGTGTGTTAGCTGGAGACACTTGGAAATCCAGGCTGTGTTTACTTCTCAGGTTTATAAATAACTTCAACTTATGTAGGAGGTAATTAATTTGACTCAACTCCACCTACAGTTTAGCTTCGTATGAGAATAATTTGGCCTTTTGCACATTTCATGTTTGTAGTTGTAAAGAGAAATCCCAGCAGAATGAAGACAACCTCACTCAGGTTGCCTGAGTTTGACTTACTGACCAAAATTACCAGAATATCCCTTCCATTGGGGAAAAATACACGCATTGCACTATTTCTGGGTAGAGATTTTTATGATTATTTTCTTTTTCTCTCCTAAATGACCGTCATGCTGAAGAGGAAGTTAACCTGTGACTTGGTGAGACTAAGTGAGGCTGCTAAAAACACACAGAAATTTGTTTGCTTCATCCTGACCTCTCCTTTCCCTAAAGAATGTTCCAAACCAAATTATTGCCATTGGGACAATAGGTCAGTTTTCTTACCTCTGAGTTTTCTTATAACCAAATAAGAAGTTGCAGGAGCTTTCTAGATTGTCAGAATCCCAAAGCTGAGGAACATTGAACAGCAGGAATAAAACAAGACCACTCATCATCCTGACAGATCTTCCTGTAACTCCACTAAGAAGAACTGACAGATACTAAAATGCGGGTAAGCCTTGTGAAGTAAGCGTAACAGACAAAAATGAATTGAGTCATTTGATGTCACCATGCAAGTGGAGTGTGACTTCATATAAAGTAGTCACTCCAAGTGTTCTGTCCCTTGCATCATCTAATCTCTGCAGCCACTCTGGTGCATGCTACCAATGAGTGCCATGACAGTGTCTAGCCCATTAGCTCTGAAGGAAACCTGTATGTGTTTGTTAACTTCCTTTTTAAAATGTATTTTAAGAATCTTGCTGTGCTGATCAAGCTGGCCATGAACTGGTCACAAGCTGTCTTCCTGCCTCAGCCTCCTGAATACTTGTGCATATCAATGTTAGTTTTATTTTAAAAATGTAATTCCTAATTGGGTGTGGTAATGCATAGCTATAATCCTCACACTGAAGAGGCTGAGTCAGGAAAATCACCATGAGTTCTAGGCCAGGCTGGGCTACATAGTGAGGTTAAGGTCTGCCTGGAATACACAGAGAGGCCTTATCTCAAAAAATATATATATTTCCTATGAACCACTCATTTCATATATATGACTAATTGTTACCCTAAGTAGCATAAAATACTGGTTGGGGACTATCACTAATAATTGCCCAAGCAACTTTTCTGTAAGACCTGAGAATTAACTAGCATCTTTTCAGTTATGAAATGCACTGGATTTTACCACTTAACTTTGAGAACTGAGTCTAGGATGGAGAGGAAATTGTTCTGAACTATCCTCTACTTAGCTTCCAGCATCGGGTATGAGAGTGAAGCCCTTGGCTGAACCAACTCTTTTTTTTATTTTTTATTTTTAAAGATGGTAAAATTAAACATAACAAAACAACAAAGCAGATAATAAGATAAAATGTAAGAGACATAGATTTCAAAGCGAGACAACCAGAGATCTTCACTGTCTATCATAATGTCTCTTGTTTTCTTCCAAATAGCTGTCCATAGCTTTACATATAATGAATTCATACAAAATAACATAATATAAAATTGATCTGAACAGGATGATGAAGGCATTTTAGGTCTTGAAGATCAGACTATAAGGGAGTCAACAATGGCTGCCATAATGTCTGTCATTCTCTTCAAAATAGCTGTCCACACCTTCATGTATGTTGAAATTAAAGAAAACAAAACAGACTAAAATCACTCTGAACAAAGAATAATGGTATTGCTGGATTTCACATCATGATGCTACAGAATCAGCACTAGGTACCTTAGTGTCTCTTTTTCTTCAAAATAGCTATTCATTTCATTGCACATTACATAATCAATTCTCATAAACCTTTTAGAAGTTCTATGCATGCATGAGTCTACATGTATACCTATCCTTTCTGTATTAGAGAGGAAAACAAACCAAAACAAGACAAAATAAAACAAATTCCTAGAAAAACACAAAATGAAAAAGACATAAACAACAATAGCTAAAATCCCAGAACACTGACAATATAGGCCTTCAAAACAAGGTAGCAAGAGCGTAACTAGGGTTGTTATATTACATAATGATCTTCAGTAGTTCCTCAGATCACTATACAGTAATATAAACAATTGTTCCAATCCTATGAATGTTAAACTATTTTGTTCTAAGAATTTAGTGCATGTAGCGCAATCATCTTAGCTATCCTGTGTGTTTATATAATTTTAGACATTTTTTCTTTTCCCTTTTTCCTTTTCCACATTTTCCTTGAGATATTATTTTCCCCTTTAAGCAGATTGTTATCCTTTCACTGTATTTATTGAGGTTTATTTGTATCTTATGTACTCTAACCATTTCTTATCCTAGGGAGATTATATGGTGTTTACACGTGTGAGTTTTATTTATTTCACTTATGAGTATGGACTCGAGTTGCATCTATTTACTTATAAATACCTCAATGTCATCATTCTTTATAGCTGAGTAGTACTCCATTGTATGAAAATACCACATCTTTTTTATCCATTCCTCAGTTGACATATGCCTAAACCAACTCAAGCCAAGGTCAGAGTTTCATTCTGAGTTCTCATGACTGACCAGAAAGACAATTATGATTTAATGAGCTCATATTTTCTGTCAGTGATTTTATATATACCAGTATGACACTTAATTTAATCCTCACAATACATCAGCAGGACAGCTGCTGTCTTTATCCCAAGTTTACATATAAGGAAATTTCTTGTCCTTCAGTTCAATAACTATGTGATCTTGGTCAGGGCCACAGTGCAAACCTAGGCTTTTAGGCTGAAGCCCATGAGCCTTTTACCACATCATGAAGCTTCAGGTGAAGTTTAAGGGCAAGGAAAATTGATATAATTGAAATCTGGCTGAAACCTCCATCGTTTCGGGTTAATACCTTTACACTCTGTGTGGTATCCCTCCTTTGTTAGAACCCTTAATTGCATACCCATCATGAATTCCCTGCCACACATTTTAGAACAGGATGCAGTTCCAATCACAAGGATTTCATTAGGCTCTGACTGCCACCGATAAACTACCTGTCCCTTCTGGTCTGTTAAATTTGCTATGCAAGTATCTTGGAATCCCTGGCTGTGACTGGTTGGAATCAAAGTACTCAGTCCTGTAAGTAAGCAGAACGACCCTCTTGTGTATCTAGAAATGGAGACACCTCTAACCATGCCTCTATTAATTTCCTGTGCTTGCTGTAAGGAATTCACACAAACAGAGATTAAAACAACATTTTATTGTCTTTATTGCTCAGAGCCAGTAATTCCCAAATCCTGTTCTCAGCGAGGCTACACTCCCTCTAGAAGCTCTGGGGGAGGGAAAGTTTCTTCCCTGCCTCTTCTGGCTTTGAGTGGCTCCAAACTTTCGCTGGCATTTATTGTCTTGTGTATACACCACTCCAATATCAGCTTCTGTCTTCCTGTCCTCTCTTCTTCAGTATCTTTTCAATTGTCTGTCCCAAGTATCCTTTCTTTTATAAGGGAACTTGCACATTCTCCCATAATTCATATTGATCATCTTTCAGAGTCCTAATTATATCAGCAAAGGCCTCCTTTCTCAATAGGGCACTATCCACTGGTTCTTGGGATTAGGCCAGGAAGGTATGCTTGGGGGAGTCCACTGTTCAACCCACTCTTGAGAGCTCAACATTCCCCAGCTGTGCTCCAGATGACAGGTAACCAGGCTGTTCCGTGCCAGATATGCCGCAGAAATAGGAAGATAAGATTATGTCCTCCTTTCCTACCTTTTCCAGTATTACTCCTCCACCAACATGTCCCAGGCCCCAGGCTCTCTTGACACCTGATGTTGTCAGCCTTACACTATCCTAGGTTCCTCTGCTCACTAGTGGAAGAGAGAATGTGAATTTAAGAATCTGGCTTAGAAATTACTCCAGTCTTTCTTGGTGATGTGACCATGAACACGTTTCTTTATCCTCCCTATGGCTCACAGGAGTCATTTGCAAAATAGAAAGGAGATGCAATCTACTTTGGTTAGCGGTTCTCAGATGACAAAAAAAGTACTTAGGTTTTGGAGACAAAAAGCATTTGTTTATTTCCTGACTCTGTTACTCATTAACCATATAATTTGGGGCAAGATACTGAACCTCTCTGAATCTCAGTTGCCTCATCTGAAGAATAGGGGTAAGTTTTTGGAGAAGTAAGAATGTGATGATAGAATGTTCAGAAAATATAGTCAGTGTGAATGCACAGTCATTAGATTGGTCAGTTAGCTGCAACTTCCGGAGCACTTAGCTTATGTCACACATTCTTGCATGCACAGTGCAGCAATGCAGAAACACTTCCCAGTCCAAAAAGCTATTTAAAAAGCTGAACTTAGAAGGTAAAGGGAAAATTACAATGAGAGCGTGAACATGTAACATCAGTCATCTTACAGTCACTTGCAACACCACAGACATTACTTTCATGGGATACAGTAAAGTCATTTTCAGTCAGGTGAAATTGTCTACATATGAGAGATTTAGAAACAATTAAAGAAGTGAGGAGTGAATTAAGTTTTAACTTTATTTTTTTAAGTTTTAACTTTAAAGCAAACATTTTAACTGTGGTGAACATTTTGATATCAAGACCACAGATCAAAGCTAATATCTTTCCTTGTCAAATTTCACAGATTTTAAATATGTCCTGGGGAAAAGCTAAGAAATATAGAGGACTGAAAAATGAACCCTTTTTAATTGCATTTCACTTTTCTGCCTGAATGCTCATGGAGTTCTGTTCTTAGTTTACTCACGAATTCCAATTAGGATCATTAGAGTGACAAAACCAGTATGACCGTTCATAAATACATCACTTTCTGAAGAAATTAAAGTGTTGGTAGAGACAGCAATGTAGTACAGTTCAGACAACTGAGGAATCTTGTGGGACAAAAGTGTAGGACGCCACATTAATCTTATTATGTCTTTCTTTGATTGCAGTTCAATACAACACAGCGATATTTTAACCAGTGATAGAAGAAAAATACTTTCTAAATAAACCAGTGAAGTAAGAGTTTGTTGTAAAAAGTGGGCTTCACAATCATTCTAGGCACTAGGTATAGGAACTAAAACTTTTTTATATCTTGAATGGGCAAATCAAATTTTGAGGATGCATTCTTGTGCTCCTTCATTCAGCAGATAGTAACTAATTACAATTGGCCCCCTATATCCATGGGTTCTGTATCTGCAGATTCAGCCAACTGTGGATCAAGAAATTGCTCCTGTACTGAACATACACAGACTTTGTCTTGTCATCATCCCCTGAGCAATGTTTATGAAAGCTATTTACATATCATTTGCATTTTATTAGATACATAAGTAATTTAGAGATGATTTAAATCACATGGGAATATTGCATACGCTGTATATAAGTACCCTGCTGCATACAAAGGATTTGAGCACTGGAGATTTTGGAATCCACGAGAAGGTCCCTTGCAGATTCTGAGGTGCAGCTATACTTTGGCTATACCAGTCTCATCCCATTATGCTACTAACAGGGAGACAAAGAAGACCCAGTATTAGTAGAAAAACTTGAAAAGCTGTCACAGTACCTTACAGTGCATTTATGAGAAGACAGAGAGGAAGGAAAGAGTGCCTTTGTGTGGCAGAGTTGGAGGAGGCTGCCCAGAGAAAGGGGCACATTTGAGAAGCTGCATTTTAGAAAAAATGAATGAGAACTAAACACGGCATTAGAGGCAAAAATTTTAGCAAAGTCACAGAGCAAAGGATAGAAATGAGAAAATATCACAGAAGCAAAAAGTGGGTTAGAGGTGAAGAGAAAAGCGTTGGCTCTCGGTGTTTATGTGGAAAATGTTTCTGAGGCAGATTCTGGGTTCTGCTGATGGGTAAGAGGGAAGGGGAAAGCCTGGAGGGGCAGGAAGCTGTAAGGTCTCAGGATACTGAGTAAGCAGTTGAGGTTTGCCTTGGAGCCAGGGATGGGATGATTTGGGTCTCCAAAGTTCATACTATAGAACCCTGACCCCAGTGTGAGACAAGGGATGATGTCTTGGGGAAGTAATTCAGTCACGATGTGGGGGCCCAACTGGTACAACTAGTGACTTGTAAGAAGAGGCCAGAGAGTTAGCTAGATCTCTGTCTACTATGTGAGGAAATGAAAGTCAGTTTTCCGCAGCCTGGCAAAGAGCCCTCACCACAAGCTGACTGTACTGACACCCTGATCTTGGACCTCCAGCCTTCGAGTCTGTGAGTCATAAATCTTTCTTGCTTTAGCCACCCGGTCTATGGTACTGTGCTGTAGCAGCCCTGAGTGACTATGACATTCAGGGTCTGTTTTGAGGAGCCCACTTCCTCTGTGTGGCAAAATCTGGGCCACCAGAGCCAGTACTTCCCTGCAGTTTCCACAGCCCCATCTGGCTGATTGAGGACTAATTCAAATATCAATTAATCGTTCCTCATTGAATCCCTTTTCAAACATTTTCCCAGTACAGATAATGAGGAAAAATCTTTTCCTTTGGAAAGTCAAGCGAGAGCCACCGTGTTAAAGAAATTAGTCTAAAACTGTTGCAATTGGAGGCTATTAAGTGGGCAGATGTTGGCAGTTTCGTGCAGGCGCTTAAGATTTGTGTTTCACAAAGGAAAGATCAAAGCATTGGTTAACTGCATAGGCTTTCCAAGAAAGTGAGGAGGGGGGTTAACCATTGCATTTCCTCTCTTGAGTTGGCACTGTTAGGATTGGTTATGTTTTGTGCCTGGAAAAATAGAAGTCGTTTATAAAATTTTAATGTTAAAGGGACCATTTCAACTTTATTAAGGTGCAAAGAGGTTATATGCTGTGCCGGCCGGGTTCTCATAACTAATTAGTAATAGATCTGTCTAGACCAAGGTCCTGAAAGGGTTTTGATGCAATTCTTTGGTTACTGCTATCCTCTGGCCTTGGGTTAGGGTAGTAGGAAGTGAGAAAGAGGTGAAATATAGAAACAAGTGGAGATATTTAAACAAAATCTTAGAGGCAGGGAGTCCTCTGACTCACTGGGACACCTTGAAGAAATATGCCTTCTTAAAACAGTGGCAATAAAGTAGAAAATTCTAGAAAGCAGTCCCGAGAGAAGGACTTGGAGGTGGCAGACTGAGTAGCTCAGGCTTGCCAACGAGCTGTCATGGTCTTTTGATGATCTGCAAATAGAGCAGCTTACCCCTCTGGTGTAGGCAAAAAGTGAATGTTTTATGTTTTAGTCCCATTTCCCTCACCTCAAAGGTTATTTTTTCCCACTAGGGGAGGAGACTGAAACTCTACCCTAGGTTTTCCCATAGGACTGGTAGGAAAAACAGATCAGAAAATGAACTTGGATTTTATTATCAGTCTGTTGAAATTGCCAAAAGGTTTTGAGAAAGGAGTGAACAGTTTTATTTATTTGGTAAAAACGATTACTGTGGTGCTAAGTGGAGACTGCATGCTTTAGAATTCTTGTCAGGTAACACTAGCATCGAAGTCATTTCAGTGTTAGCATGAGTTAATTATCTTTCTTTTCCTGTTCATGTTGTGTTTTTCCTGCTTCTTGCTGTGACAGGTGATTTTTTTTTTTAAATTGCGCCCTGTACATTTTAGCTAATATGTTAGGAAGTTAAGGGTCCTATTTAAATCATTTCGTTTAGCAGGCAGTCACTCTGTGTAGATTTGGTATGAAGGCCCTGGCCTACTTTGTAGGTTTCCGTACCAGTGGAAGTGCAGTTTGTAGACTTGGCAGAGCTATTTTGGTCAGTTTGGTTCATCAGGTGCTTCAGGGACCCTCTGCGGTCCTGCTGGTGCTGCCTACGGGGCAAAAGAGATTTCGTGGGCCCATAAGAAGGAAGACCTGTCTTGGGCAGACCACCTATCAGGGATGAATCCCTCCTACCTTTTCCAGCCACCTCCTGCAGCATCCGGGCAGAGGAAGGGAATCTCAGACACCTTAGTCTTCTGCACTGGGGACAAAAAGTGCTCATGATGGGTTATTTCCTGTGTAGGACCCTCCTGATTGGTGTTGCCTGGAGACCTGCTGTCTCTCAGTCTAGGAGAGTGTGTCAGATCCGTGAAGGCAGAGGAACTTGATGGACCACACCTGCTTCACCCTTTGCCAGTGCTGCCCTTCACAGGATGTCTTAGTCACCTTCATGTTATTGGAACACAATACACAACAGCTGGAACTTAAGGGATGAGAGGTTTATTCCGTTCATGGTTTTTAGAAGTTTCAGTCCGTCGTCTGCTGGCTCCAAAGCAGAAACAGTAATGGCGCAAGGGTCTAGTCAAAGCTGCTCGCCTTATGGCAGCCAGGAAGCAGAGAGAAAAGGGAGGAGCTGAGGAGAGAGATACACCCTTCAAGGCGCCTAATGACCCTCCTCTACCAATGAGACCTCACATACTAACAGCACGCTCAACCACTGACACAATCACCTTCAAAACACGTGAGACATTGGCGGGGCATTTCACATCCAAACCATAACACAGGACCTCGCATTGTGACTGTTCCCTCTCTAACTTGCTTCACCTTTTTGGCCAGACCAGTCAGTAAAGGAAAAAAATACCTCAAGCTTAGATGACAATCGAAGCCTTAGTGAAGGGCAGGGAGGGGAAAAGATGGAGATTTAAATCAATTTGTGGGTTTGATAGCAAAAAGTTGAGAATGTTGTTGACTGGTGGGTGAACTCTTTTCCCATAAAATAGGCAGTATTTAAGTCTCCAGACCGTGGAGTTTTACATTCTTACCTATGAACCTAGTTTCACTTCTCACTTGCTGTGGGATCTTTGGCAAATCACTGAATCCCTTTGTGTCTTAGTTTCTCAGAAAATGGGAATAGTAATAGTGTGTATCCCCTTAGGAATATTGTGATGGTTGATACAAATTAGCTACCATTTGAGCAGTGCAGAAAATATTATGCTAATGACTGTTGATTGTTTACATAAATTATTGTATTAGGTTCTTGCATTTAAAAATTCGACAAAATATCTGGCAAGCTGCCTGATATACAACACTCAATAAGTGGCAGTATCATACTCATTGTTATTCTTTGCAGCCTTAGAGGGAAAGAAAAATCATTGGTTGAATTTGCCAAGTTTAGCTATTGGTAAGTGCTCAAGACGTCCTGAGCTACACCAGGTCAGGTAGACATTCTTCTGGAGAACTGTGTTTCTGCAGGGTCATGTGACAGCCTCTGTCCTTTTCCTTAAGACTGAGTGCTCCTAGAGAGTGAGGATCATCAGTAGGAAAAGGTTACACCTCACTGGTAACACATATCCACTCTATAACATGTACCATCACCCAAAGGAACACTCAGAAGCCTCTGAGAAAACTCTGGTTTCAAGTGTCTGCACTATGTTAATATGAGCAGCCTGCAACATGAATGGTGAGAGAGAAGTCATGGTTTTATTTGTTCTGCAACACAGAAAAGTCAATCCTCAGTCCTACTGCTTTATCATGATGGAAAAGGGACACACAAAAAAAGAGTTATTAGTGCCATCTTGTGGAGTAGTGAGCTATCATTATTACTTAGGAATCATAATGGAAATTGGAGATTTTGTCCTTTTTATCACTGAAACTCAATTTGTAAGCAATGATGGGTAACTATTTGCTGAATAACTTAGTAAGAGAATGGGTAGTGGGCAGGACACAGCGGAGAGTCGGTTAAGATGTTAGCACCTTGAAAAACTGCCAGATGCACTGTTCACTGTTGGTCTGGAGGCCTTTAAAAATAATGCCACATATAGACTCTCAGGTGATGGGAGCATTGTTAGTTTTACCAAGCACAGAGGAAAATGAATAAAATATATGAACGAAGAAGTCAGGGACTTGCAGCTCTTTCTTGTCTTGCCCTTGTCAGCAGTGGTGAGTAGACTATCAGAAGGCATTTTTCTCTTCCTGTCATTTTCAGTGTGCTGCAAATTAATAAATCATTTAAAGAGTATGAAGAGGATGGCAACTTCAGAGCTGTGGAGTGCTGTCCATATTCCATTAGATTGGACGAAGTAAAGTTTCTGACAGTTTTGAAATATAGCCATATCAATTGCATGCATTTTTCACTGCAAAATGACTGGGCATACTGTAAATCTGGATCCTGTGCTAGGCCATGGTAATAGAGAGACAGATGTGACAAGGACCCTGCCTCCCCAAATCTCATGATTCAGTTTGGATCACTTAGACAGCTTACCTTGTGTTCTAGCATTTCTGTTCATTGCCTGGCTTAGCCAAATTCTGTGGAGGGTGCTGTGGAGACTAGGGAAATGTGATGGGTGACATGGTGGGTAGGGACAAGAACTCCGTCTCATTTGTTTTATTTTTGTAGTACATAAGGACTGTGTTCCATGTGGGGAATTGGTACTTGTGCATAAAATTTCAATTGTTTTTTCCCCTTCCCGCCCACCTTCTTTTGATTTTTTTTCAGCATGAGATTCATTCATTCATTTTATGTCTTTATCAAGTTAACGATCATAAATACAGATTAACAGCCACACTAATAGGCCAAAAATACTTCAAACGCATAAAACAGTAGTACTAACTCAAAGAACAATTTTGAATAGTTGTCCATGCTGTGGATCACAAGAAGAATTTCTCTCTCTCTCATCTCCATTCTTCCCCTCTCTATCTTTCTCTCCTCCCTCTACATTCTTCCTCCCTTTTTCTCTCTTTCTTTCCTTCTCTCCCTCTCTCTGTTATTTTCTGTCTTTTATTCTGCATTTTATTTATATATGGGATTTCTTATATAAGAGAAACCATACTAAAGATTGTACCTCTAATTTATTTAGCATTATAGCTTCAGGGTGCATCCATTTTCAGGCAGAAGACTCTAGTTCATCCTTCTTTATGCACAATAATACTCCATTGTGAATAAATACGTTAATAACTATTGATGGCTATAGGGGTTGCTTCCAATATTCAGCTATTATGAATTGCACTGCTATGACCATGGGTATACATACATCACTGTGATATGCTATCTTTAGCTCTTCCCTCTAGAGAGGGATAGCTGAGTAAAATGGAATTTTCAGTTTTAGTTTCGAGTTTTTCATATTGATTTCTATAGTGGTTGTATCAGTTCACATTCCCACCAACAATAAAGAAGGCTCCTTTTCGGCCTCTAGCATTTGAATTCTTGATGGTAACCATTCTTTATGGAGTGAGATGAAATCCTAGTGCTGTTTATGGCCAGTGATGTGGAACACTTGAACATTTTCTCATGTATTTATTGCCTGTTTGTACTTCATGTGAGGAGAGTTCATTATTTTCAGATGAGTATTTTTTGATAGGGTCATTAAATTGGAGTGTCCAATTTTTTAAAATTCTTTATATATTCTATATGTTAGTCCTCTGTCTGAGAAATAGCTGATGAAATTTTTCCACTGTTTAGTTTGTCATTTTGTGGTATCCTTTGCTGTGTAGAAACTTGTAATTTGATATGATCTCATTGGTTGATTCTTGATACCATTTCTTGTGTTCTGTTCAGAAAGTCTTTGCCTACAAGTATGACTTCAGGAGTTTTACTTACTTTGTATTGTAGCAGATTGTTTCTGTTTTAGTAATTAGATCTTTGATCCATTTTCATTTTTGTTTAATGCATGAAGAGAAATATGGGTCTAGATGCAACATTACCATATGGGTAACCAATTTTCCTAACAACATTTGTTAAAGAATCTGTCTTTCCATTAGTGAAGGTTTTTGTTCCTTTGTGAAAGATAAGGTAATTGAATGAATGTGACTGGAGATGTTTCTGTGTCCTCTGTTATGTTTCACTGATCCATAAGTCTTTTTGTCCCCATTACCATGTTTGATCACTGTAACTTTGTAGTATAATTTGAAGTCCGACATTGTGACATGTCCTGCCTTGTCCTTATTGCCTAGAATTACTTTCATTATTCTGGGTCTCTTCTGGTTCCATATGAGTTTTACGATTGTTTTTTTTCCACTTCTGTGAAGAAGGCTATTGGTATTTTTGATTGTTACTACATTAAATCTGTGTAACAGTTTGGGAAGCATGGCCATTTTGACTATTTTAGTTCTTCTTATCCAAGAACTAGGTATATTTTCCCATTTCTTTTTTTGTACACTTTCACCTCCTTTTTTAGAGTACTGTACTTTTCATTGTAAAGCTCTTTTCACTTCCTTGATTAGGTTAATTCCTAATTATTTCATTTTTCTTGATAATATTGTGAAAGGCATCGCTGTCCTGCTTTCTTTCAGTGAGTTTATTATTAGTGTACAGGAATGATATTCAGTTTTGAGTGTTGGATTTGTATCCTACTATGCTATTAAATTTGGTTTAGCAGTCTCTTGGTAGAGTTTTGAAATCTTCTGTATATAGGATCCTATCATCTGCAAATAACGCTAATTTAAATTCTCTCTCCTATTTATATCATTTTATTTCTTTCATTTGTTGAATTGCTCTGGTTAATGTGTCAATAACTATACTAAACAGTAGTGGTGATAGTGGACATCTTTGTCTTGTTCCTAATTTTAGAGGGTCAGCTTTCAGTTTCTCTCCATTTTGTATGATGATGACACTGGTTTGTCATAAATGACCTTCGTAGATATAGAATAAAAGATAAATATATACAAATGACCTCAGTAGATATGTAATAGAAGATAAAGATACAGAAAGAAAATAAAGACCTTCTATTCTTATTTTATTCAGGGTTTTTATCATAAATGAATTTTGGCTTTTGTCAAGTGCTTTTGCTGTGTCTGTTGAGATGATCATGTGATTGATTTTTTTACCTTGTTTTTGTTTATATGGTGCATTACATTTATAAATTTGCATATGTTGAACCATCCCTGCATCCCTGAGATGAAGGCTCTTTGGTTATGATATATTTTTGGTAATTTTCTGCATTATATTTGCCAGTATCTTTTTGAGCATTTTTGCATCCATATTTATTAAACAGATTGTCTGTAGTTCTCGTTTTTGTTTGGCTCCTTTTCTGATTTTGGAATCGGGGTAATACTTGCTTCCAGCAATGACTTTGGGAGCACTGCTTCCCTTTTGCTTTCATTAAAGAGTTTGAGGAGACTAACATTAGATCTTCTCTAAAGCCCTTGTAGAATTCAGCAATGCATCCGTCAGGACATGGGTTTTTGTTAGTTGGTAGTCATCTATATTTCTTCTTAATTTCATTGGATTTTCTAGGATTTTTTAAATCTTTTTTGTTGAGTTTTGTTAGTTCTCAGGTATCTAGGAATCCATCCATTTCTTCCAATTTTAAATTTTATTATAGTACATTTTATTAAATTTTATTATAGTTCTCAAAGTAGTTACACATGATCTTCTGGATTTCCATAGAATCCATTGTGATGTCAACTTTTTAATTTCTAATTACATGGATTGAGGTCTTTACTTTCCCTATTCTGTTAAGATTGGCCAAGAGTTTGTCTGTTTTGTTTATTTTTTCAAATAACTTTTTCAATTCATTGTATTTTTAAATCTAAATTTCTTTAGCTTGTCTTCTGATCTTTATTTCTTTCATTAGTTATGGTTTTGCTTTTTTTTTTTTGTAGGACCTTGAGTATATCGTTGGATATTTTATTTGGGCTCATTCTGTTTTTCTGATATGATGTGGGAATTCACCACTATAAACTTCCCTCTGTAGTTTTTATTGTATCCTAGAGGTTCTGGTGTGGTGTACTATCATTATCGTTTGATTGTAGGAACTGTCTAACATTTTAAATTTCATGTGTGACTCACTGATTATTCGAGAAGGTATTGTTTAATTTCCATTTGTTTTTACAGTGTATGTACTTTCTTTTGATACTCATTTATAGTTTAATTGTACTGTAGTCTGAAAGTATACATGGGATAATTTATGTTATTTTACATTTACTTTAGCAGGCTTTATGGGCCAGTATGTGTTCTATTTTGGAGAAAGTCCCATGTACTGCTGAGAAGAATGTGTATTCTGTTGTTGTCAGATGGAACACTCTGTAGATATCTGTTGAGTTCATTTGTTTGAAGGTGTAATTCAACTTTGATGGTTTTTTGTGTTAATCTGTTCATTTGTGACAGTGAGGTACTGAGGTCCCCCATTACAACTGCATTGGTGTGAATCAGAGACAGTAGTAAAATCCAAGACAAATTGGGTATTAAGATACCATAAGGACCAATTATGTACTATCCTTAACTCTAGAGTAGGAATACACAATTATAGTGTTAAACATTAAGACAACTGAGGTATTGATTTATAGATTATATATACTAAATGCAACAGCTATATCTCTGCTAATGATAGAAAAGGATTCAAACATAAATTTACAGTATTAATCACCCCAAAGGTTAAAAAACCTTTATGGTTATACTATTAAAAAGATAAGAGTTTGGTAATCAGGGAATACAAGAGGAAAATTTTGAAACTTTAAACTATGTGAGGAAAAGAGAGAGAAGAGGTAAAAAGGATTTATTTGGGGGGTAAATGGATATTGATAGAGTCAGGTGAGTGTAAGAGAAAAACTAATGAGAAATATAAGATAAAAGAAAAAGGGAGAAAAAGGGGGAAATAAGAGAAAAATTAAAAGGGGGAAGAGGAAAAAATAAAGAAAAAAGATATAAGAAAAAGAGATACAAGGAAGAAAGAATGTGGGGAAAAAAACTCCACAAGCCCCAATAAGCTGGTAAAGAAGAAAGGAAAGAAGAAAAAATAATAAAACAAAGTCAAAAGAAAAAGAACATTAAAAACAATTGCATTCTCTCCCTCCTCAAAAAAAAAAAAAAAAGGAAAGGAAAAAGAAAAAGAAAAAGAAAAAAAGTTCTCTGTGATTTACCTCCAAGATCTATCATTTTGGGCAGTGTCAAATTCAAGATGTGTCCCTGCTCGTACTGGCAAATAAAGAAGGCAATCATGTACCAGCAGGCAACAGGATTAGAGTGAGAATGTTAATGCCATGACTTTTTTTTTTTTTGTCTTTTTCCTTTTTATCGGTACCAGGGATCAAACTCAAGACTGCCTGCTTGCAAGGCAGGCACTTATACCACTGAGCTAAATCCCGAGCCCCAACGCCATGACTTTTAAACCCAGAGCAATTCAGGCTGAGCCTGGCATCAGGACATGGGGTATGGTCTGTGTCCTTTAGCTTACACCACTCAAGGGGATTCTTTCCATGCTGACCACAACTGTCTTCTGTGGCTGTCTCTCAGTCAGTGACTGTGGGGATATAACATGAGGAGCCCTGAATTAAGGCTGTTCCCCAGCTGTTCTGAGTCTTCATTGTTCAAACAATCAGCCCTTCTGCAGAAGGGTGTCAGACCAAGCATTCTCTCCAGGGGAAATGGAAGCCATTTGGACTAGAGTCATTCACCAGCTGTTGTCAGTCAAAGGACTCACATCGGTGCAGAATGCCACATTCTCCATGGAGCTCACAGCACCCTCTGGTCCATCCCATCACTGCATTTCTCCCTGAAGCCCCTCTGAGGTCCCAGGATTTCACTTTGTCTCTGTGCATTCAGTCTCCCTTTCCTGTGAGCCACCAGCCAAGGCCTGGGGTCAAAGTGCAGACTTCATCTCATTGGCATTCTGTCTATTCAATTTTTCTTTAGATTTTAATTTTACTGTCGTATCCTTCCTAGTTCCTGAGTCTCTCTCTCTCTCTCTTTCCCTCTCCCTCTCCCTCCCTCTCTCTTTCTCTCCTCCATCTTTTCTTCCCCAAGCTATAATTTCCCAGTGTCTGGATTATGAATCTCAGAGAGGCTGAGTCTGTCATTTTCCTAGAAACCTCCTTTCTGTTTCACTTGGACAGCTTCATTCTGCTACTTACCAGCTGGGAGACTTTGATTAGGTGCTATGCTTGTCTCTTCCTCAGATCCCTGATCTTTATATTAGGATTATTAGTGCCTTCCTCATTTGAAAACTGAATGAAATAAAATATACCAAAGCACTTAGAATAGTTCCATGTGCGTAGTAAATTTTAGCTATCTTCCTTACCACCATCATCACCACCACCACCACCACTGGCATCGCCTTCTGTTGCTACAGAGGAAGCATCAGAGTTGTGTGCCAAGTTAAACTTCATGACACATTCTTTAATTTCATTTGTTTCTACCAGTAATTTACTTATTCAGTTTTTGCTTTTCCCATTCCTGTGAAGAATGAGGAGGAACACACTTACTATTTTCTGATAATTATCCCGTCTGTAAAGTTAAGGCTTGGCACAGGGTCTTCAGTAAGATCTTGGGAAAATGAAAAGCAACAAGACATTAAGATCAGGGTCACTGGACTGGATGGTAAGAGGCATAACTCAAGAATGAGAAAGACTAAGGTAAGATCTGTGTTACCCAAAACTGTTCACACTTGTGATAATAAAGCCCATTGTGAGTTAGAAGTAGCTACACAAAGTGACAGTAAGGACATTCTCCATTGCTGGCACATAGTCCCTTAAACCTGTTCTGTCAGTGCTAAACGTCCTTTGTTCTCAAGATGTGAAATCACCATTCCATGACCTATTTTCTAATAAAGTGCTTAATCGTAAATTAATTTTGTGCTATAGAAAAGGTATTTAGAGCTAAGAAGGGAGACTATAAAACTTAACTGCTATGGAATTAGAGCAGTTAAAATTCATTTTGGCTTTCATGCCTTAACCACCTATGAAGATACTATAGCACAGCTTTATGAAAAATGGATAATGTACATTACTTGAATCTTGAGATCCAAGTTCAGTACCTCATAGATCTTAGGCTGCTGGGCTGTCTTTGGTGTCTTATGCTTTATAAAATGTTCCAATGGGTACACAGACATACTACATTCTCTTTGACCTGGTCACTGAAATGTAGGACATTCATCAACTTCATCAGTGGTCAGGGCTGATCTGTGCTTCTTTATCCATTATGGGCCTTGTCGGATCTGGACTTCTCTGGAACCCTCCTTGTGACTTCAATGAAAGCAGCACCAACGTGCACCAGAACAGATGGGTTGTGCTTTAACACACTTCTGGGCATAATCGATTTTATGGTTTGGTTTAATAGATTGAGTTCCTAGAGTCCTAAACCTCCTTTTAATTTTTTTAAATAATGGCAGCTATCATTTGTTTTTACTGTACCTTAACTGATCATATCTATTGGTTTTTAATGAGGTTTTTTGCTAAATGTAGAGCAGCCATCAGCTTGAAAGTAAAAACAGGCCTAGCAATTAGTACAGTCAGTGATGCAGAATATTCTAATGTGTTGCTGTGATTTGGACCCCTTCATAGATACTTTCATAGGGAGTTCTGCCTGTAAGCCTCAAAGAATAACATTTTATCCAGATCCCTGCTAGGAACTAATCATACAGGAGGTCACACTAGCTTAAAACAGGATCTATTTGTAGTTAGGATGCTTCATGGATTTAAAGGGCTCCAAAGCTTGGCCACAATAATACTAGACCTATTTGTCATAGAATTCCAGTTTCTAATTCACAATCTGGTTATCAGAATGTGCTTTTGAATACAAAGTAAGACCCAAACTCAACCCATATCTGTGACTCAATTACAAAACTTGGAAAAGCTTTCTCAATGTCAGTGTTATAAAACCTGATTAAAAACAACATGAAATGGAAGGACAGACACACAAACTAAATAATGAAAATAAACACCACCAAATTCTGTCTACGTAAAGCTTTTGCTTTTGTTGTGCGTGCTGAAATTTGAGAGCATAAATGCAACTTGGAAAGCGAATTTAAGGTGCAGAACTCTCTTTTCTAAGAAGTACACCTTCCTGTTTTGCACCTGGACAAGGGGAGCCATATTAGATATATCGATCAACATATAGAACTAATAACAGCAATAGAAATGAGAATATTAGCAGTTCTGGCTTAATCTGTTTAGGTGCTTAAAACATGTTGCCATATGTATTTCTGGTTTTTGTAAAACTCTTAGACATCTGTATTTTCATTCTCCTCCAGTAATGGTCTAACATTTAATTTTAATGAAAACAAATGTATAAGGTATCTCAAGAGAGAAAACAAAACCTAGCAAATCAACAGCAAAAATGAAACTACTCTCTAGTTTTCACTGTATTTTTAGAATTATTTATTTATTTATTTATTTATTTATTTATTTATTTATTTGATACTGGAGATCGAACTCATGACCTCATGCTTGCCAGGCAGGTGCTTAGGCTGCTGAGCTAAATCCCGGCGCTAGTTTTCACTTTAAATTCATCTGGTATCACAGCTTCCACTGAATTCAGCAGCCCAACCTTGGTGTATTAAATTATCACAAATTGAGTCTCCTTTCCTTTTTGAGAGAAAAGCTGCTTTGTCTTCCAGAATCATGACTGTGACCCTCCTCCTTACCAAATCTGTTCACAGTCGAGGGAGGAACAGAGAGTGATCTCATGTGCCTTTAGTAGTACTGCCCCAAATGTACCTTTTTCTGGAGGGGCAGTGCCAGGGAAATCTTTCCTATTTGTACATTCATATAAAAATGCAGCATGTCATCATATACGTAGGGTTTCCAGATTTACCCGACAAAGACAGAGGATGTCCAATTAAATTTGAATTTCAGATAAACAAGCACAGTGATTTGAATTATAGTTCTGTTCCAAGTATTGCATGGGTCACACAGTTTCAAAATTGATTGCTTAAACCAAGCATGGTGCCCACATGCTTATAATCTCAGCACTTGAAAGACCAAGACAAGAGAACTGCTGCAAATTCGAGGCTAACCTGAGCTACAGGTTCAAACCCAGCCTAAATTACATATCAAGAGCCTGTCTCTGGAAAAAAAAAATAAACAATAACAGCAACAAAAAATTCATTGTGCACCTCAGAAAATCATTGTTCATCATCAAAAATTCAGGTTTTACTGGACATCCCTCTTGTTTACTGGGCAACCCTAAATGCTGTTTATGATTTTCAGATTACATAAAGTAGAGACAGCAGTAAGACCAACTTTAATTTGTTTTATTGTAGTGGAGATCCTGCCTGCTAAATAATGGCACATCCTTAGAGACAGGTGAGGGTAGGTGTCTGATTTCAGCAGGAGAAAGGTAACATTATGTGAATATATATATATATATATATATATATATATATATATGCATAGAAATACTACTTTCTTTTCAGATTTATATATTTCAAAGTTGGAGAGGGCTGCAGAGATCAATTAGTATAATGAAATCTTTACTCCAGTGTGTGGCCCCATTCTTTCATTCCAGGATGCTGGGAGAAAGGTGCCAGGCATCGAGACAGGGGATTGACCCATATTCTGCTTCTCAAGATCTGCATGCAGAAGGGTTTTTTTCTCCCCACTTCCCCATCCTACTCACCCCCGCGTACACACACATATGTGTGTTGCACTTGCCAATTTATGCTTGGAGCAGGTGCCTATTTATGACTTGCATAAAGGCACTAGACTATTGGCCCTGATTCACACACACATTAACACTCATTTGCAAAGTCAATACTGTGCCAAGTACCATGTAAATTCTGGGAATTCAGAGGTGGATGAGGCATGGTCCTTTCTTTCTAGGAAATCTGAATCTGGCAATGGAGAGACAAGGAAAAAGGTCATAATTCAATGTGGCATGGTAGGGGGCTGGCACAGGATGGGTGTGAGTGAGCAACTAGGAGAAATAGCTCTCTCAGCCTATGACGTGCAACTGGGAGAGATTCTCAGAGTTCAGATCTTAAGCAGAATCTAAAGGGAAGGATGAGACTGGTAAAGCAGGAAATTTGAGGAGAGAAAAATGTTGTAAGCAGGGGGAAATTTGGCACAAGCAGGTTCATAGGGGTGTGAAACTCAATGCCATACTTTGGAAACCTCAAGATGGTCATTTCAGCTGTACTGAAATTGTGAGGGTCTTTACAGAGATGTGATTGGGGGAAGATGAGTTACACAATGGCCTTTAGCATGGTTTTGTTCCAACTGTATGTCTCCTAGTGTCATGAATAGTAATTGGCACCATTCATTTCAGCCTATGTGCCTGTCTATGTTCACCCAAATGTGTCTTCAAGAAAATCTTAGTCTCAGTGGAACTGTGAAATAAGATCATGTATGTGTACTATCCAACAGGTCATGTGTTGATCATATATCATTGCTGTATTGTGTTAGATGGAGCATGTTGACAGCCTCATTCAAATAGTCAGCTAGATCACTTTCAGCTCTGATTCATACGATAGTTTGTGTGGGATGTTAACTACTCACCACAAAAGATACCGCAGTGCGATACTACTGGGATGGAAGCAGGCCAGTCAGGAATATGCTGGGCTGGCCCAAACTTCTTCTCTCCCACTCTTCCCTCAAAGTTCTACGGTTTTGTGACTCTGCAGCTTACATTTTTTCCACACATGGCCCAAAAATAGAAGGATGTGGGCTGGTTGTGAGGATTAATGAGATGCCACCGTCTTGGCTGTTGGCAGAGAGACTGGCCACTTGAGATATTTTACTACAATTCTTACTCTTGTTTTTCTCATGCAGAAATCTTTATTCAGATTATTGCATAGTGTTTGTAGATGACTTAAGAGAAATGGCATATGTTAAGTGTCGTGGCGAGGTGTAACATACACAAGGGGGCACATATTCTACTTAATGATTGATATTTACGCACTGAGCAAACCTAAATAGTTAACGTTAACTCAGATGTAGTGGCAGAACGTTACTCGCATCCAGACAAAAGCCATTCTGCCCCCTTAACCACGAAGGGTAATCTCTATCCTGAATTTGAACAGCACAAAAGACAGGAGAGAGAAAAATGGGGTACAGCTGCTCAAATCTCAGACATGAATCCTGAACCACTTAACTCCAGAGCTTACCCCTGGGTATCACGTGCCTATGAGTACACATCTTCCTGGACTCGATGGAGGGAAGAATCTTTCTGATTTTTCAAAGGCTGTTTCATGGCATTTGAAGATAAAATGGCACTGGCCTGAACAGCCAAACTTGGAAGAGTATCCAAGTGACAAAGGCAGCCTGGGGTGATGGTGGGCATCTGGAATGCCACCCCTTTAGAGACTCATTACAGTACTGATCTCAAAGATCTAAGGGCCAAGGCCTATAAAACTCTACAGATTCAAGGTCCTTCCAGAGAGCTATCGGAGCAAGTAAAGGTACTTCCACACGTGCAAATTACTACTGAGGAAGCTTAGTTGGCCAGCCAGTGGGAGTCTTAATTGCAGCCAGGCTTTGCAGGACTGAGCTCTGCTTATACAATCACTGCCAGACTGCAGGCTATATCTCTAGCTTCTAAGTGTCCTGAATCCCCACTGGAATTGTTATTCCCCTTTTACAGAGGATAAACAGATGCTCAGAAAGGCTAAATACCTTGGCTCAGATAACATAAGTGGTAAATGACTGGGCCAAGCTACAAGGCTATGTTGGTACTAACTGGAGCCCCTGCTTACAGACATTGTGTATCGAACTTGTGAAATCTGGTAGCTTTAGAAGGTTGCTTCATTAAATCACTCTAGACTGTGGGCTCCAGGATTTCAGATCAATATTCTGAATTTTTTCTCTTTCAGAATGAATTTGCAGGGCTCGTAGTGCTTCTTACTGATGATACCAAGAAAAGACTGAAGTATCCCACAGGGCTTTGCTTCTAGAGTATGGTCCATGGAATGAAGGATCTTAGGCCCTATCCCACACTGCCTGAGTGAGAATTTAAACAAGTTCTCAATGGAATTTGTGTACACTTTAAAGCTGGAGAAACATTACTGGATTCCTGGAAACAAGAGTTCAGTATGTTCTACTCCAGTGGTCCTATGCAGAGCTTTTACCACAGGTAAAAGATATTCCAGAAGTGGTAAAAATTATGGTTTTCCTCATTTCAAGAAGAAAACCCTCTGCCACTGCCTTGCTGAGGCAATGGAACATTGTGAGATGATTATAATAGGAACAACCTCCTTTATTCACTTTGCTCTCTGTGCAGGTATGTGCTGCTACATTAGCATTAATTGGACTTAGAGTATTTGCACACCTGCTGGGGAAAATAGACCCCTCCATTTGCTGCAATGTAAGGAAACATCAGCCATCTCGGCTACAGGTATTAGAAATCGTGTGCAACCTGGAAAGATACTTAAGCTCTCTAAAGTCTGCACAACATTGCGTGGCTCCTAAAGACATTCCAACAAGCAATAGTAAAGAGAGTTGGGTTTGCACTAAAACTGTATCAGCAGAGAAGCAGGAATGGCTACTCGGAGAAGAGTTCTCTCTGCTCTCCAAGGGGTTTTGTCAGTAGTCAGCTGACCACAGTGCAGCTGGTGGCCTCTGAGCTTGTGAGCTCTGGGAGATAGTAAAGTCGCTTTCCTCTAGTCACAGTAATAAGAGCCCATCCCAGAGTCACTCATTCCTACCTCAGCATAGTGTTAACTAGCTACTATACAGCAGACACAAATATAGGTGCTACAGACAATGATAAACCAGACCCAGTCCATGGCCTCCTGGTCCAGACAGACATTTAACAAGTAATGGCCAATTTACACTTTTAAAAATGGGAGGATGTGTCAAGTGCAAATACACAGAAGCTGGGGTGGGATGCAGAGGAAGAATGCAGTTATAGCATTGGTGTTGGGGGAGCTGCCATTGGACCTGAGCTGAGGTCTGATAGAAGAGTGGATGTTAATGAGGTGAAGTGGCTGATAGAGGAGAGAGAGAGAGGTAGCTACATTTCCATCAGGGGAAACAGCACATGCACTGTCCCTTTGGTGGGAAAAGCATGGAATATTCAAGGGCCCCAAAGGCTCAGTACGGGCTAAGAGTAGAGCTACAAGAGAAGTTGCCCATACCATACGTGAGGCCACCATGATTGGTCACATGGTGGGGTGCTGACACACTAGGGCAATGAAGAGCCCTCTAAATGTTTTAATAGGTCCACAGATTTCTTTCAGGCCTCCCAGCTATAAGACACAGATTCAAATCCAAGCCTATCTGACTTCTAGACCTGCTCTCTTAACCATGACTATATCACACACTATTATAGCATCTTATGGTGGTTATGCTTTCATCTGAAATCCCCTTCAGCCCTGAAGCTGCAGATCACCCCTAATCTAATCTATACATTGGCTTGTTCTGAAATATGTCCTAGGTGCTTTCTACTATGTGGCAAGTGGGCACTAGGGGATAGAGTGTCTGGTGCAGTATCAGTGAGATAAGTGTGTGTACTTGTCCATATCAAATAAGCTGACAGTTTTAAAATCCATAGAGGATGTAACCACAGAGTCTTATGTACAGAAAGGCAATGTGTATAGTTAATTTCTGTAAGGGAAAGTCATAACAAAGAGATCTGGTATTTTGGGGAGACATCACCAAACAAGTGACAGAGGGGAAAAGATAAAATATATAATAATAATCACACTGGCATGCAAGGAACTTTTTGCATTTTAAAAACCATAAGCAAGTACTCCTTTCTGGACTGCTGTGAACATTAAATGGGGTGATATGCTATCACCCCCATTTTACAGGAGAGGAAAGAAGCTCATGATGGCACAAGGCTGCCAAGTTACCTATTAAGTAAGTGGTAGGACTTATATCTAAAGCATAACGTCTCTGATTCCTGAGTTTCTAGTATTTTTTTCTCCCCCTCCCCTCCTGCCCTCCCTCTCCTCTCCTCCTCTTCCCACATTCCTCCTCCTACCTCCATTCATGATCTTAGGAAAATTTTGTTGTATCCAGTAGACCCTCAGCATCACTGCAGGCTAGCTGATTGAGAAGGTTGAGAAGACTACGTATCACCCATCTCTCTGATGAGTCCATATTTCTTTCTTGCCTCAAAGTTGCCTCTCAGATCACCCCAAAGGTACAGCTATATACATCATCTTATTGGATTGTAGAAATCGTAAAAATAGAGTTAACAACTGCATTCAAAAAAAAAAAAACGACATTGACTTGCTAAAAGAGGGATTATCAAACTTTGTATGTGACAAACTAATAGTATCTGTATCTGGAGATAGTTAAGGCTTTGCAGTCCCTGTGCTAACTACTCCGCTTGGTCACTGTAGTTGAAAAGCAGCCACGAACTATACAGAAACAAATGGGAATGACTGCTTTGCACATATCCCAAATTACTATTCTTCTTTTTATTTTAACCACTGAAAAGTACAAAAAATATTCTTGCGGCTGTACAGAAGCAGATGATATTGGATTTGAGTTCTGGGCCACAGTTTGCCTGGTCCAGTAGAAAAAGGTTCAGTAGCACATTCAGGAGCTCTTGCTGAGTAACTGTTATGCTATTTGTAAATGTTTGGATGTTTACATCAGTAAGGATTAGAGGCTTGTCCCGCCCTCAAATTTTATTTCAAGTGTAAATAGAAATTGTTTGTATTTACCTATGGTATATCAGAGGGTTAACGCTTTCATCTGGAAGGGGGTCAAGAGTCCACTAGGCCAAGTTCAGAACTCATGTTCTGCCTAATCATAGTCTGCCTCTGAACAGCTGGAGTATTTTCATAGGGCCCTGCATCAGGGGCTCCCTGGGAGTTAAAGGGGCTTCTTATCTCAAGGTGTCAGCTCGAGAGCTCACCATAGCTGGTCTCACTGTGCAGGGGAAGGAGGAGGGATGGCTTGGAGCTTTGCATCTGCAGAACTGACAGTCTGGCTTCTTCCAGTGTCTGAAGCACAGGGTGGATAATCAGCTGTCTAGAGAGGAGCCCTTACTTCTTTCTAAAGAGTGACCTGCTACCAGTGTGAATGGTTGCTGTCTTCATGGTGCCCAGTACAGCCTTCCCCCAGATTTGCTTTCTCACTAACACATAAATGCAAAAGTGGCAATGTTGTCCCATCATTAAAGATGTATTCTTAGCACAGAGTGTGGTACAAAACTGCAATTCACCATGTGGAAAAAGAACTGAAGGCTTCATTTTACAACTGGTGATTTTGAAGAGGGGATGGTGTGGCCCATAACTCTTTGGCATTCACTGAAGCAGCCCTTCATGTGAAGGCTCATGATTTGGGATAAAGGATAATATCGTGTGGGAGGATGCTAATTGACTCTTAACCAGTATGCTCAAATCAAAATCAAATGTTGATTTTTCTGTCTTAGCATCCAGTTATCTTGTTTGCCTTGTAAGACACACAGTGTCTTTCTAGATACAATAGCCACGCTTTTGTATATAAGCACAGGTGTTCGATATGATTCAGAATGACTGCACATACTTGTGGAGTGAGCCATTTGTTCGTCCCCAAACCGGAAAGGACACCCATGATTTCCCTGCTAGAGCTGTAGTTAATAGGATCTATTCAGATAGGGGAAGCCCTTTGTTTATCAACCATGTGTGCATGGGTATATATATTTAACAATATGCATTACATATGTAATAGCTGGTGACAATGATGCTCCCTCTTTAACCACAGAAAGTTTGGAAAAAATATGCATATGTATACATAATATATGCAAATTACATAACACATATGCATATACACATACCTGAAAATGTTATTGAGGTCTGCTATGAGCTAAACTGGGGATTCATTGTCCCTTGTTTTAAGTCAATTATAATAAAAATCAGAACTCTCCATAGCAAGTCTAGAGTATATTCCAGGAGTTTGTAGTTGGCTACCAGAAACAATACATTAACTTTTAGCAGTTACTACAAGGCTTGTAGCCCTGGAGGCTGAGAGTACTACAGAAATTAATCTACAGGACTGTGCCCACTCAGATGTTCTGCTACTTAGAGTTTCTGTGGCTGGGGACATATTTGAGGATTCTTCATCTGAGATCAGAGATCCAGAGTCTCTGGGCCTCCTAATCAATGACATGTTCAAGCCAAATGTAGTGCATGTGGGAAGATGGTGACCCTCGTCAATATTAGCTATTATTATTATCACTATACTATGCCACATATAGTATTTGGTGCAATTTGATGCATTATATCATAAGCCCATCAGGTAGGTATTATTATCACCCCCAGTTTACAGATGAGGAGGCCGAGGCACAAGGAGGGTACCCTTGCCTATTGTTGCATAAGCATGTAAGTGATAGAGACAAAATTCTTGCCCAGGCAATATGCCTGCAGATAGTGACTCCCTAGAGGACAGAATCTAAGCTATTCAGTTAATATATTTGGTAGAAGGATACAACCAATTGGGAGAAGAAAATAATTCTTTTTCTTATAGGCAGCTGATTAATTTGCTTTTTTTATCAGCATCTTGCTATTTCTCCCAAAATCTAGTTATCCACAAAAATGAATGAAGCTAAAGTTACTGTCCTTTGTTCATCTTCCATTCAGGAGTATTTCATCATATGTGAAAGACTTGTGAGTAAAGATTTGTTGGCTACAGCATCTATGAAACCATTTCACATGCAAAAGAATTATTGGAATCTTGGTATCAAGTCCAAGAACATGGAGAAATCCTATATACTGAGGTGGTACCTGAAGCCATGGGCTGAGATGAGACTGCCACGTGCAAATGTCCAGGAATGCACCATCCAATAAGAAGGCACCATCCCCTAATTGAATTAATTACAGTTAAATACAATTTAAGCTTCAGTGTTTCATTCATGTCAACTAGAGTTCATTACTCAATGGCCACATATAGCAAGTGGTTAACATATTGGTAACAGTGTTAGGGAACGTGTATCATCACAGAACACTCCTGAAGATTTGCAGAAAAAGGAAGATGACAACCAAGAGATAGTTGTTGGCCGAATTTGAGTAGCACCTACCATTGGGACTCTGGAAATGGAGGCTGGGGCAGGAAAGGGCACAAAGGAGCAGAGGTAGAATATAACCAGGATATTACAAGGTTAAGAAAACCAAGGATGGAGGGAAAATAACAGAGAAGTCAGTGTGGTTCTCTGTATCAAAATGCTGTTGAAAAGTCTTGGGAGTTTGAGTTGAAAAGTATTCTTAGGATTTGACAGGTGGAGAGATGGTGCCACTTTGGTGGGCACTGCTGATAGGGCTGCTATATAACTACTACTGTGTTGGGTAGTGGAGGTACAAAGTCCCAGCTGCTGCTCTCAAGGCCAGCGGGCAGGCAGCAAGCCGAAGTATACTATCGATTTGTTTTTTAAATCTAACTTGCTTTAACCCTGTGGATAACAGCATGTCTCCTTACCTACCTGCTGCCTTGGTAGCTGTTTCAAGGCCTTTGTTTTGAACATTTCCAAAGCAATCCCATAAGTAGCCAAGGCTTCAGAGCTTTGGGAGTAGAGTACTGTTCCATTCAAAGATGGTGCCTGAGTTTGATATTAAGAGTAAGAAATCACATCTGTGACCTTTGTAAAATTCATAAGTAATCATTAATAAGGTCTGAATGGCAAGTGAGAGAGACCTGGCAGCATGATAGAGAGTATTAAATCTTTAGAGCTATAAAAAAAAAGTGTTGGCAAAGACTCTTTCAGTTGACTTAAATTTACCCTCGGGGTTCTTTTAAGGCATGCTTAACATGATGATTCTGCTGAGATCAGGGCCAGAGAGGAACGTAAATCTGCATTCCAGGATATAGATTTAATGCCTGAGATAATGCAATGCATGGCTGTAAGCATGTTTCTAGAGCTGGGAGAAAGTTAAGCTTTCACTTTCATATGTCCTTACTTGGTTATTCCAGGTTTTCGCTTACTTATGACTTTCCAAGTGCTGCTTAGGGTGAAGTGTTAGAGGACCCAGGTTATCACATTTAGATGCACGTTCTAAGCCAGCTCTGCAGTTGACTGAGTAACCTGTGGAGAAAAGCCCTGTGGTATATTATGGTGCAGGAGGCTATCTGGAGGTCTTGGTAGTGAGATCACTTTGAAGTGCAGTCCTGGCTATGCCTCTTACTAGCACTGTGACCTGGAATAAAGTAATTAGCCTTTCTGAGCTTCACAGAGCTTTTGAGGGCTGGATGAGGAGAGGTAGGGACAGTGGAGAGCCTCCTAACCAAGTCTTCTAACCTGTAAAGAATTCTATGTGAATGTTTCTTCCTTTCTTTTGGCCACATCCCACAGACCTGCCATCCGCCATATTGGGGGAGGTCCGGTTCCAGAATCTCAATTCTCTGTAGAAAGGGCAGGCTTATAACAACCGCCTGGGCTTTCTCCTAGCAATCAGTGCTGCCACTGAAAAGGAAGAGGAGGGACCTGGTGAGAAGTCACTTTGCAAACACTTGCAAAGGACTTTCTACTCTCTGCCTTTTACTTCAACACCAGCATGCATCCACTTGCACCTATACACTCAGACATCCAAACCTTACAGTGCCACCTTCCTACCAATTCCATTTCAGATGAATGCAAGGAATTAATGGAAGAGAGAGTAGATGTGTTAGGTAAACTCCAAAGACGTAAAAAGCTTGGATGTGAATTAACTATGCATCATCTAAGGAGTCTGACATGAGCATTGTTAAAGATTAACAATGACAGCTGAGAATGACAAAAGTTTAGGAACCAGGTAATTCTTTTCATTATAACTGTCATCTCTTTGCTTACCTGCCCTCCACCCTTATATACCCCAACAAGGCAACCGAAGCATCCAGTGCCTGGCATAGAGCTTTCATTCATGAAATCGCTGTGCAGATCATTGTTAGAGTTGGAAAAGAGGTGAAACACAGGCTTTGGGCCTTCAGGATTAGCAATGACAATTGCCATTTACAGAAGGTCTCAGCCACTTTATACTTCTTAGCTTCACAACAACCCCACGTAGCCCTAAGTTACAGATGAGGAACTAAAGCTCAAATAGGTGACATAATTGGCCAAAGTCAGTGTCCCTCTAAGTGGCAGAGTCAGTGTAGCTCTCTTTGACCCTGTATTCTTCCCAGTTTTCAACACGTTATTTAAGCTGTAGTGGAATGGCAGCCACACTGCTCTGGATTAGGCACTGGAGTAAGGCAGGCAAGACTCAGACACCTCGGGGGACACATCCCCATATGTTCCTGCAGCCTGCAGAGCCACCAGTGCTTTGGAGCTGCCCTGCAGTGAGACATATGAATTATGACCCTGTGATGAACTGTCAAGGATCACCCCATTTCTCTTGTGACTCAGGACCTGTGAACAGTGCGCTGGACCCTGGTTGTTGCGCCCCCATGCCCTTCCCCCTCAGAATATACTAGAGCATCATTCTTCCCTCTTTTGCTTGTCCAGAGAAACAGGTGATGAAAAAACACACTTCAGGTGTCTGTGGGAGAGGTGCCCTGCTTTGCTTGCTATTAATAGCTCGCTCTCAGCCTGCTGCCATAAATGGCATTTTACAGGGAAGGTGACCAGTTTGCAATAAGCCCTGAGGAGATGTCAGGCCACCAATATCTGTTCAGTGTCTGCAGTCAGTGTTCCTAATCTATCGCAGAAGGTTAGGAATGCTGAGATCCTGAAGCAAAAGTGATCTCATCAGATTCATGATGGCGTCCCAAGCCCTTGGCCAGATGATCCACTATTAACCAAGAACTTGCTGCTTTACTTATGAACAAAAGCTTGTAACTATTAGACCTGCGGTGAGCACTGAGTGTGGGTCATGTGCAGAAAACATTTTTACCCTTTCAGCAGCCGCCTGTTACAAAACAGCTGCAACTTGCCCTTTGCTACCCTGTTCTAAGTGTTACTGTGCCAGGAAGAGACCCTCCTGCCATTTCAGACATTTATGTTAAAGTGTGCAGAGACCATCCTAGAATGATGAAAAGAAGAGGGGTCACCAACCTAGTCCCATGAGTCCCTTTCAGTACTTTGAATTACTAACTAGACAAATAATGGATTGCGGATCTGTTATTTAATTAGCATAAATGAAATGACTGTTACATGGGATAGAATGCATATATTGATTTTGGCCGTGTCTTTTAACAGAGATAAATGATTTAACTTCTGAGAGTTTTTGAAATCAAAATTCTTCTAGCTGAGAAGCAAAAAAGAGCTGAGTACCTGCGGGCTGCAGGAGCTTAGCAGGTGGGGAAGGGAGCGAATGGTTTGCCAAGGTATTGGCTGATGCTTCCTGCATGGAAAGACAACTGGGCTGACCTCCACTATTACTTAGTGGGCGCTGAGGACAGGTCTAAGGGCCAGCATAGAAGAGAGCAGAGGGCTTAGATGTTGGGCACTAGAAACTAGGAGTTGTCTTTGTCCCTTCTCAGGAGAGTGGCCCAGTTCTGAGCTTTTGGTGCTGGTTCATCTAGGTGGGTTGTATCTGGAAGACCTTGCAGGGAAAAGGATGTCCTTTGCTGGGTGGAAGCACAGCACCCCACAAGTCAAATCTGCATGGGAGGAAAGTGCACTGAGTTACAGCCATGCTCTGTGATAAGCAGCCCGAAGGTGCACCTTCCTGGCCTCCCCGGGGGTGAGGGTCCTCCAGTTTTGCACATCCAGGAGAAGTTCTGGTGGAGAAGAAGAGCTTGTAATGATGCTGACATTTAGAGGTTGCTCTGGATTCCTCCCCGCTGCATTTGTTGCTCCCCTTCCAACATGACTAGAGGCGAGCCCTCTGCTTCCTTATTCCTGCCAAGAAAGAGTTGAGTGAGCACATAATCAGAGCTGTGGCCCAACATGAAGACTGTGTTCAGAGGAGCACCTGGAAGCTCTGCACATGGTCAGCACTGCAGCCCGGGGAGTCCACCAGACCTCAGTTCAAATCTTACCCCTGTGACTTTTTCGGTGTGCGATCCTGAACAGGTTAATTAACCATGGTTTTTCTCATGCCAGAAATGGGTACAATAACACTCCCTTGTGTGAGAAGCTTGCTAAGTGAGTGGGCATGCATAGTCTGTGTAAAGAAGCGGGCCCAGCCCCCGTATACGGTAGGATCTCAGTAAATGGTCCTGGTTCCCTGTTCCCTTTCTGCCTCCCCTCCGTTCCTGCATCCCCTTGCCTGTTTCTCACTGTGGCCTCCAGCGCATGGCCTTTCTTACTAATCTAAATATTTCAAGGTCAGCAGTGCCTAGCTAATATGCTTTTGTGTGTCCTCCTCCTGCCTGCTCCTTCGTCTTGTCAGGGATGCTGCCAACTCTCTGTTGCCTCACGCACATTTATAGACACAGTAAGCACAGCTCAGAGAGTAGCTGGAACTGCTTTCAATCGCTTGACTGACATTTCAGTGATGACAGAAAACAATAGTGAAATACTTATTTTTAGGTTTGCTCAGAAACTTAGTGAGGTTCCACGCTGGATTTAAATTCACTGATAAATACCTACAAATTTAAGAGCATGTCAAGCAGTTTAGGAGAATGCTGATGGGCAAACAGTACAGGTAAAGCTGGAATGATGGGTGGGGACGGGGACGGGGATGGAAGTAGGGTGGAGTAAGGAAAAAGGTAAATTGGTGGCTGATCAAGGTACATAAAATGTAATAAGACCAGAGTCAACCAGTGATGCCATGCATGTTCCTCGGGAAGCATGAGATTGGGTACCAGGTCAGGAAGTGCCCCAGTAGGTGTACAGATAGGAGTGTTTCTCATATCCTCCCCTCCTGCTCCAATCGACCTCTGCCTCCATCAAGCTCCCAAGGCTCTTTATAGGCACCTCCATTAAAGATCTCTCGTCACTTTGCATCACTGAGACTCTGGGAGGGACCACCTTACTCAGGGAACCTTACTGCAGGTTGTGAGTCCTGAGGAAGGCCATAAGATGGCCTGGAAGTAGGGAAAAGATGGGAGTGAGATAAAAGGAAGAGGGTATTCCAAACGGAGCATGTGGAGTACACAGTAGGAACGCCAGCCCAGAGCCGGAAATGTGCATGGCATGTTGTGGAAATGCAGGAGGGGGACAGCAAGACAGTTCCAGAGGACTACTGCAGGGAAGATTTGCGGCCCAAATGGAGCCATGCAAGGGTACAGTTGCTCCTCAGGCCCTTTGGCATTCACCAAGGCTATGTTCTTGTCAAAGCGATTGGGCAGAGGGATTGCAATTGGCCAAGAGAAAGAGGTTCTGTCTCAGTGCTTTTCTGTCTTGCCTCATCCTGTTTAGAAGCATATGGCCCTGGCAAAGATCCTTACTTTATTTGGACCCATTGCTTAGCTTATCTTCTCTTTGCCACAAATTGCTGGGGAAAAAAGCAAAAAGGCAGCTGTACTGCCTCAAGGAGTAATCATTAGCTAATGCTGCCATCTCCAGGAAGCTGCTTGCTAATAATCAGCACACAGCAGGCCTGCTTCAAACTGGCTGCCCAGGCAGGCTCCACCCTGCCCCCACACCAGCTCCACTGCTGGCTTGGCTTCTTCAGCCTGAAATGTGGCTGGGCAGCTGGAGAGAGGCAGAAACCTTGCAGGGATTCTGAAATCTGCGACTGCCAGCTGCCTTCTCCTTTGTCTAGTCCAGCAGGCTCTTCCAGCAAAAGTTATCATCCAAAGGGTAAGAAACCCATTGTATTCCTTTGGAAGGGCTACCATTAAAAAAAGGTAACCTCACGGAAATTTATCTTTCCACAGTTTTGGAAATTAAATATTTAAGTGAAGAGGTAGGCAGGTTTGGTTACTCTGGAGGACTCCTTGGCTTGCAGATAGTCTGTTTCTCGCTATGTCCTTGGATGGACTTTGCTTGTGCACACACATCCCTGGAGTCTCTGTGTGACCCTGATCTCTTCTTAAACACCAGTCACACTGGATGAAGGCTCACTCCAATGGCCTCATTTTAACTCAGTCACATCTATAATGCCACAATCTGCAAACACAGTAACATTCTGAGGTACTAGGGCTTGGGACCTCAACCTCTGAATGAGGGAGGTGCATGATTGAATTCCTAACACCATACTTACAGTTTTGAGCGTGCTCCTTTCTTTTCTTTTCTAGAACATTTCTTTTCTTTTCTAGAACTTTGCTTCCCCATCATTGCCATACATGGAATGGAGCTAGGTGCGTAGAAACATTGTCAAAAAATAAGCAATTCTTTGAAGACCAGATGAGTTTTCAGAAAAGAAATGCAAATTCTCAATGAATTGCTAACAAATAGATTTTTACCATGCAGGTTTTTTTTTTATCAAACTAATACATCAATTTTATTAGAGTTTGAATTTGCTATATGTTTTAATTTGTTTATTAGTCATTTCAGTGTCATTCATACGCCAGGTGGTAAGCTAAATGCAAGGGGAAAAAGCTGAATACATTAGAACATATTAGACCATATTTTCTAATTAGCTTTACAGTTTTAGACACGTATTCAACAAGAAAGTACTGAATCCTGAGGCATAAAGATCAGACCTAATCGAGTTTAACTGTGATTCTACTTTTACTAATGGTTTTTAAGCATAGAGTCAGAAGGTTTAATTCCCTGCCCAGAGTTCTCTGGTTTATTTATTTATTCTTTTATTGATTCCTGTATTGCAGGACATTTAAAATAGCCATGGTAGACCAGGCACTGAGCAGGGTACTGGGGATACTAAGGGAAAGCAGCATGGTTGCTGCCCCACAGTCTGCATGGATCTGAGGCGCTTTCATATCATTAAATATGGTAAGCAAACATTAGAAGATACGTTGAGGTTTCTAAGACCACAAGAGGTTCAGTGATTCTCTAGAAGGACTCACAGAACACAGCATATGCTAATGGTTATGTTTTTTTTTTCACATATAGTGAACAAAAGCAAACTCCACAAAGGGAAAAGTTACAAGCTTGCAAGAGTCGTGTCCCAGTGCTGTCACATGGGGCATGCTTATTTTCGCCAGGAACACAGTTGCCAACATATGTAAAATGTGACCTACCAGGGAGACTCATCAGAGACTCAGTGACCTGGGACTGCACTGGGGCCTGGCCACAGACGCACTCTCTTCCTGTCATACATCAAAATTCTAGATGCCCAGAAGGAAAACAAGTAGGTATTTGGCACAAACCTTACTGCATGTGTAGAAATGTGAGCCACTTTTATCAGGTAGAGAAAACTTCGTATCAGCGTAGAAAATGTTTACCAGCGGAGCTCCCCGACATTAGCCATGGGCCAGCTATGCAAGCAGACCTGGAAATGAGCATAACACCCAGAAGCAACAGAAGATGCAAAATCCAGTGGAAGATGAAGCATGGCTTCCTCAGGAAACTAAGAAATTCCATATGCCTGGGAGGAGGGGGCCAAAGTGTCAAATTAATCAAGTGGACAGTCTTTGTGATGCTTTTATTGGTTCATTCATTCAAGGAATGTGTCTTGAGTACCTGCTCTGTGCTGGGTATTATGTGAGTCACTGAGTACACAACAGAGAACCAAGCACATGTGTGTGTCTTCAGGGAGCCTGCATTTTAGTATGTTACCTGCAGATGTTAAATTATAAGACATTCATTTTATTTGAAGTTGTCTATACATTTTCAAGCAGAACATGTATACTGGATTATATTTATCATGTTCTCTGACTGGAAGAAATATTAAAAGATATCTTCTATCCAAAATTTGAGCTAGGTTTGCACGTTAGTAACTTACTATACCTACACACTAATTGTTGATAAGGTAGATTTAAGAGTTTTCTTTTCTTTCTTGCTTGCTTGCTTGCTTTCATACTGGGAACTGAACTCAGGGCCTCTATATGGACAATATTGTATTTTTAGATAGCATCTCACTAAGTTGCCCAAGCTGGGCTTGAACTTGTGGTCCTCCTGCCTACACTTCCCAGAGTGCTTGGATTATAGGCACGTGTCCCAATATCCAGCTAAGAGGAAGCCATTTGATGATGATGATCAGAGGTCTTGATGTTTTGTCAGTTTTGGGTCCCAAGATCTGAAATCCATTTATATACTGACAGCACGATTTTCTTCTTGTTAACAAGAGTGAGGAATGACCGATCTGTTAGGTCCTCAGAGAGCAGTGAGACACAACCAGCCCAGGAAACAGATTTATCAGCTTTGCCCAAACAAAAGGAGTGTCCTAGCACCTGAGCAATCCTGATCAAGTCCATGAGCATGCCGCTGTCTCGCTCACATCTCACCCCTCTCTCTGTAGTGTGCCCCTCACAGTGGCCTTCAGCTTAACTTGAGACAATTCTTGAAAGATGACTTTTACTTTCACACAATTAAGTTTTAGATTCAAACACTGCTGAGATTTGACCACAGAACTAGAGAAACCTGCATGGTTATAGGATTCAAACACTCATCTCAGTGGCTCGAGGAACCTTACGGTTTGGCATTGTCTATTTTCAACTTTATTTTCTTTTAGAACACAGGCGTACAGACAGGGTAGAAACTCGGTAAATCAGATGCATCCTCATGTCTCCATTCTACAATCCAAAGTATATCACAAAGCCATCAGAGTGGAAAGGCGCATCTGGAACTGTGACTTCATTTCTACCCATGCAATAAGTACTGTGTATCCTTATACGTTTACTACATATTACAAATAAAGTAGTCTCTCACACTGCCTCCCTTTCTGCTGGGGCTGACTCAGAATCAGCAAAGAGAAAGAAACCCTCCAGAGAAGTAAAAGTTTCCCTAGCATTTACCTCTGGAAAATGACAGAAATCCAAGCCACCCTGACCGAGAAAGTGAAAGACTGCTTAAATTCCTTAGTGCCTAGGACAGTGCCAGGGAATCTGTATGCCTGTAATAAATATCCACTGAGGAAATGGCCAGAGTAAACACATAAACTCCAAATAGCGCGTAGGGAGTGTGTGACAAATGAAGCCAACCTGCCATACGGTCAGTTACCAGGGTATGTATTTCAGATTTACGATTCTTTTCATGTTTCAGCTATAAAAAAATCATCAATAAAAATGAGTTATGGAAGGTGCTGATTCAAACATAGATACCTCTGATATTTTCTGACAATGAAAAATAGCCTCAGAGGAGAAATATCTGGAAAATAAATTGTTCACAAAAACGTATTTTAGATTAAACCCACGGTTTGTGCTTGAGTCAAAACAGTATGAAGGAGTTGTGTACTTCAAGGTGTTTAAACCTGAAAGGCTTACAATCAGGGACTCAGGGGCCAGAGAGGCCTGTGTGTGAACCCCAAGAAATCAGCGTAAGTGAGGTCTTGAGACCAATGTCTCTTGACTCACCACCTATAAACATTTGATAATATACCTCTACCTGAATATGCTTAGTTATGTATGTTTAAGTTACATGTGTGTATGTATCTAGTAATGCATTTTAATCATTTATATTATGGATATACACATACACAGTTTGAAAAGATGGTAAAATAAAAATAATTGGTGTTTCAATATGCTCCTTTTATATCCAATTTTCTTGTCCATGCCTGAAATTCATGTATCCCACCTTGGAGCTCTCTTCTCTAGAACATGGTTCATTATAGGTACTAATTACAGATCTTGATTTATTAAATGGTTTCAGATCTGGATTCTGCTGTTATATTCTGGGTCTTTGTTTAATCACCTATGCAACTTACTAAAAATAATATTGTGTATTGGGGGCAGGTGCCGTGAAAACATAACCAGTAAATATCAACGTTAATTGCTGTGATGCTAAAGATAAAGATAACATTGGCCAGTAAGGTTAATTCTTTAGTGTTCAGATGAAATTGTTGAGGCCTGCCATTGTCATGTGACTGTTTATGACTATGGGCCTTGTGTTCTACTTGAGATGGTTGCATTCCATACACAAGACTTTGAAGCAGGATCATTATCTGATGGATATTATGTTCCAGTTTGTGTGTGTATGCATCGGTCTCTTCCTTGGGAGCTAAGAACCCACTAAGGGCCGAGACTTTGTGTGGTTTCCCAGGGTGATGCCACCTTCTAGAGCAGCTACTGTTTTCACTAATGTTGCTACCTCATGTTCTTCCTTTAAGTGTCAGCAATTATCACCTCTCCTGGGATGCCTTCCCTGACCTCAACTTCCCATCCTCTTGCCAACAAGCCAAATCCCTGTCTGTAACACATAGCTCAGTGCATTCTAAGTGCCTCATTACTTTTCTGTATCCTACACTAAACACTGCAAAAAGGGTGTAGACTGTGCAAATGTTCCCGAGGCTAGCCTCCTTTACCCAACAGAGAGCGGGGACAGATTAGGCAGCAATAAGCATGTGTTGATTTGTTTTTTCTTTGGAGATTCCAAGCTTACTTCATTAAAATGCTATGTCCATTTTACAATTCATTTTAGTTATGGTAAGAACACATGCCATGAGACCTGCCCTCCTACAGTACAGTATTGTTAACCATAACATAGCGTTGTAGTTTGCATTTTCATTGTTCAAACCTTCGCTGTTGTATCAACTTTTCCAAGCATTGTACAATTGTAGATTACTTCTTGTCCTCTAGGTGGGGTTGTTTAGAAAAAGAAATGGCCTATACACTTTCAAAACAGTAAGTGCTACATTAGGGCTGCCATAACAAAATAACACATATTAGGTGGCACAGATTTCCTTACAGTTCTGGGACCTAGAAGTTCAAAGGCAATGTATCCTAATGATCAGGTTCTGCTGAGGCCTCTGTTGCTGGCTAATAGGTGGTTTGTCTTCTGTGTTTTCTTGATAAGACCAGAGAAATCTCTCCTGTGTCTTTCTTGAATTATAAGGATGCAGGTCCCTCATATTAGAGTTCCACCCTCGTCTCATTGAATTTTGGTTATCTCCCTAAAATCCCTGTTTCCAAATGAAATCATACTATGGGCAAGGGCCTTAACATATACATGAGGGGACCCAACTAAGTTCACACCAGCTACATTCCCCATGGTTAGCAATACTCTGTGCAAGTAAATGAAATGTTCTATTGAAATCGCTTTATAAGAAAGAAGAATTGGTTGTAACAAATTCGCACACTCCCTCAGTGTCAGTTACCTTATGTGTCAACAGAGAGCTTGTGCAGTTGTACAGGGCAGGAATGCGGAGAAGCCCAGAGAACCCTTGGCCTTAACAATATTTGACTTCTCTCCCTTTTTTCATTCCTGTGTCTTACTCCTAAAGCCTGGAATCACTACAGTAAGCTCAGAAGCTCTATTTTCTCTAGGTCAAGTGGACTGCATTCTTCAAGGACTCCCGTTTCTAGGTATTGGCATCAAAAACCTCCCCTAGAGAGCCTTAGCCTGGAACTCAGGAACATCAGACAAAGTGGAATTGCTTAGAAATGTTCTCACTCCGATAGGCTGTGTTCCTCTGACTGGCAGCAGATTACAGTGGCAGTCTGAGATGAAGACCCTGCAGGTCCTACTAAGGGGGCCTCCCCAAGCGACTCTGTCAGTCCTGGTAAGGAAGCCTAAACCCAGGAGATGTGAGCCTGGCATGCTTTTCAGTTGCTCATGTGGAGTACTAGTATTAGGGACATTTGTTGGAAAGAAAGGATTCTGAGGGCAAACATGTTTAACCTCGCGTCTCCCCCACATTAAATAAGTTTGTTTTCTGTAAGCTTTATCTGAAACTTTGGCACGTCAAATGTTAATATGAATCATCAAGATAGGGCTATGGAAGGCAGCCTTTACCAAAGTTACTGACCACAGGAACTTTTGGAGGGGGGGGGATAATTAGTATCTCCAAGGACTAGCTCTCAGGAATCCTAACTCTGAAAGATTTATGGAAAAATCATTGTTTCCAGGTATAACTTAACGAATACATTTGTGTTGTCCCCTTCTGTGCCATCAATGTTCTTTTCCCAGGAGCACCAAGATCATCAGACTTTCAGTCTGGCAGGGCCACTTTCTGCTGTTTGCCTGCCTGTTCTTGACTGACTTACAAACCCCACAGGATTCTGCTGCCCGCTTTTCCCCCAGGCTCCGTGCCTTCTGGTTAGTACTGGGAGGTGTGTAGACCATGCCCTTGGGATTGTGAGAACCTGGCTTATTTCCAGTGACATCTGAGGAGATGAGACTATATCCTGGTTAGGAAAGGAAAACAAACTGATAAACTCACCAGACACCTTTCCAAAGGGAGCTTTCTCTTCAGTCTGGAATAGAGTACCCTGGGCAGCTACGAAGGGACTTGTGTACCAGCTGTCTGACAAGAATCTAATTTTCCTGGGCCTACTGACCAAACAAGAGGAAGACAAAGAATCTAGTCCTTGTCAACTGCTTACTATTTGCCAGATCCTGCTAGGCACATGGTATAAATTATGTAATTGAGTCATACAGTTGCTCAATGAGCTAGATATACTTCCTATACCCATTACATAAGGAAGGAAAGAGACGTGCAAAAACATGAGGCAGGCCAAGGGAGCATCGCTTATAGTGAGCAGCAGAACCAGGGTTCAAGTATATGTCTGCATAGCCCTGGAGGCCTTGCTCTTCACTGCTTTGCTCTGTGGATCTACAGAAAAAGTAGCTTCCCACTGCACTGTGCTGGCCACGCCAAAGTGTACCTTAGATAATCACAGAGAGTCCTCCTTTAATGACCTTCACCTCTGGACTTTCTGAGTCACCACTTGGACTTAACGACCTTTTGTTTTATGTGTATAAGTCCATACATCTCATTTATAGAGCCTTTTTTGTACAGTGTATCCTGTTTATACACTGCTGTAATGTTCGGTGATTGGAATGTACCATACAGTACTGTAGTTTTACGTTCTGTTATACATTACAGTACTGCACGGAAGAGTCATGCAGATAAAGGCAACAAGTTGAAATTTCCTTTGACTGTTTCTTTGTAATGTCCATATTATATATAGTTCCTCATTGAAGGACCTGGTATTGTAACTCGATCATTAATCAAGGAATGTCTGTGTTTAAAATAATCACTCTGCACCCCTCCCCCAAACCAAGAGTGAATCATTTTCAGGAAATTGTGTTGCAAGCAAGAGAACTAAGTTCTTTGGAGATCGATCTAGGCTTTGGTAGGATCCTTGGAGAAAATCTACCATTCTAATCTCAGCTCTTACAGTAAGGCATTGATTCAGATGCCTGTCACTCTTGCCTGTATCTCTCCACTGAGCTCCCTGTCTTAGATCCTACCTGTACCTTGTCACATTCGCCACACTGCAAGCCCTGGTCACCTTTCTGAAAGCAGATTGATCTTTTGTATGTAAAACCTAATTGTGCTTGAATAAACTCCTATCTCCTACAGTGGCTTCCTAAATATTCCCCTGGGCACTTCAGTGTGTGCCAGCCACACCCTCTCCTCCACACCCATTTCTGCTATTACTGCTCGCTGGCTCAAGGTACCTTCTCCATAATGGAAATCAACTGGTCCAGAGGCAAAGTGGTGATAGAGAACAATCTTTCAAACTCATGGCCCATTAGAAGATGGAGGACTAGTCTTCAATGGGCCATTTTGCCAACAGGTTAATTTGGGGATAATCTGTATAGATCACAGGTGATTGCAGACTGATGGGCACATTCCCACAAGTGCCAGCCTGTGACCATATGACACACGTCTCATTCTAATCATCCATTTATGAGAATTGTTTTCAATCCTCCTTTGTCAAGAACAGAGATCATTATTTCCTTGGGCTGTTCTTGTCACTAGTTAGTTTGCCCCAGTGTAGTTCCTGACACACAGCATTACACTGTGGACAGGTTACAGGTGCTAAGTGCCCCGGGGCCCTCCTACAGAAAGCATAAAACTCATTGTCACAAAGCAAAGCAAACTTCACCTGATTATCAAGGATTAAACACATAGGCATACGTTGTACAGCTTTACCGCCGCTTAGCCTGTGGCCATGCCAAATGACCTCTAGTTTCCAGTGTGTTTTGCCTGAATTTGCATTGTTTTGTACTTCTGATTATTTGCTCCTTTTACTTCGGCCTGAAATGGCTGCTCTTCCTCACCAACCAGCCCATCTGCTTTTGGGATAACTGTTTGACTCAGTGCACAGTTCAGCTATCACCTGCTCTCTGAAAGCTTTCTGACTGACTTCCTCCTTCTTCGAGCTTAGCACTCTGAACTTGGCACTTTTAAGATGGTTCTGGTTGTCCACTGGACACGCTCCTTTTCTGTCTATTCCGGTGTCCCAAGCAACCAGAAGACTCCTAGCACATATTAGGCACCGACAAAATATTTGCTGAATCAAAATATAAAAGGGAAAGTTCCTTAAAAAAGGGCAAGTCTTTAATGTTAATTTTTAAATTGGCCAAGACAATCTTGAAAAGAAATGAACAGAGCCCCATGATTTGACCTTCTTCTGGCTTTATATTTATGATGTGAAACTGTAAAAGAAATCTCAATATTTGATCTTTTTCTCCATAATATTATTGAGAGGAAAATATAAGAGATTATTGAAGGGCAAAATTGATGTGTTGGCATGGATTAGCATGCAACTGAAATATGCTGTTTCTCCACCAGGGGGCGCTGAAAACACAAAATAAACTCTTCTCCATCAATTTGTTCAGGGATAAAGAAACTGCAGAAACCAAGAAACTTTTGTTTTCCCTGCATTGCGTACAGTTGTACTAGGAATTAATAATTCTCCCACCAAGCTTGAAAAGTTTGCATGCACTGGAACAAAATTGACAGCTAGTAAGCTGCAAACATAAGCATGTATAAATACATGCATGTGTGTACCGTTAAAAGCTCTACACATCAAATTTAAAGACATATATATGATTAGTGAGATGTAAAGAATTTGACCATTGGCAAATTTAGGTGCTATGCACTACAATGTCAGAAGCAGAGTTAAATAAAAATGCATGTTATGTTGCTTTTAACGCTGGCATAGTATAGTGTATTTGAGAAGCCTCATCCAAATATCAGAGATGGGACATGAATTAATTCTTGTGGTTAGTAGTGCACCGACGCATTGGTGCAAGATATGTACACTAATTCAGATTTGTTGCTTACAAGACTGTAATGGGCAACACACACAAAACACAGTGTTGGGAGCAGTTACAGTTTGTGAAATCAAATTTCATCTTCAAATTCTTATCTCCAGTTTGAGTCCTCAAGAAATATCCCATAAGGCCTTAGACTCTTGAGTTTTTGAACTACAATCCTATTTATTTCCCTTTTTAGACTCTTCCTTAGCCAGTGGGCTCTGTGTGTATGTGTGTGTTTTCTGTATTTGTAACTCTTGTACATGGCAAAGGTCCTAGTGCATTGTAAGGACTAAGTTAATGTTTTTGAATTGCTTGCTTATCGATCTGTTTTCACCAAAATGCTGCCAAAAATGTCGGGAAGGATGAGGATGTGATTACAGAGGAGACAAGTGAATGGGCAGGAATTGACTAAGGGTAAGAGAAGAGGACTAACTTTCATTGTCTGCTTGTAAGGTGCCCGGCACTGAACTGTACATGAATATCTGGTTTAATCACAATGCTAGCTCAATCCTACCACCCATTACCCATTAGTTTTTAAACATGATTTTGGTTGTCAGATTGAAAAACCCAAATAGATGGCATCCTGAGGGCCCTAGAAGGCTAGGGCCTTCTCTACCTCAGGACCTCAGTGGTACTGACTGGGATTTAGTATGTGGGCAGAGTATCTGGTAGTTCCTGTTACTGAAGCAGGCTCTTGTGTTCTTGTAGAAGAAAGGGATCTTCTCAAATACCTCGCTGCCTCTGTAGCCCTCAGAGTAAATAAGAGGGAGATGTAAGCCTGGTGTGGAGGTGCATACAATGATCTCAGCACTCTGGGAAATTGAGGCAGGAGGGTTGATAAGTTTGAGCTCAGCCCAGGAACTGGTGACTTATTAATACCATATCTCAAAATTAAAAAAAAAAAAAAAAACAGAATTTAAAAAGAAGCTGGAGCCAGGCATGGTGGCACATGCCTGTAATCTCAGGATTTGAGAGGCTGAGGCAGGAGGATTGCTATATGTTCAAAACCTGCCTGGGCTACAAAGTGAGTTCAAGGCCAGCCTGCACTACATAGTGAGATCCTGTCACAAAACGACAAAAGAAAAACATAAATTAAAAAGAAAGAAAGAAAAGAATAAAATCAGGGCCGGGGATTCAGCTCAGCCCCATAAGTGCTTGCCTGGCAAGCGCAAGATCTTGACTTTAATCCTGGGTATAACATTTTTAAAAAGTAGCAAAGAAGTGGAAGCAGAGCTCAGTGCAGAGGCCCTGGGTTTAACCCTTAGTGCCACAAAATGGTAAGTGTGGCCAGGAGTGTTGGTGGCTGCAGTGAAGAATTGCAGTGGAAGGCAATTAGAAGTCCCAGTCTTCTGACTGGTGGAGGGGACTCTGGGTGACACTTCTTTTCCTCACTGGAACCCTTTAATGTTGTAGGATTTGAGTGACTTGGGCAGTGCTGGCAGCTTTAGTAGTAGAATTTACTGGATAATGCTTTATGGAGAAGGAGAGACGCAGAATCTATGAAGGCTCTGTGCTGGGATATGAAACATATCTAGTTCAACCACCAGGCAAGATGTTGAGAGCCCTGACAGCTTTCCAGCCACTTGCCAATTGTGTGACATGGGGCCAGGAAGTTCTCTCCTAGCTAGACTTTCTTCATTTGCCAACGGGAGAAAACTAAAAAGAGAGAGAGAGAGAGAGAAAGAGAGAGAGAGAGAGAGAGAGAGAGAGAGAGAGAGAGAGAGAGAGAGAGAGAGAAAGAACCTTCAGGGTTGCTTAAATGAGAAAAGCAGGTACTCCTGGAACATACCAGATTTTCTTTGTTTCTGTTGTTCTCAGAATAGACTTTATACTTTGTTAAACTTTAAAAAACAATTTTTAAAATAGACTTTCTTTTCTAAAGCAGTTTTAGGTTCACAGCAAAGGTAGCATATGTATACCCCCATTAAAATTGCTAACATGATATTTATTTGGCTTTATTTTTTATGAGACAAGGTCTCATTATATAGTCAGGCTAGCCTTGAACACAATTTATAGCCCGGGCTGGCCTCAAACTCCTAATGCTCAAACTCCTCCTGCCTCAGCCTCCAGAATGCTAGGGTTACAGGAGTATGCTGCCAAGCTCAGAATTACATTTGTCACAATAGTCAGCCTATGCGCATGAATCATTTTCACCCAAAGTTTACAGTTTCCATAGGGTCCACTTGGGGCACTGTGTCTTCTGTGGGTCTTGATGTACATATCCACCACACAAATGTCCCACAGAATCATTGTACTGCCCTAAAAATCCTCTGTGCTCTGCCCATTCATCCTGCCTCCACCCAACCCCCAGCAACCACTGACTTTTTGTTGGCTCTGTAGCTGTACCAATTCTGGAATGTCTTCTACTTAAAGTCACACATTACATAGACCAATCACATTGGCTTCTTTCACTTAGAAATATGCATTTAGGCCCCCTCCATGACTTGCCATGACTTGATAGCTCATTTCTGTTGGGTGCTGAATAACTTTCCATTGTCTGGATGGGACACAATTTGTTTACCCATTTGCCTATCAAAGGGCGCCTTGGTTGCTTCCAGGTTCCGGCAATTATGAGACTGCTGTAAACATTCGCGGGAGGGAGGTGATGTGTGGATATTGGATTTCAACTCATTACCTTTTCTAAAAACTCGATATATCTTTGCTCTCATAAATTCCTCTCTCCCATAACCTTTCCCCAAAGTGAGGGCCCAGTGCAGGCAACATCCCCAAGTTGGAGCAAAACGCTGTTATTAATTAACCAAGAAACTGTGGTGGCAGAGCAAGTAAACACTGTACTACAAATCTGTTTACATCAGTTTCTGAGGACATTTTAAAACAATTAAACTATCAGGGGGAGCTGGAGACAGAGCTTTGCATTTTAATGGGAAATGATTAAATCTCAGGCATTATTGCCTTTGATGTGTCTGGGCTCTAAGAAGAGGGCAGAGTATTGATTAAGGCCTCCAGGAAGGCAGGAAGCTTGCTTGGGCTGCTTGACCACAAAGCAATGAAAGCTTGGAGACCTGCAACCTCTTGAGCTGGGATTAAAGGCCACCTGCCCAAAAGTTAACTAGATTTGTCAATTTGTCTTTAGTTAGACTCTGCCTGTAGGGACAGATGATAGATTGTGAACTTGAGAGGAGCACTATTGGCTGATTTGTAGAGAGGGAAAAAGGTAGGGAAAAGAGAGAGAGAGAGAGAGAGAGAGAGAGAGAGAGAGAGAGAGAGAGAGAGAAGCCACCCATTGGAATAAACCAACTGCATACAGTCATTTTTCATGTCAACTAACGCAAAATTGCATTCTGTCACGTGTGATTATGTATGTGCCACAGTTATAGCAGCCAGTCTCCCACTTGGAGTGCGTTCACCTTTTAGGATGTACCTTTTGCTGTTGATTTAGTTACCAGTGTTTGTTGGATCACACTTGGTCCTGGTCCTATAGCCACTCACAGCCCAGTAAGTTAGGGATCATGTAAATACTCAAATGCAATCACACTTAATGGTATGACAATGTAAGTTTTTGTTGGTTACAATGAGGGGACCAAAGAAGCCACTGTCAACTTGAGAGGTATAAATAGGCTGGCACAAAAGTCCTCCTAGAGAAGACTGAAGGGTAACAGGTAGAAGACCTTGGGTAAACCAGTGAAGGTATGGAAGAATCTTGGTATATTCAGACAACTTATCTTGGCACTATGAAGTTGCAGGTTGTACTTTGAGCCAAGGGTCTCCTTCTGTACATACTTAATGCGTTCATATTTTTTGAAAGGTGCAGGACCTTAGTCCTAAGGTATACAAATTGTAATCAATCAGGCAATGATGAAGTCATCAAAATATATCGCCACCTAAGACTAAATGTAGCAGGTCAGTGCTACCATCCCTATGCCATTTTTGCTGCGTAGACTCCTCCCATTTGTCACACTGCCCAAGACTGTGCTGATCAGAGCACAAGTGACTTGCTTCCAAAATGCAAATACTTTTGTGAAAAATGACAAAGTGTGCATTGTAAAATCAGATTGCTCTTTCATACTACCTAACCAAGTCCAGCCACATAGATGACCAGGAGAACAGAGCAACCAGGAATGCAAGAGCAGGTAGAAGCACTGGGTACCAATGGGGCAGTGTTTACTCATACATTGGTATTACAGGGGGCTAGAGAGTAGCACAAAGGCCCCGAGTAGCTGGGATTGGTTTAGAAGAAGGGAGGGAATGGGTAGCAGAAATACATTTCATCTGCCTTACAGTTTGGCTTTGTGTCAGCCCTCGGTTTGTTTGTTTCTGTGTCCAGACATCCAAAGAGAGCTGCTCCCATCTCCAGGAGCCCCGTTTCTTCACTGCACTGATCAGTGCAGACCCTGCAGGGCCATTATAAGAATCACAGCTGAAAAACTGAATCTCTTGATCAGACCTGATGAGACCACGCATATGGAGATGACTTAATTTTGTCCCTCGGGAAATGCCTATTTTAAAGAGCTCTTACATTGGCCAAGAGAAGCTGCCTCCATATTAGGGTTTTCTATTTTTGTTTGAAGGAAGTTGGCATCTCTCTGTGTAAGGAGTTCACTGAAGCCTAAATTCTTCCATTAGCCATTTTGGTTTGCAAACAGGGATCTGAGCATATGCAACTGTCTGTCTGGTAGCCTGAGTGCTGGCTTGGCTTCCCAGTCAGAGAACAAGGGGGGAAAGACTCCAGGGTCATCTACTGAAGCTGATCATCTTGTCCTCTTAAGCATGCTTTGCTATTGAGCAAATAGTTTTCCGAAGGGACAGAACTGGCTATATAATTTGCAGGGGTTTGTGTGAAAATGAAGGCACAAGGCATCTTATTCAAAAAGTGCTGAAGGATTTCAAAATGGTGACAGAACAGCAACAAACCAAATGCAAGACACTTCTGAGAGCAGTGCCCTGTGTCACCTCATAGGTCAGTCCTCCAGGATATCAGCCCTGCTAAGAAACAGCTCTCCTGGACTTTTTGCGTCTAAGTGTTCCTGATGTTCAGATCACCAGGCTGTAGATAGCTGGTGGGCAATAGGAGCGGGTGTTTGATGTCAGGGCAGAACAAATTTTCTCCATCTCCTGACTCCTGCTGAAATCCCATCCTTAGAGCTAAACCAATTCTGCTAGAGGCTGAATCTCTTTGGGAGGGGCTAAGGTTCGCAGCTGTTGTCTGCTACAGTCTTAGTGTTGGGTGGAAGAGTGGAGGGAGAGGAGTACACAGCAATTGTGATTATGCCGAAAAGCTGAAGGAAAAATCTGTAAGTTCATAGAATGCTTTTGAATATACATTATCTTTCTTCCCATATCGCACTGAATATGGGTGACAGAACTCCATAAATAGAACTCCTTGTGGGTGTCAGTAATTCTTCAATATTCACTGATAGTGACAATATTCAGAACTTGAGACAGATTTCTTTTCTCACTGACTCAAGGGAAGTTTTCCCAGAACCACACAGGAGAATCCAATCTGTTCAAAAGGAAAGACTCGTTTGCTCCCAGAATAACTTAAATTTCCATTTCTATTTGCATTTTTAACCAAAATAGTGGATCTTCCATAAAGCAAAAATAAAAGGAATGACAATTTTGTTTGACGTTTTGCTTTTCCTTAAAATTTTTATTCCTATGTTAACACTATTGGATGCTTCAGTAATGGAGACAGTATAATACTAGAATAGGCTATTTCTTGCTTTTTGTTATAATTAGCTGAAACCCTATTCAGAGGTGGCTAATACAGTCGCTGCATTTCTAACAAAGCTTTGATAAGAATGTATGTTTTTTAGGCAAAGATCTAAAATTTTAGAGAGAATTTCAACATTTTACAAGTAATTGTTTCAGAGGATTGAATAACTATAATTTTTGCAAATATCTGTTTTGCTTGTAGTATTTTTCTATTCGTCAATAACTCAATTTCAAAATAAAAGACACATTTCCACATCCCCAAAGCTACTGGGGAGCCTTTCAGACTACAAAATTCCTGACTGTGGTAGAAATATCTACCAAATAAGTCAGCTCACAACAACATCTCTTGCTGAAGGATCCTGTTACAGATCATTTTTTTGTAATTCTAGAAGGCGAAATAAAATTTTCTGCTTGGAAATAATAAGTTTAGGCAAATAGTATGAGCAAAGCTTACATCTGCATCCAAGCAATGGTCTGATTACTGCCAGAACAATACTGCTACATGATGAATCATTAATGATCCGTGAGAGTCATAATGGTCTGTCACTAATGCCCATTAATGATCTCTCTATACCGCGAGTATGGGCTTGATGTTTCTGGCCAGTACCTTGGAGAATACTTTAGATATGCCTTAAACTTTCTCTGATCTCTCTCTGTGTCTGCTCCAAATGTAGACAGCAATAGTCTGGGTAGGACCAGCTTATAAAGAAGCATGGCTTTGTTAAGGAAATCGTATTCAGGTAAGATTTATTTAAGTAATATTTTTGAAGGACATAGATTTGACAGCTTGTCCTAGACTTTGATGGCTTTGTAGAAATTAACAAATTTATGCCGGGGATCTTTCTACTGAGATCTTTGTTCTTTGCATCTGGGATCCTGTAATCTATAATGTTTGCCTACTAAACTTAGGCTCTTTGAAAGAATGCATTCTTTGTTTTGCTTTGTTTCCTTTTGTTTTAAGATATTGTTATGGAAAAGCAAATGTGTATATGTCTTTAAAATTCTATTTGTATTTAGAAAATGCTGTACTAGCTTATTCAAAAGACATTCCCTGCCTTTAGGCTTGCATTAACTTTATGCATACAACTCTAATTTTAATTTATGAGGGACTAGATAAGTAACTGCAACTGGCTTTAAATAATTTTAGTTTATAATTTTAGTTTACTGAGAAGAAGGAAAGTGAATGTAACAGTGTAACAGACTGGAGAACTCAATCACACTTAACCCTGAGATCCGTATTAGGGAGATTGTGGAAAATAGGCACTCCATGTCTTCGGGGAAGCAGGAGAGGATGTGCTCCTCCATGGCGGCTAGGGAGATGCCGCAGATAGATAGCTAAGGGAACCAACGCCCCACAGCCTCCAGCTCTTGGAGAAAAACAAATGGAGAGAAGCTTTCTAGAGACAGTAGCCACTTTCAAGCATATTTGAAAATCAGCAGGACAGGGGTTCTTTTAGAATGTTAAAATGACTCTGCTGGCTACTATTTGATGGGAAATTTTAACACATAAATGAAAAAAAATGACATCATTTCTTGGAAAAGTTTTTGCCAATCCTCACATTATCTGAACAAAATAACCTCATCAAGCAAATACTTTGAAACCCATTGCACTTTCTTTGTCATTGAAGGTGAAGAGAATCCAGGCAATGATAACCTCTTCAAATGCTTCATTTTGTGAGAACATTTTGTTCAGATGAGTGATTATTCATTGCCATTTTTTATTTCTTCAGAATCCTCCATACCGCCCTGAAACTGCTGAGTAGCATATGTGGATGCATATGATTAGCTGGAATTAATAAGCTTTCTCAGAGTACTTTACAGGACCTTCTGAGCTACTTGCAAGGGTCCTAGAACAACCCCAAAAGGCAGGGATTGATCTGTATTGTCACCTTGGCATCTTTTATTTGGTTTATTTGAATTAATCTTCTCAAGAAAAGGCGAACACAGCTCACTTGAAAGGTTAGAGTGGCAAAGGTGATATAGATGATGAAAGGTGTTAATGATGATGTTCATCAAGAATTTAACTTTATTCCAATTCATGGCTCTTAAAAAACTGTTAGAGTTTTCACCTCCCTGTCTTTATTAAAGGAAAGAAAACCAGACTCTGTGCCCTAAGCTCTGGATACAGTATATGCAGCTGAAACAATTATTTCCGCCACTGTACAAAGTAATTGAGTACAATGCATACATTAATTCTTTGCTGAATAAGGTCTGTGATACAGACCTTATGTTGTCACCAAACAATTATTATATTGACATGTGCATCTCTTAATTTGAAATGGCCACATTGCCTTCTAAGCTGTTGGGTTAGATTCAAGCACAAATCAACTTTATGCTTACAGAAGACTTCTGGATTGACTGACGGAATGTTATAAATAGACATGTCCATTTTAGTAGATGTATGCTCATGGGAAACTTAGCCCCTTTGTGGCAATGAATGCAAAATATGGGGCAGAGCAGCCGTGACTGAGGATGCTGCAGGTGTTCCTCTTTGAAAGGAATATTAAAAGAATCTGATGCTATGTAGGGTAGGCTCTCGATTCATGGTAGCACAATGCAAATGAGACCAAGAGAAGCTGATGCGGTCAGAGAATTGTAAGTCCCAAGAAAGGTGAGAAAGTTTATCTCATTGCTTTCAGACAGAAAACACTTCATGTACAAATAAAACTAGCCCAGCCACTGCATCAGTGAACTCTCAAAAGAACTTGTTTCAACAGCTATCAAAGCAAGAACATTCGCCCTGTCTGTTGCCTCTCCTCTGGTCTTCAGGGAAGCTGAGAAACAGACAATAATTGTCTTCGTGTAATCCTTTGCAATCTGGAAGCTCTCATGGTCTTGTTAAAAAACTGAAGTTTTATTACTCTATCTTTTAGGTCTCATTTCTAACATACCAAGTTTTGGCTCACCCACTTACTACTCAAAGTCCTTGCCTTGGTGGCTTCTGCTTGTCTGTCACTCCTTCATCTTGTCAAGGACCTCTTGGGTTCCTTTCTTTCCTGGATAATTGTCTAAATATCATATTGACTCAGAGTATCCAAAATCAAGAGCACAAGAAGGCAGATTTCCCTCTCTTAGGGGCCAGTAGCAAACAGTATGTTTAAAATCATTGTCTTACTATTGCCACGTAGGAAATGACAAATTTATTCTTTTTAATCAACAATTTTGTAGTTCATTTTCAAAGGACACAGGTGTGTACTTTCAGGAGTCCATAGAACACTTATTCCAGACATCGAGACTGTTGTCACCTAGACAGTGCCTTTCTGTAATACGCAGTTCCATTTGCGTGGCCCTGAGCTTATGCTCATGAAAACATTTAGTGTTTTTGAGTGATTGCATGTTTTCCAAATGATGGCATAGAACACTGAAAAATATTTCCATATATTGTATTTGGGAAATTATTAAACAATCTATGTCAATCTTATAAAACAAACCAAAAAGGCCTTTATAACATATAATGAAAACCCATATTTACTTCTTAGCCATTTGCTTTGAAAACTGAAGGCTTTGGAGTTGGCACTAACATTGGCAATGGTAAGACAGTTCATCCAAGCAGCTAGCTTTGGTAAAACACGCAGTTTCCATAGGAAGCGAGTGCCTCCTGGGTAGAATGAGTTCTCTAAGAGCCTCTTGGAATACCCGTCTCATAAAAGAAAGACGAACGTGCCATAAATTTCCTTTTTAATTTTAGCAGTACCAGCGAGCATAACCTACAAGTTAAGGCATGTCTCAATTGGCAGTACAAGTGTGTCTTGCTTTATACAATAAGACTGTTTCCAGAAAATTATATATAAATAGGTACGCATTTGAAATCCACATGGGGTATGCAGTCAGAATAGGAGCCTTTTGTGAGTGTTTCTGTAAAGTGAGGCTTGCGTGTATTATAGACATATTGAAAATATCACTCTTTAATCTCTCAGTTTAAAAGTGTAAATTTTTATACCAGAATGAAAATGAGATACCTACATTCTTTTCAGCAGGAATTATTTGACCAGGGCTTGCTAAGCCTATGTACATTGTAATGCAATAATGCTTCATTTGTGAGCTTGCTAAAAATAATTACATTTAAATCTGCCTACTTTGTTCTGCAGGTTTGGCAAGCATTCTTTACTATTTAGCAGCTATTATCTGATTTGATATAGTTTTAAAGATTCACAAAAAAGGAGTCATAAATGGCAGCTATGGCCAGTTACACATTTAAATAGGACATGTAAATATTTTCTGGACCCCAAGACTCTAATATGTAGACAATACAAATTCCCAATGTTTAGTTCAAGAGGCAGCTGTGGTGTTTAAATATTAGCTCTTTCCAATATACTCCAGTTTTCACTTGTTCTCAGAGGACTGAGTTAGAGTTCAGGAGCCACTCTTTGCTGGGCAGGTTGAATGTTATTTGGTCATACACCAGGTCTCCGGAGGAGTCAGAGTCGAAGATGTTTGCTGAGACATTTTTTCTTTCTTCTTTTGTTTTTCTTTGTGATGTGCATGCATCTCTCGGTAAATACCAAATATAACAAAGTATTCTTTGCAATATCTACTGTTTCATTTGGGTTTAACTGCCCAAGAAAAATATATTTTTCCAGTTCTAATACTAAGTCATATAATGGAACCTGAATAAGGCCTCCAAAAGTCATTTCAAACCTTAATCCCATTAAGTGTGGATTAAGAAACACCTAGAACATTAGTAAAGCATGCTCCTGGGTGTGTCTGAGTGGGCCATGGCCACGTGAATTTGAGGCCCGTGGTGGCTGGTCTCTCTTCCCTTTCCCTCTGGCACTGTTCCCCTTCTCTGATTCCCTGTCACTATGAACTAAGCAGCACTGTTGCACCACACCCTTCCACCTTGATGTTTACTGCCTCAGAGCCTGCTGACCATAGGCTGCATCCCCCGAAAGTGGAAGCCAAATTAAACTTCTCCTCACTCACCTTGTAGGTGTTTGGTATTGGGTCTAGTGACAGGAAAGTGGTCTCATGCAGCCACATTCATTATGTTCTTTCTTATATACAAACCTTTTCTGGCTTTACTTTAAATGCTAACTGAATGAAGGCAGAGGATGGTTGATTTCATTCTGTAAGCAAAGCTTGTAAACATGTGGTTCATCATATTTCTCTAGTCATATCTCCTTCCTTCTTTCACTAGAAGCACTCCTTTATCCAATCCTGACTCTTCACTGCTCCTAGAGGATTTGTCCAATTTACTAATGTACCCTCTATGCAGTTACTTTCCTGTGATGAGCTGGGTACTGTGGAAAGTGCCCGGATGAAAGAGCCTGCCTTCAAGGATGATACAGTCTGGTTGCCTAGTTAGCTTATACCAGATACATTGTGCAGTACAGTAATTAAATGTACAGTAATTAAAATGCAAAAAGCCACAGGGGAACAGGATTAGGATTATGATATTAGATGCTCTCTGTTGACTGGATTTGAGATGGCCTCATTGAGGAGGTATAATTTTACCAGGGAATTGAATGTATGCGGACTTTTGACATGTCCTTGATAGGCCATTCTCATACCTCCAATCAAGTAAGACTGCTCCCCCACCTTAGAAATCTCATATGGCTAAACCAATCATGGCATTGCTGCTAAATATTTCCTCATGTTGTAGTTAGGGTTTTCAAGGGAAAAGATGTAATACACGACATATAATTTACAGGATTATTTTATAATATTCACCCAAAAAGTCAAATGTGGAGGAATGCCAGAGATCTGTCCATGCACTAGAGACCCAAAGAATCCAGGGGAGGGCCTGGATTCCACAGCAGTGTCCTACAGAATCCAGCCGAAGGCCTAGGCCCCGCAGCAGTGTCTCACATAAGTCCTTATCAAGGATCTGCACACTGGGAAGGCCCGAAAGGTCAGTAGTAGAAGCTAGAAAGTCTGTGCCAGTGGGGTGACACAGGCCAGCAGCCAGAGGAGCCAGGAAGCCACACTCAAGGCCAAAATCAGAGCTCCCCTAAAGAGAACAGCAACCACTCCCAGCAACAGCCAGGATCCAGGCTCCTCTGCCGAGAACAGAAAAGTTCATATCAGGAAAACCAGCAATGGCAAGCTTCTCCAGACAAGTCAACAGCATGCAGTCGTGCCCTGCTGTTCTCCTTTTGTGCAGCTGGCAACAAACCTCAGGTGAATCCTCCATGGCTAGAATCAGGCTGACTCAATTCAGCTGGGTGTTCTCACTTAAATTGACCATTAGTTAATCCACCGGCCCTCACATTGTTTATCCCACCATGATACTTTTTTGTCTCACTAGGTTATAAATTTCTAGGAGACTATTCTCATATTCAAAACTTTTATTTCCTTACACACACACACACACACACACACACACACACACACACACACACACACACACACACACACACACGGTGAGTCCTGAGAGTTGTTTGACTTCTTAGCTGACCACTTCTATACAAAAGTACACCAGGATAGTAGTCAGGGTCAAACGTCATCTTTACAACTACGAGGTGGGAGCTTAATCAAAGCCTTAATAAAAATCTCCTGGCAATATAGCTCGTGCTGCATATAAGGTGTGTGTGGAGATCCTGTGCCCTCTTTTTCACTCAACAGTTATAAAAAAACTCACTATGTTCCAGGCACTGTACTGGCTTCGGAGTTTTAGTACTGAATAGAACATGAGTTATATGTTAGAGAAGCAACTCAAGCAGCTTTTTGGTGCCTTTCCTGAAGATGATAACCTCAGGATACAACAGATAACCCCATCCTATCTACTGTAATACTCCAAACACCAGAGAAAATGGCTCCAAGAATAAGAAATCTGGTTCTTTTTTTTTTTTAACCTCTCCACACTATTTCGTTCTCTAGGTATGTGATCCACTTGATCCTGTTCTTAGTCAAAAGCTTCTTTGCGCTTCTTCTTTAAGAACAGGCTTAAATAATTGCCCTAATGATTAGACTGTGTAAACAGGAAATAATATCTACTGGTTTTTAGGCATCAACTATGACTAGTCCCCAGCTTTAGGACTACACAAAGAGAAAGAACTCTGATTCTTATGATAACCCTGCAAGGTAGCTTAGTGGTTTTCTTCATTTTTGTATGGGAGCACTGAAGCTCAGAGAGGTTAAAAAACTTGGTCAAGTCCCAGGTTAATGGACAACGGAGCCGGTCTTTAAAGCACATGTAATGCTATAGTGTCTCAAATACAGGTCTTTGGCAAGTATTGCTTTATTGATTGTCTGATTGTTACCACTATGACTGATTTTTGTTTATTAAAATTCCAGTGAAACTACTTGCTAGTCTTTGGTTACTATCAATCCTGAACAAACATGTTTATGTTCCTATTGGCAGTTGTGTGTTTTATGCTTAATAGAAGCAAAGCTGTTATTTTGATGCAATATATCTTCCCTCAAACATCATTACATGAATACTTGTTGGCAATTCATGTAAATATCATAGCAAGATTTAGAATTTCAGTTAAACTATGGTTTCTATAAGATGCTTGAAGTTTGAAAAATTAATGTCAACTCATTTCAATAAAATAAAATAATCTGATTTTATAGACCTGTGAAAGCTGACTCATAACTCATGAAAATATCCAAAATCACATTTCAAGCATTAGATTCAATGTTGTCTAACTACAGTACATCTATATAGTAAAATTCTGCATTCTGGGCTAAAAATTCTGCAACCCAGCTGTTCCAAAACTTTAGCATGTGCCATCAGTATTTTCTGTGAAACTGGTTAAAATTGGAGATTCCAAGATGAGTTGGTGGGAACCCAAGATTCTACATTTAATAGGCATGGCATGTGATTCTGATATAGGAAGACCATATGTGCCATCCCTAGAAATCTCCTGTAAGGATTAATCTCCATGGATGTCTCTCTTACCAGCATTTGCTGTTCTTCCCTCACCAGCCTCACCCATCCACACACACAAGAAGTTGAGCGTCCATTGCTTTTAAATGTTGTTTTGCTATTTATGTATAATTTGTACACAACAAAGTGCTCAGATGTTAAGAAGACAGTGGAATCAGCTTGAAAAATGCACACACTTATGTGATCCATTCCTGTATCAAGATGCAGAATATTTTCATAACCCCACAGGGTTTTCTTATGCCCTTCCTCCTAGCCAAAGTCCCTCTGACAGCTGAAATAGCCACAAAGCTTATTCCTATCACCACAAGTTAGTTCATATAAATGGAAATACTCATATAAATAGAAAGCAAATGTGCTTATTTTGTTTGTGTTTTCCTTCATTCACTCAGAATGTTTTGCAATTCACCCATAGTTAATTGTGTATCAGGAAGTCTTTACAATGTATTGAGGAGGAGTAGTCCATTGCACAAATGTGCTGTTTTGTTAATCTGTTCACGAATAATTTAGGAACATCTAGATTATTTCCAGCTTTTGACTTTAATGACTAAAGCTGCTCTAAACATTTTTACAAATCTTCCTTAAAGTGGGGTTTCAAAGGATTGATGCATATTTAACCTAAGCTACTATCAACAAATTATCTGAAATGATTGTATCACTTTATACTTCTACCAGTGACTTATAAGAAGTTTGACTGTTCCACATAATCTGCAACATGCATGGCTATCAATTCTTTTCCTTCTATATGAATATGTGTATGGATAATGATGGTCCTGCATCTTGGTTTGAGTTTGTTTCTGCCCAATAACTAATAGTATTGAATGTCTTTTCATGGGCTTGGTTCATTAAAGTATATCTTTTATCCTCACGTATCCAGTAAAGTCTTTTGTCTGTTTTTGTCTCGCCATTCTGTTGTTTACAATAGCTCCTTAATAGCCTTTTAGTTTCTATAGTATCTTCTGTGACATCCTCTCTTCTATTTGTTATATTAACCATTTGTACATTAAGAACTCATATCAATAGTTCCTGTTTTCCTTGATCTGTTTTGCTGGTGACTGGGAATTTTATTAATCTTCTCAAAGCATCAACTTTGGGCTTTGGTGATTATTTTGGTCTGCTTCCTGTGTCATTGATTTCCGTTCTCACCTTTATTACCTTTTCCTACTTGTTTGGAGTTTAATTACTTCTTGGTTTCCTAGTTTATCAAGATACAAAAAGAAATCATTTCTTTTATAATTTTCTTCTTTTTAAATAAAGCCATTGAAAATTATTAATTTCCCTTTCCCTGTAAGGACTACTTTAGATAAATTTCATTTTTCGAAATACTGTCATTTATTTTTCTACTCTAATCAGAGTATTTTTCAACTTCCTTGCTGAATTTCTCCTTTTCTTATGACTTCATTATTTATGTGATGTTTTATTTACAGTTTCCATTCTTGATATTGATTTAAATCTCCAGAATTGTTTTTTTAGGTCAAGTCTCACTGTGTAGTTCAGGCCGGCCTTGAACTCACAGCAGTCCTTCCGCCTCAGCTTTCTGAATGTTGAGATTACAGGACACACCACAACTCCTGCTATATTTGTGTAGTCATCCGTTTGGTGTATTCAAACTTATGGTTTAGTTTATGGCCACTTTGGTAAATACTCCATGTATGCTTGGAAAAATGTAGTTTTTTTTTTTTTTCCCAGTTGGTCAGTTCTGCAAACTTATATCAAGTGAATTTTCTTGAGAGCATAATTCAATTCTTTCCTATTCTGATAATTTGTTTATATATTCAGTTAATTCTTAAAGGGGTATTGAAATTCTTCAAAATGAGCATTGAAGCTTTCAACCTTGATTATGGATTCAAACATGTTTCCTTTAGTGCTATCAAGTTTTTTGCTTTTTGTATGTAATAATTTTGTTACCAATTGCAAACATATATATTGCATTTGTATATTATTGATGAATGAAGCTTTTTATGACTAAGAAATCTGTCTTATCGTGTCTGGTAATGTTCTCCATCCTGAAGTCCACCTATGTGACAGTAGTGTAACACCACCATCTTTGTTAGGTTTACATTTGCAGCACACATGTTCTATCATTTGACGTTCACCATTTGTGTCTTTGTGTTTAAAGTGTGTGTCTTTGACACACTGTATAATCGAGTCTCTCTTTGCCTCATAGCCCCCAGATTCTTTTATTTATTTTAGTGTACTTTTATATTTAATATAATTGTTGCTATACTTGGATATAAAGATTTCATTTTGGTGTTTGAGTTCTACGTGTACCATCTTCTTTGTGACCTTCTGCTTCTCTTTTCTAGAATTTTGCAAGGGAACCAAACATTTTTGAAATTGTTTTCTTTATATTCCCTTTTATAGTCTCTCAAGATCAAAATATGTACCATTATCTTTTTTCCTTTTGCTTCTTTCCAAACACATTCTATTGCTTCACAAATGAGGTAAGGTCAGATGTGGTAGCACATGCCTGTAACCCCAGAAGTCAGAAGACTGAGATAGGAGGGGTGCTCCCAGTCAGAGACCAGCCTGGCCTACATATTGAATCCAAGGGCAGCCCAAACTACATGGTGAGACCCTGAGTCAAGAAAAGTAAAAGTAAAACAAAACAAAACAAAAAGAAAGCAACAAAAAACCAAATAAGGTAAACATTCACAGCACTACTCTTCTAATTGCCCAATTTAGAACCTTTGTGATTTTCTCATGTACTTTATTCAACATGTGGTAGAAACGCCTTTGTTAGGTTTTTATTACTTTTTACTATGAGAGTCCATAGTCTTTGTGCTGCATCCATTCATGAATGATTTTTTGAGGAAAATCCTTTATATTACCATTATTTTCCTTTTGGTGTTTTTCATTTCTGCATGTGAAATTGGATTTCTTTGTGGTAGAATTCTTTTTCAATTAAAATAACTTATTGTATATTTCTTGTGCTTTATATCTACTGGAAAAAATATTTTTCAGTTCTTTATTCCCAAAAATCTATTTAATTTACCTTCATTTTTGAAAAGTATATTTTTGATATACACATAATTACCATTTGACAATTTTATGTTAATTTCAGCAGTTTTACTTTTGATTTATTTATTTGCTTTTTCTCTTTTTGAGACAGGATCTCACTATGCGGTTCAGCTTGGCCTTGGGCTTACTTTGTAGTCCATGCTGGTCTTGAACTCACAATAATCAGCTGCCTCAACCCGAGTGTGGGAATGACAGGTGTAGTCAAGACACCTGGGTATTTTCAGCACTTAAGGAAGAGGTGTGCCCTTTGTCTTTTGTGTTTCTTGATTTCAATGAGGACTTCTGTATTTCTCTTACTGTTATTCCCTTGCACGTAGTTCTTTTTTTTTCCCTCTGGGTGCCTTGAATTTTCTTCTGTTTGTTATTTAGCAGTTTGATTGTAGCATGGCTATCTGTATTTTGTCTGTTTCATGAACCCTTCTTGGTACTCTTTGAGATTGTTGGATATATAGAATGCTGACTTTCATATACTTAGAAGAAAATCTCAATCATTATTCCTCCCATATTTCCGCTCTCCAACTCTCTCTTCCCCTTCTGAAACTCTATGCATATGCTACATTTACTATTTACTGTTGTGCCAGTGGCGTCAGACACTCTGTACCAGATTTTTACTATTTTATTTCACTTTGTTGTTGTTTGATTACTTTTTTTGAATGTATCCAATTCACAAATGCCTATCTGTTCTATATCCAGTCAACAGAAAGAATTCATCATCTGATAGTCTACATTTCATTCTAGCCTTTCTCTAGCTTTTTCTCTCTAGCTTTCAGCACAGTGCTGAAATTATACATCCATTTGTTTATGTGATTTAGTTTTTCTACCACACCTTTTAAAATACTTATCATGGTTATTGTTAAAGTCCTTGCTTGATAATCTCTTGATTTAGGCCATGTGTGGAATTGATTCTACTGACTTTATGTCTATGGAGAGTATTTCAAAATTTCTCCCCATTTTGTAATTCTTTTTCCTTGTTTATTGAATTTGGGTACACATCACTGTATAGAACAGAAAATAAAGTAATTCATGGCAATGTCCTTAAATGACAGTAACTTTTATCATCTTAGACCATTCGTATTTGGAGATATCAACCTACTCTTAGGGTCAAATGGATTTGCACTTTGCTGTTGTGTTGGTTATATTCAAGTCACCACAGGTTTCAGATTTTTAAGGACAGGATCACAACTTTATCTTTAGCATGGCTTTAGATCTGAGTTACCTGGATGGTTTGTCTGTTATCATACTTCTATATGCTCTGTGTACTAGTACCCTAGCAAGAGACAATTCTCTTTCTTATATCTCTTGCCTTACACAGCAGTAAAGAATCAGAGTGATCATATTAGCATGCTTTCTCATTGCTGGAACAAAATGCCTGACATACACAAATTAAAGGAGGAAAGGCTTGGTGATTCATGGTCATAGAGACTTCCATCCATTGTTGGCTGATTCCACAGTAGAAACATTATGGTAAAAGAAATGTAATGAAGCAAAACTGCTCACTTCATAGTGGCCAGGAAGTAGAGATCAGAGGAAGAACCCTAGGGAGAGATATAACCCCCAAAGGTACACCACCAGTGACTCATCTCCTCTAGCCAGGCCCCACCTTCTGCCAGCACATTCAGCTGTGACTGTCAGTAGATTAATCCAATGTTACATTTTAAAGTGTCCCTTAAAGTCTCAGGTATTCAGAAGTGAGGCTTCGGGACAGTGGCTGGATTATTGAGGTTCTTTACTGCTCAGTGAACTCACTCACTGGAAAACCTAGACTGTGGGAGTATTCTGAACCATACTTTCTTAGTTTTGTTTACCACTACATTTTATACTTATGCTTCGGTACTACTATTACAGAAGTATGGGAGCTCTATATAATGTTAATAAAATGTCCATCTACCAAATGCTACCCCTTTATCTCATGCATGCTTGACTAAGCAATAATTACACATATAACTTGGTTAAACTCGGTGTCCACTTTGGATATCAGAGTTTGTTTAGAGTAAAATTTAAAAGAAAATTCTGCAAAGATGTAAGAGGCTGTGGCTCAAGGGATAGAGTTTTCAGGAATTGGAGAAGGAAAAATTGATCTCCGCCTACTCATGTTTAGATGCTGAATGGTAGATATACTCTACAGATTCAGAGAATCTGGAGTTATAACCCATAGAGTCAAAACAGTAAAGCTAAAAATAATGCATCAGTTTAGAGTACAATGTAAGCAAATAAGCCATTCTATGATGGATTATGGATTGTAAAAGGCTTTGATTGAGTATAAATATGTTCATATGTTGACTGTGTATAAGGATCCTCAGAGAGTAGGAATTCACACATTTTTCTTCAGTTTTTGCTAACTGTGGCTTTGGAAAAGTTACTATAATATTAAAATACTCAGTGAGTGAAAGTCAATGTTAAAATATAAGTTTTCCCATCTGTTTTTTTATATTTAGCTTTATAACCTCATTGAACTTGGGAAATATTTTTATACAAAATCGAAATAAGGAGTTATATGAAGTTAATATCCAATAGGAAAAGCATAAAAATCACTAAATTTATATGTTTTCCCAGGGTTTTATTGTGTGCCGTAATTTCTTTTGCATCACAATGTTTAATATTAGTATTTTGTGGACAGTACTTTCAAGCATATGATTTTAAAAAGAGAACATATAAATCATTACTTTAATTCTCCATTTGAACTGAATACTTTCTTTAGCAGATCATAAAAATGTATTAGCAGATCATAAAAATGATATCCTATAAACACTTAGGATAATTCTAGAAGAACCGTTTTCTCATATATTTAAATAGGATAACTTTGTTTCCTCTATGCATCTCATTATATTTTATCAGATAAAAAGTGATGTGATCATGGGCTTTGGTCAGAATGTTATTTTGTTAAGTTAAAAATCATACTCAGTAAGTTTGAACAAATTTGAATTTCATATGATAGCTTTTTATGTGCTTCACTAATTTCTCCTTTCATATATGAAAAAAAATCTTCTTGTTAGAGAGATCTGCATATCCCCCCAGGGGATGGGGTCCTGAACTAGCAGCTGGGGCTTTCAGTGAAGGCTATTGCTTTCTGTGCCTCATTAGTAGGAGGTGCTAATCATACTTCACAGAGAGAATGCTGCAGTAATCTAGTGCTTCTAGAAATTAGACACCAACTAAAAGCTGACTTCCTGTCCCCCCACAAAGCCTCTGAGTTAAAAAAAAAAAAAAAAAAAAAGAATTTCACTGCTACTAAAAGACAGTGTGGAAGAGTGGAGCGAACTCAGGTTGTAGACGCAGGTTTAAGTATTCCCCAGCTCTATGATGCTTGGCAATTTAGTCATTCTTTCTTAACATGAAATTTCTTTGTAATTGTCATATAATATCTGTACCTATTTATGAAGCACAGGATTATAATTTGCCACATATATTCCATGTGTAATGTTCAAATCAAAGCAATTAGCATTTCTGTCTTCTGAAATATTTTCATTGTATGTGTTCAGAATCTTTTTTTTTTTTTTTTTTTTTTTTTGGTGCTGGGATCAAACTCACCACCTTACGCTTGCCAGGCAGGCAATTATGCCACTGAGGTAAATCCCCAACCCCTGGGATCTTTAAACTGGTATCATCTAATTAGGTATCCTACTGTACCAGAGAAAATTAGAAATACTTTCTTCTATTTGTATTTTGGTATACATTATCTACCCTCTCTTCAGTCCCCTCTACCTTCATTCTTTCCTCTCCTCTAGCGACCTCTATTCTACTCCCTATTATCTATTATCAACTATTTTAGCTTCCAAAAATAAGTGAAAATAAAGTGTTAGTGTTTCTATATGTGGCTTGTTTCACTTATCATGATGTCATACATTTCCATCTATGTTGCCACAAATGGCAGGAATGATTCCTTTTGTGGGTGAATAGTATTCCAAAAGTGTATGTATAACACATTTTAAAATTCATTATTTTTCTTAGTTACTTTTTTGTTGCTAGGAGAAAATACTCAACACCCACAATTTAAAGGAAGAGAGATTTAATTTGACTCACAGTTAAAGTCTGTGGTCACTGGCTCCAAGGCAGAAATGGCACAGTAGAGAAAAGCACAGTAGAGGAAAGATGCTTGCCTTGTATTAGTTAGGAAGTAAAGTAAGCAAGGAGGAGCTGGGTAAGGAAATGTACTCTTCTGGGGCACTCCTCTACAGATGCATGTCTTCTGTCCAAGTGCTATCTCTTGAAAGCAGATTTAGCCATAAACTCATCAGTGGATTAATCCATTGATGATTAGATTGCCTCCACAATCCAGTCACCTTCCAAAACCCCACCTCTGAATATTTGAGATGTTTGGGGAATATCCTAATTCTAAACCATAACATTCTGCCCCTACATCCAAAAGACTTTCGTGTCCATCTTATCATGTGAAATGTATTTAGTCTGTCTCTAAAAATCACCATTATCATTAGAGTTCCAGTATTGCAGAAAAGTCAAAGTGCAATGTTTTCTCTAAGACTTGAGGCAGTCTCTTGGCTGTGAGCTCTTACAAAAGTCTAAAAGAAAGGTTGACACCCCTTGCCCACAGTTGCACAAGTCACGCATTGCCATTTTAGAAGGGAAAAGCAAGATAGAAAGAAATTGGCCCAAAGCAAACATGAAACCCAGCAGGGCAAACAATAAATCCTATGTTTGAATTTCCAGCATCCAAAGCAAGTTGTAGAGAAAATGAACTCCAAAAAATTTAGTCGAACTTACCTCTAAAAGCATTTGTCATTGCAGATCTCATGGTTTTTGTCTTGGACTAGCTTTGCTTCCTACCAGTGGTTTTCTTCAGCAGATATTCTAGGTTTCTGGCCTCTGTACTTTCCTATCATCTCCACTACACTTTCTGCTTCACTCTCACCACTACACATTTTGTCCTTTCAGAATTTCACTGCCTGGAAAGCTTCCCAGACCCTGGAATTTTGGTGGAAGCCTCTCTAAATCCATAACTCTGTATGTCCTTTAAACTAGCACCATGTGACTGATGCCAAGGTCTGCTGCCAGCTCTAGCAGTAGCCAGGCCTCATTGTATCATGGCTGCAGAAGACAATGAGTGTCTGAATAGCTGAGCATTGTGAAACAAGTCCTGGAGAACCAACTCCCTATGCTGCCCTTCTAGAGCAAGGAGTCATGGAGTGCTCTTTGCAAATCAAAGTTTTAGAGTTTTGCAACCTTGAGCCTTATAAGAGTGGGATCTTGCTGATTTCTGAGATGCATTTAAGCTGTGTTTTCTATTATCCTGATGTGAAGTACTTGTCTTTTTTTGAAAGCTAATCTTAACAGCAACCAAGCTCTCTTTCTCTCCAACTTTGCAGGCTTCCTTTCAGACAAAACTGAAAACTTTTTAAAGATTCCTTTTAATACTTATTTTCACTTCAAACCTGGCTGAAAGCATCCATAAGAATCCATGTCACATCCTGAATGTTGGGCTACCTTGAAATTTCCTCCACTAGATTCATCAGTCGGTCACATTTAATCTTAGCCTCCTTCAAAATGTCAGCACATGACCAAATATAGGAAATTTTTTGGCCAGAGCATAATACACATGGTCTTGTGCCAAACTGCCAATGTATTGTTTATTCCCTGTTGAAAGCTTCTGATTCTGGCCTTTACTCTTTGCATTCCTGTCAGCATTGTGGTCTTCTAAGCTCTTCCCAGGATCTTCTATCAAGCTTGACTAAGCATTCTGGATTTTTTTGGACACAGTCTGACTAAGTAACCCAGGTTGGCCTTGAATTCATGGCTATCCTCTTGCCTCAGATTCCCAAGTGCTGATATTGCAAGTATGTACCACCATGCTCAGTTCTCTAGCCCCTTTATGGGCAGTATCTCCAAACCTTCCCAAATGGCTCCTACAAGTCAATTCCAAAGACTTCTGAACCACGTGGTTAGGTATCGCCATTGCAGTGATCCCAAAACTAATGTTTTGTGCTCCATATATGTTTTCAAGGATGAGAAGGGAAAAGCTTACACACTATTAATAAGAATGCAAATTAGTATGGTACCAAAATCTACTATAATAATTTTCTCATCTCTGTGGCAAAACAACCAATTCCTGAGATTTAAAAGAAGACAGTTTTTTTTTTCTTTTCATTTAACAAGTACAGTCATCTGGCTCCAAAACAGAAATGGAATTGTAGAGGGCATAACAGGAAGGAGTCAGATAGGTAACTAAATCATTCTAGGTCATGCTTCTAGTGATCCTCTTCTTCCAACAGAGTTCTACCTCCTAAGAGTATATTTAATTATAAACAAATCACTGGACTAACCCACTGATCCCGATAGTACCCTTAGGTCTTAGTTGCTTTTCTAGTTGTTAAGACAAAATACCCAACAGTCAACATTAGAGGCGGAAAGGTTTACTTGACTCAGGTTTATAGAGGCTTCAGTTCATAGTTGGCTGCCTCCACGGAAGAGTAGTATAGTAGAGGGAAATGTCACAGAAGAAACAGTTTATGGTAAGCATAAAGTAACTAGAAAGCAATGCAACAAGTGACCACAGCCACTCTATTTCTGTCCTTTCAATTCTATTCTTTTTTTTTTTTTTTTTTTTTTTGTCTTTTTCGTTTTTATCGGTACCAGGGATCGAACTCATGACTGCCTGCTTACAAGGCAGGCGCTTATGCCGCTGAGCTAAATCCCCAGCCCCATATTCTATTCTTTAGGGCAACTGACACAAACACCCAGTGTGAGCACTCTTCATTAATCCTACACAGAATTATTCCAAGCCAATTAGTGGATTAGTTTAGTGACCAAATACCCTTGATCCTAGAATCATACACTTAATCCTAGATTCACACAATTTTGATACAACCACCCCTGTAAAGCCCTCCCCATGACCATGAGGCTTTGGGGGTGACATCTAGAGGAAACCATAAAATTCCATCCATGCATCCCCCCAGTCATGCACATGCCTTTATGAAAAAACCATTTAGTCCATCTCCAAGAGTAGCCAATGTCCTAATAAGTGCAGCATTGCTGAAAAATACAAGTCCATATTCTCCTCTGAGCCTTTAATGCAAACTTAGCTGTAATACCCCTGCATAAATGAGCGAAAGTTAAACATTTCCAATATACAATGGTGCATGATAGATGATTCCATTCCAAAAGGTACAAAAAGAGGAATAGGAAGGAATGGGACCAAAGCAAGACCAAAACCCAGCAAGGCAAACATTAAATCCCGTGGTTCCATGTTCAGCATGCCCAGAAATCTGTGGCAAGTTGTGAACTCTGAAGACTTTTAATAGTTCCACACTTATGGCATTTCTGGTGGTTGTTCCCATGGCTTTTCTCTTTGACTGGCATTGCTTACTCCTTGCAGCTTCCTTCAGATTCCTCACAGTCTGATTTCTATAGCTTTCTGGGGTCTCCACTGCAACTTCGGAATTACACTTACAGTTTCACACACTGCCTTATCAGGAACACACTCCCTGGCCTCCCAGGCCTTCTTCTGAAATTTAGATGGCAGCCTTCCTAACTCCATGATGCTTGCATTTCACATGCACCTAAAAGCACCAAAGAGATTATGCCAGAATTTGCTGCCAGCTGGAGCAATAACTAGGTTTCCTTCTTAGTTGGCCACAGGGGTCAAATACCTATGAATCAAATCCCAAGGAACAACTTCTCTATGCTGCTGTCATTGTGGTCATGCTCTGGGGATCTCTTCTCAAAGCATAGTCTTTCACCTTTGAAATTTTGAGGCTGCAAAGACTGGGCATCCTGCTGGTTCTTCTGATGTCTGCAGGTCATCTTTTGTATTGTTTCCTTCTGAAATACTTAGCTTTGTATTGCTAGTCTTTTCAGGGGCCAGTTTCTCCTCTGTTTCATCTTTCCGTTAGCAAATTTACTGAGTCTTCATTTCTGGCAAAACTCAAAAAATTTTAAATTTTCCTTCTGGATTTTTTTCTCTTGATTCTCAACTCAAATCTGACTAAAAGCTCCAAAACATAGCTCTGCCACTGCCTCAACATTAGACTGCCTTGAAATTTCTTCTGCCAGATTAATTAGTCCACTGCTCTTAACCTCAGTCTCAGGCAAAGCCTCTGGACACAATCCAAATGTAGACAAACTGTCTTCCAGGGAATAACACATCTCATCTGGAGTCCAGCAACCAATACAGACCTTCCTCCAAGAAGAAAACTCCTAAGCCTTGGCTTTACTTTTTCCATTTCTATCAGTGTTCTGGTCTTCTGAGCTCTAACCAGAATCTCCCATCAGGTAGTTTAAGGCATTGTAGGGCTTCTTCTTCAACTGGCACCTCCAAAATTTCCCACAATCTATCCATAATCCAATTACAAAGGCTCTTAAACCATATGGTCAGATACAGTTACAGTAAAACCCTGCTTCTCTGGTACCAAATTCTGTCTTAGTTAATTTTCTCATTGATGAGACAAAATACCCAACAGTCAAGGCTAAAAGAAGAAGGAATTAGTTGGCTCACAGTTCATAGAGATTTCATTTTGTAGTTGGCTTGCTCCAATGCAGGGTGACATGGCAGAGGGTCATTACAGAGGAGAAACAGTTCATGGCAGGCATAATGCAGCAAACCATCAAGCAGTTTGACAAGTGACCACAGCAACTCTCTCTTTCCTTTATATTCTATTCAGGTTGGTCTTTAGGGTGAGTAGCACTCATGCATAGGTTAGGATATACTTAATTCTACCCAAAACTATGCCAAACCAAACAGTAGACTAATTTAGTTATCATATATAATTCTACCCAGAACTATGCCAAACCAAACAGTAGACTAATTTAGTTATCATATATCCTTGATCCCAGCATAACATACTCTGCATTCATTAACCTCTAAAAATCCTCATCTAGCCTCATGAGGCTTTGAGGGGACATTTAGACAAAAGCTCTAACACCCTACAATCCAGTCATCTTCCCAAAGCCATACCTGTGAACACATGTTGCCAAAAATCCTAGATCTAAACTAAAACACCACCTATCAATGGACATCTTGATAGTTATATATCTTATATATTATATATAATGCTGCAATAAACACGGGAGTCCAGGTACCTATTTTGGTATGCTGATTTCATTGCCTTGCATATATATCAAGCAGTGGTATAGCGCAACCATATGGTATTTCTATTTTCAGTTTTTTTGAAGAATATCCATACTGTTTTCCGTAAGGGCTGTATTAATTTATATTCTCACTAACAGTTTGTAAGGGTTTCCCTTTATTCACATCCTTGAAAACATATGGGAAGCACTTCAATTTATTTAGTTTTTATGACCATAACTTTTATATCTGTAAAAATTGTAATAAACATAATACTTACCTAGCAGGGTTATTATAAACACTAAACATATGGTTTGTAATGAAGTAGGCATTTGGTAAACATTTAGGAAATACAAGCTATTATTATGGCAGCAAAACAAAATATTAAAAGTGGGTACTCCACGATTAATCTATTTAGGTTCAAATCCTTGCTCTGGTAGCTCCTGCTTGTTTCAGGAGCAAGCTACTTTACACCCCATGTCTCAATATTATCTTCTAAAAATCAGGGGCAATAAAAATTTCTGTATCACCTGTAGGATTAGATTAATTGGTATAGCATAAGACCAATGTTTGCCACATAGAGAAAGTGCACTACATGTATTTGTTGTTATTCTTTTCCATTCCAGAGACCACAGACCATGGCAAGCTGAGGAGATGGAGACCATTAATGGTCTTAACTAGGCATCATTCAATTTAATTGGTCTATAGCACCGTATAGTATGGTCTATAGTATAGATGTTCTGGCAGGTTTTGCCAAGATATGTGCTAGATAATTGTAGCTGTCTGTCAGTAAGAAAAACAATGAAAAAAACCCTATAATTTCTTGAAAAAAATACATATGCATGCCAACATATGCTGTGCTCCTTACACATGTTAACCTGTTAGTCCTCATTGTTACCACTAGGAGATAATAGATATGATAGTCATTTTCAATTACCATAGAGTAAACTGAGGAATAGAAAGTTTACATAGCATTTGAAAACCACATATCTAACATGCTAATAAATAAAGATTCTCACCTAAGTTTCCTGGTTACAAAGCCTGTCCTCCTAACCACTCTGTCATATAGTCTATTAATTTCTGCACTAAGGCTAGTATATGTACCAGTGCTTTGGTATTTCTAGTTGATGATTTTCAATTTAATTAAACAGTTAAATATGATTGAGAGATTGTAAAAAGTTGTCTTTCCGATTAGTGGTAGACTGATTAAATTCAAAGAATTTTCATATTAATAGGCCTTGAAGTCATACAATGTATAAGTATCAAATCATATATGTGGAAGAAAAGCCAAGAGTATATATAGAACTTTCTGGAAATCCTAATACCAGGTAAAAGGTTAACTGAGACTGAAACACAGAAAACTTGTCTCCCTCATTCTCCCAAGCCTCCATTTTGAAAAGTGGAATTAACAATCTACTTTGAATAAAACTAAGTATTTTTTCTATCATGTGAAAAACTGTAACAAATTTTTCCTTATTATAATACTTAGTGCTCACTCTTGCAAATGCAAAGTCATACTTTTTTGCATTACCAAAAATAACAATATTTTTGTAGGCAGTTTGGGGGAAGAAGCATCAAGCTTTATAAGCACATAAAAGTATCAGTGCAAACACATGCCAAATATCCTCAGTTAAGAAAGAAGCCATTATATCATCAATACTCTGTGTCCCTAAATTGCATTCCTCTAACCAAATCATGAACAACATCTGCAGACGGCTCCTCTAAAGAGATAGAGACTTGAAATTCATATTGTTGGTGCTGGCAGTTCTAATGCTAAGAAATCTCATGGTACAGCTTAGGAAAAATAAGGGTGCAGATTCTTATTTAGTGGGATATACAGAAGCTGTTCTTGTTTTGACTGCTTGTACATTGGTTGGTAGATTACCAAAGTTGCATGCTCTGGTAAATAATCATATCTTGGCTTGTTGCTTTTCTATTAGCAGTGATAAAGGGTGTGTATACTCTCCCTAAAGACCGGTTCATGAAGTATTTGTAAAATCAAGATGGTTCCCTTACGTTAGGAAATTAGAAAAATTTTAAAAATGAATGAGTGAAAATTAGATCTTATTTTAAAACTCTTCTGCTCCAATTTCATGAAATCCCACTACTTATTTCCCCACAGGTGAAACTAAAAATTCTGTTTGAGGGGCTGGGGGTTTAGTTCAGGGGCATAAGCGCCTGCCTTGCAAGCAGGCAGTCGTGAGTTCGATCCCCAGTAAAAGTTCAATACCGATAAAAAGAAAAAAGACCAAAAAAAAAAAAAATCTGTTTGGAGTAGATGGCCACTGAAATGGCTTTCCATTTAAGAAAATAAACCAACTGCAATTATATAGCACATTGAGCTATTACTCACAGAACAGAGCAATCGAAGTAAACCATGATGTGCTGGACAAATGAATCTTAAAAAGTTCTTTAGTAAACTTTTTTGAATAAATTTCGCTTTAGAGAAAAGTTGTAAATATAGTAAAGCATGCCCATGTACCCTTTACATAGCATCCTCTAAAATTAACGTGTCGCATACTATGCGACATCTGGGACAACTAGGAAATCAACATTAGTACATTACTATTAACTAAACCACAGAGCTATCCTCAGATTTTACCAGTTTTTCCACTGATGCACTTGCTTTGGCAGGAGTCAGTCCAAGATAGCACATAGCATTTAGTTTTATGCCTCCTTATTCTCCTCTGATCTGTGATGATTCCTCATATTTTAATGTTTTTTAGCTCAGAGTACATTTTCATGGTAACTCCAAAAGGCTCATGTATTCCAAAGATAAGACCACTAGCTGTTTCAGCAAATCACCTAGTTTGCAAATTCTATGTGAATTTGTAAGAGCCATGCTTATACACTGCCCTAAAATTATCCTGTGATGAACTCCAGCCTCTAAAATTTTACAAGTACTCTAATAACTCATGTTAGATTGCTGGTACTTTTTCTTGCTTAGAATGTTTCACATGCCCAGGTTTTTTTTTTTTTTTTTTTTTTTTTTTTTTTCTGTGACTAAAAGGTTTATCTGGTAGTCTTTGGACAGTGACTTTGACAAAGGAGTCTATGATCATGTGACTCAATCCTGCTAAATTCAAGTATCTCTTCCACATCTGACAAGAACTGACAAAGAACTGTGGCCTCCCCCCAGCCACTGTCAGTAAGAGCACATAGATCACCTTCCAAGACAAATCCATGCTATCCGCTTTTGGAGATAGTCCCTAATGTTAGAAATGACCTCATCAAAATGAACCCTAATTGGAACCTATTTCTGTGCTCTGGAGATTCATTAATATTACATACAAGTAGCATCTAGATAGATACAGCCCCACTGCGTGGCTGTGGAAGAAGTCCAGGCTTGGTGATTCCAAATTTTGCTCACATAGTGTTGCTTGTTAGATGTTTCAACTTAGGTATATGACTCAGTCTCCTAAAAGTTTTAATTTCCTTAACTTGTTAAAAAAAAGAACTTGCCTTATAGTATTGCTATGAAAATGAAATAACTCATATGGAAGCACCCAGCACATTAACAGGCAAAGAGAAGCCTTTTAATAAATGACAGTTAACTTTTGGTCTGGGTTTTCCACTCCTCAATACCCAGGATGAGATATGCCATTTATGTTGTGTTATATTATTGTTTGGTCTTCCTGGCAGCAGTGAATTTTTAATGTTCTGTTCTTATTAACTCACTTCTTAAAAGATTAAATTTTATTTTCCTATTGATCTTTTTTCCTTGGAGGTTTAATTAAGCTGTTACCGCATGGAACTGAAGTGTTAAATAACCTGAGAGAATCAGTTCCTAACATTCATGAATCCTGTATATCACCAACTGGTGAGATTAGTCATGGAAGTGGATGAGAGAGTTTGGCAGGAATTAGCAAATACCCCTGCTAATCAGCAGAATGTGTAAATTAGGCCCTGGCTTGTGACACTGATTTAAATCTCCATAGCAACAGCAGGGTTAGCTATACACATGTGAAGGAATGATTGCAAAGCTTTAAACGGTATCAGAAACTGCTGCAGTGGTCATAAACGGGAAAACAACACCTGAGGAGAGAAGTACTTTCACTTCTTGAAGTAATGTATTGAACTTTCTAAAAATGTAATGGTATCTTAACTTCCCTGACCTCTACTACTGGAATTTCAATTAACCATCAAAACACAAGGAGTAGGAAACCCATAAAATACATAATCTATCCATCTAACCAAGTAACTACAAATTAGGATTATTTGTATATCTGTATAAAGTAAGATTGTCGTGTTATATATAAAATAAGACAATCTTGATTTATAAAGATACACAAATATCTCCACTATTTATTAATTGTGTGACCTTTGGAAAGTGCCTCGTTTTCTTCATCTATGACATGGGGACTATATAGTTTCTACTTCCTTGGGTACTGTGAAACCTGGATACATTGTTAACTTACGTAACTTACATAACAGTTCCTGACCCAATGTTAATGCCTAGAAAATGTTAGTTACTATATTATTATCACTCTTATCATCATTTTAATTTTAACCTTGATATTTGATCATGATTCTGGAAAATAGACTAAGTTTCATTTTTTTATACCCTGTGAAGAAACTACAGGGCAAGAAAGGTTATACATTCCATTTTTTAATTTTGTTTGTGCTAGAAAAAAGACATGGAAATGTCAGCACTGGAGAGGTTTTATAGGTATTATCATTTTCAATTCCAGTGGAACACTTAGGAAAATGGTAACTGTAATTCTCATTGAAGTACAGGATCTAAGTAAAACCACATTATTGTTTAAACTCTTATAAAATGTAGGAGCAGGGAGATATCTGTAAAATGTTATGTAATCAAAAGTGAATTAGTTTACCTCAGAAAGAGTTGCCTGTTTTAGAATATATATTTAGTTTTGAAAAGCAAACTGAGACTCCTGTGATCTCCTAGACCAATTTTATTTCTTTCAGCTCAGTTCACCCTGCCTTATCTATCGGGTTGTTTAGGCTTCTAGTGCAAGAAAGGTAGTTGTGGCAATGCAAGTTTGGACCTGATTTTCAGTACTTACATGTGACAGGAGATTATTCAACTAGATCCTGGGCTGCTTGCTTTGTGAAGTCAAAACTGATGCTGCTTTTTCTGTTTTCTTGAATGCCAACAGAACTGCTGCCAATCATTCAGTGGCTCACAAGCTTTTGGAGGCTGCCTAATGGGGTGAAAGGGAATAAGATAAGTCAGACAGCTTGGGACTGAAACCCCATTGGCCCCCTCTATTGACTCTGACTCCTTCATTCCAATGTCCTTTGTGTTTAGTTTTATTTTTTGTGCACAATTTTGTAAACCACTGTAACTCCTTTTTGGAATGAGGTAGGGACTACAATGATCAATAATTAAGTAAACTGTGTGATATTAGGCTAATTATGTCCCCTTTGAGACACAGTTTTCTGGTTTGTAAGATGGTGCTAACCAGGACAACCTACTCTGGCTACTTTACCAGCTCTCAAAAGGATAAAATAAAACAATGGTTATAAAAGGAGTTTGTCTAAACTTAAAGTGTTGTATACTCTCTAAGGGTTATTTTAATACCAGAATATGATGAAAAGTATGGACCAATAACCATTTTGATTCCACTTTCCCTTTCACAAGTAGGCAGCAGACCCATGGTTATAGTTCAAAACTCAACATTGCCTCTGTCTGTTTAACTGGAATATGGCCTCAATCCTACAGACTCTGATATGTATTGTTCATTGACTGTCTGTTCTTTTACAAAATCATAACATGATAGAAAAAGCATTACTATTAGTTTTCAGTAGCACAAAAAAGAATTCAAAAGCAAAAATATAAAATGTCCAAGTGATAGAAAAAAAAAACCCATTGGAAGCTAAATGATCATCAAGAGTTGCAGCAATTATTATTATATATTAGCATATATAATGTGCATACATATTACATATATGTATGCACAAAGCCTGGGGCTTAAGTCAAAAATCATTGATACAGAGCTCTGAGTTTTCGGTATACAACTAGAAACCAAGGTATCTTTCTAGTAAATGATAAATCAGGGCCAAAGACCCAGAAACATACCTTTTAAGTGTAATGACAGTGTAGAAAATTGGAGCTCAATTCTGAATTTGTGATACCATGCTGAGAAATTGAAAGAAAACCTGATCTGAAACTAGTGAAATGCATAGAGTGCTGGCAAACAAGGAAAACAAAACTACAAAGATAGACTACTCTGCTATCCAGTGTTGCTATGAGACTTCTACAGAAACAGCTCTCCTGCTGAAGACCCTACTCAAAATTGCAGGGGAAGCAGAGAATCAAACCACAGTAGGACAAGTCAGAAGTGAGAGTAGATGGGACAGTATCCCAGAAATAAAGAAATAGGAAAGAGACTTTAACACATTCACAATGGGGCCCTAATTCACATGCCTCGCTGGAAGGCAGCTTATACCACTGGCGGTACATGCATGACCTTCCTATCCGATGGGATTGTCCTATGCTGCCTGGTAGGACAGTCGTGGATGTGTATCATCAGTGATTCAAGCTTGTGAGACTGTGTTAAGCTAGATATCTTCAAAATGTTCATAGGATAAAGGAAGAAATAGGACCCACAAGGTATGAACAGGACCTTGTGGGGGAAAAAAGAGACATTAGCAAAATTCAGTCATTATAAAATATATACAGTATATGTGTATATATGTAATTTTATGTCATGCAGCGTACTACCATGTGACATACAGTATGGTATGTCTGTATTCCAAAGAAATTATACAAATCAAACAATAGATCATGTTCAGCTAGAGGGGAATCAGTGAAGCATTAGGGTCTGCAAAGATGAAGAGTTGGAACCAGGAGAGGGATGTGAGGAATCCCAATAGACAGAATGAAGTCTAACATACACTTAATAAAAGTTACAGAAGAAGAATAGAGAGAAATTGAAAAAGGAATAATAGCTCAATGGATCAAATTTCCAGAACGGGAAAAACCCAGCTGAACATTTGAAACAGCACAATCAAAGCCAAACATAGTAAGAGACATGTAGTAAGAAGGAAGATTTTCTGTATGTTTCAAAACCATATTTAAATACTAATCAAGTCCTAGTTGTTTCACTGTAGTCAGTATATGGAAATATACATAAAGGAATTGCTGGGCATGCATAATAAAATCAGAGTGCATGGTGAATTAAACCATAGGGATTGTTGGTCAAGACAAATTTTATTCAAGAATCTTGGCCACTAAGGAAAAGATTGAATGATCTGGGACTATATAAACTTTTCTGATATTTATTTATTCTATATTAGTAGCATAAATATTATAGCACTTTTATGTGTATGCTCACAAAAAAAAACCACATTGATATAGTCAGTAGAATGGACTGGCAGAGGACTTTTGAATTAAGGAACCCTTTGAAGCTATTGTTTCCTTTAAACCCACTCCAGCGGTCCATTCTGTCAGTTCAAATATTAACATTTTAGGAGCTTTTTTGTGGTATAATGTTAACTGTATAAAATCCCTGTTATTACAAGCCTGTCAGGCAGTTTATAATTAAGACATATTCGTAATCATTCATTTGGCACAGATAAGAGTAGCTGATTAGCAACCTGTCTTATTGGAAGGCCAGGAACCAGAGATATGGGACACAGGAAAGGACTACTTTAAGAAACCTAAAGCTCTGGAAGACTATATACTTATATAGCTTTATAAACACAGTGGTTACCTGAGATAAGGAGCAGGCTTTATAGAAACACCTGAGGCGTGCATATTCTTTCTTTCTTTCTTTCTTTCTTTCTTTCTTTCTTTCTTTCTTTCTCTCTCCCCCTGCCTGTCTCTCTCTGTCTCTTTCTGTCTTTCTGTCTCTCTGCCTCTGTCTCTGTTTCTGTCTCTCTCTCTCTCCCTCTCTGTCTCTCTGTCTCTCTCTCTCTCTCTCTCTCTCTCTCTCTCTCTCTCTCTCTTTCTTCTTTGTGTACTGAAATGGTCCATTGTTCTTTCCCCTAACAATTCTTTATGTAATTTTTTTCTTCACAACAAATAACACTAGTATTCCAGCAGAAAAAGCAGCTACTACATTGTAGGACGAGGAAGAGGAATGTAGTGAACAGCAAGATTTTTAATGTCTTCAATATATTCAAATACTAGTCGAATCTTTATTTTCCCAACAAGAGTATTTTCCAATAGAAATAGTTAAATATACATGGAGGGATTGCTAGGATTACCTGACTTTGGAGTTATTTCTTTATAACCTTTAATTCACTTCCTAACTTCAATTTTTATCACCATTTAAAAAATTATTTAATGATGCCCATATGCAAATCTCTGGTCTCAAAGCTCACCCCAGTTATTTCAGGAGAATGGCCGACTCACTCTTGGATACAGGCCAATGTAAATTTAATTTTGATTGGCATCTTTGTAAAGGGATTACTTCTACTAAACCCTCTGTGGATGGCAGTCATAAAGTGATAACAACTACACACTTGAACATCAGCGTTGATAATACTGGCTGAATGCAGTCAGTGAGAAAGGAAAGACAGTCACAAGCACGGAAAATAAACTCAGAAATGTTCATCAGAATAGCCACACAGCACAGTTGTTTTCCCCAAATTTTCATAGTGCTTCCTGATCATACCTGTAATCAACATTTAACAGAGATGTACACTATTAGAGGGGCTTACAACATTAGAGTAACTTATTATCAGGCCATCCAATGTGTAAGGCCATTACAAAGCCCAAAATTTTCTAAGTTCGTTCAACTGAGAGGGGAAAAAAAGCATGACCTAGTGAGAATCCAGTATCAGGAGTCAAAAATATACTTACTGAAAGAGAGAAAGATTCTGCCTGAGAGAGATACAAGGAGTCTTGAGTGGTTTGCCAAAGATGCTGACTTTTCTAGGGACTTTTATACAGTAAAACTACAAAGTGAGGCGGGTCTAATGTGGGAAAACACAGGAACTCACAAGGTGAGCATGAGGTGAGAAAGAACTATGAGCAACCAATAAGATCAATTGCTCAGGTAAAATTGATTAAATCAGGGACAAATGGGGGAAGCGAGCCATGTAGCATGAGGGCCTACATAAACAGCAATGACTTCTTGTAGGGGATTGTGATAGTGACTCCTGGCTCCCTCAGGGTGATAGAGACTTATTTAGAATAACAATCCCTTATGCATATCCTTAGGAATTATGTGAGTGCATTTGATTTGACTGTTTTATTTTATTTTTAGTCTTTTTTAGACAGAGTCTCACTATGCGGTTTAGGCTGGCCTTGGGCTCACTTTGTAGCCCAGGGTGGTCTCCAATTTGCAATGATCTGCCTGCCTCAGTCTCCTGAGTGCTGGGATTACAGCAGCACACCACCAGGCCAGGCTTGATTTATCTTCTGCTTGAGGTCTGGCCCACAGTGGAAGTGTCTGTCTCCCCCACAGTTTGCATCTCATCTTCTGCACTGGCTCTTTCAAGGGCCCAGCCTTGTCTGACTGCCTATAATATTTCTGTCTAACTCAGCTACCTGTAACAATCGCTTCTGAAAAAGTAACCCAAACTGCCATGAGGAAGTAATGGGAGATGACCTATCTGGCTTCTTCAGTCCAAAGGGGTCATAGTTGTTAATCCGCAGTCAGGGATACTCTGCAGAGAGTCTATCTAAAAGCCCTTGATAGACACCAAACATTTTTTATCTTGGAGAAGGCATGTACTTTAAGTCTGGAGGAGACAAAGATGAAGAATGAAGTATGCATGGGCCAAATAATAGAATCAGTAGGATAATTATGAATACAATTAACAAACATTTCCACCCAGAAGAGCTAGAAATGGCCTTCATTAAGGAGGGTAAGGATAAGGGAATTTTAGAGTCTGGCATGTCATTGATTTGTCATCCAATATTTTGAAGAGCTATTGAGATATTAGCAAGAGGATCAGGAATGTACACAACTTTCAGTTTTTACAGTTGCACAAGTACCAAACTGTGCTGCTGTTAGAATATCTAATGCCATCTAATTTTGGAGGATGGCCTGTCTCATTAATTTTACTTCTTCAATTAAGAGAGCTTGAGACCAGCTGCATTGTCATTTAAGGTCTACTAAATACAGTTAGTTAAGGTTTTGGTATGTGTGATATAACCTTTTCTCCAGAAAAGATCTGGTAGATCTCAGGAATCTAAAAAGAAACTAGCATACTTATTGTTGGTTTTATATGCATGATGCCTTGGGTTTTGGCATCTTCTAGGCAAGAACAAATTTTAATCAAAGCATGTATAATCAAAGTATGCACACAAAGGCATGTATAATCAAATCTTAAACATTAGAGCTGACAGGTAAGTTTAGAAACTTTCTGAGGGATAGCAGTTGTAACTTACTGGCTCTTAGGTCTCTTTACTGATAGAGTCTGACATTTTGTCATAAATCCCTCTAGCTTTAGTTATAATTATCTCTAAATTGTTGATAATGTGCAAGAACCAGATTAATACATTATTTTGACCAGTGAAAAACTCTCTTAAATTTTTGTGCATGAACAATAATATGTACTGTATTTGTAAAAACCAGCCTCAGCATCATTTTGATCAGTTGGAAACCTGGATTGGAGTTGATTTTTTTAGCTATAACTAAAAGGAATGAGTGAAAAGAAAGTCATCCCAGTTACAGTTTAAGCAACATATATTTTGGTGACTGTTATTTAGGTGTGATGCCTGGAAGGAAGACCTGAGTTCAGAAGAACAAAGAGACATGTGCCACTGTCCAGGAGTAGGCTGATTTTTACCTCTCATCATGATTACTCATGGCTGCTCTGAGGAGATGACAGGTAGCGATGACAGTCTGGCCAGAGAGAGAAGACAAGTGTCTCAAGGCCCTTTAGTCTTGCTAGATAACCAGGGAGACAAATCTGAGCCCTGTGGTCTCTGTCTCAGAGTGCAGTTTCACTTCTGGTGGCAGCCTTTAGAGTCAGGGAATGGCTTGAGAGGCATCTTCTGGTAATCCCTCTTAAGGTGACCTGGATTTCCAAAATAATAGCAGTTGGGTTTAGTCCTTGAGTTCTTAGAGCCCCAAGAAACAGACATAAAGTCTGTCTCTTTTATGGCCATAAAAAGGACAGCTATCTTTTTGGTCTCTTTGTTTTCTTTCTTTTGCTTTTTTTCAGCCCTGATTATAGAATACTAAAGAGGAAAGATTTTACTAAAGTACCAAGTGAACTATCTGCAGTAAAGGTTATCTTTTGTAACTTTTTTCTAATATCTGGGGTTAACTTGGTAACAAACATGTCTTTAGGCAAAATCTGTCCTTCTATTGAATCTATGGATCTATGGACATATGTTTTATTAGTGCCTCTGATTAACAATCTAAGAAGTCAGAGGGATTTTCATCTTTCTCCTGAAAAGTATCTGACAATTTAAAATAACTAGAAGGCTTGGTTTTTGTCTTTCTTAGACCTTGAAAATGTCTGGTGGTTCAATCTCCTGTCTTGCTGTCAGGCCAGAAGGGGTCTTGGGTGGGAACTTATTGTGCTTTGATGGGAATGGATGGTCCTCCTGGCTCTTGATCTTCTGACTGTATAAAATTAACAATATCATATTCACCTCCAAATGCAATATCAGCTTGTAATGATGATTGTCTCTCACTAGAAGTCAATGTTTAAGATTAAAATTTAAGATATTTCCAGCCTAGCTTATAGCTCTGAGTAAATCCTCTGAAGACATCAGTGTACTTATCAGGGTCATCTGAAAATTTTCCTTGTTCTAGCTTAATTTGCTTTAAGTCACTGATTGAAAGAGACCTATGAATTGAGCTAGTTTAATAAGGATTATAATTATACCTTGAGCATAAATAAGAATTATCTCTTAATTTAAAGAAAGTTTGAACAGAAAGAAATTCTGACCTTTTTTTTTTCCTTTTTTAAAGTATGATTTTAGTTGTAAAAGAACATCATAATTAATAGTTCCCTCTGCATTCCCTTTTGGTTCCTGGGGGTAGGTAGGCCACACACACATGCAGAGAAATAATTCCAAAAGCATAAGGTGGTTTGGCAGTTACCCAGATCTGAAGGTAAAAGGCAACTTGTAAGCACTGAACATCTTTCAGACTTTGACAATGAGCCTCCTATGTATGCAAAAAAGAAATATTTGGGCATCCCTTTCTTATTTGTATTTGATAATGTCCTCAAGGTGGTATCCTTCAAGTTGATTATACTCCACAGAAGGTGGATGCATATGGCGAAAGTAGACAACAATATTTGGCCACCCTCAAACTGCCACTCAGTCTCATCTTCCCAGCTACTTGTGAACTTTGTTTTTATAAGCCTAATTGTGACAGTAATGTTTAAAGAAGGAAGCATAACTTTATAATAAACTATTGCTTTTTGCTTATTGTAAAAAGGTGAGTTAGCAAACTTCTCTGACTGTGCTATGAAGGAGATTCTCATTGGAGATAGATAATGACAACAAATAAACTCGAGGAACTCTACTCTGGGACTCCAGACAAATTCTCCAAGGCATTTGTGTCTTTTATCTAATTACCTAGGGAGTGTTTTCTAACAATGGGACATGGCTACGGTTTATTTAAACCTCAAAAGTTTAACATGTTTATCATCTACCAATTACATTTTACATGCTAGTAAAGGCACATCAGTCTTTATGCACATAGAAAAGGGTGACTAAAATCTTTTTCTTTTTTTTCTTCTTAGTTAATATATATGGCACAAATGCAAATCATTTCCTACTAGTTTCTTTGAAATGTAAGCAGTTGTTGCAGGATGCCTTATCCTAATTTCTGAAAGGAGATGTAGTTTAATTGCCTGAAAATTTTATGGAACATTTTTACTTTACTAGCAGTGAGACACGAATAGACAGGTAAGTGGAGATTTTCTGTGGCTGTGAGCCTGTTTCTACTGAAGAACTTTTGGGCATTTGCCAGAAGGTAGACCTGGCCACGATCTCTTAGTTGTTCTTAGTTTCTGTTGGCCCAGACAACCAGAGATCAGTCTCCAGAAAGGAATCCAGCTGTATGTCTGGTCAACATTCCTTTGGCCATTGGAATTCAACAGAGATGCCAGGGAAACTTGTCCTCTAATTTAAGAGTGGCAGCTGCTGAAGGAGTAATTAGTTACTGGCAGAGGAACTACTGTTTGCCAAAGTTCTATAAGGGATGGTTAAAAGCCTGAGAAAGATCGTTACCTAGTACTTTAGAAGTTTACACTAAAGGTTTTAAAGTCTACAACTTCTTATCAAAGGTTGGAGAGCATCCCTTAATCTAAATATGTTTGGGCCCTCTAAGTGTACTGCTTTTGGAAATAGCTCCTTCTGGTTTCACCCAGAAGTCAGTTCTTTCCACTGTCTCAGATTTAGTCAACTGAGGGAGACTTGCCCAGAACACTAATCTGATTCATGGCTTGTTACGTGTGTTCTCCTGGATGGGCAAAATTCCAGGGTCCCACCTGACCCAGAGATGGCATATATGTCCCTCATCTAAGATGACTTCTCTCTCTTCGGTGTTAAGAAATACTCATTCTCTATAGACTTAACTTAGTAGGAGGAAAGGTTGGAACAGTCTAGAGGTTTTTTTTTTTTTTCTTTCTTTCTAATTTTATATGCCTCTGAAAAGAAAAGTACAAAGTGAGGCAAAGATTAGAGGTAAAGCCAAAGAAAGAAAACTGAAGCAGAACAGGCTTGATATTTCCTCCAGAGTGCAGAGAAGGATCAGAGTCAGTCTGTTCCAGTGAAACCTGTCCTCCATTTCTTAAGGTAGCCACCAGCCTAGTGATGTTTAAAGGTGGAAAGCATCCTGTGTTTCATAGGCATATATATTTTCCAAGTCTGAGTTAGATTTTATTAAAGAAGACCCATTTTACAGAACTTTATATTAAAGTTTACTAGGGACATTCCAATGTTACTCTCTCTAGCACTATTGTCTAAATAGAGACAAGTAAGTAACACCAGTAAGTTTAATAGCTAGTTTAAGTGCAGCATGTACAAGAACAAACCCTTATAAACTTCCCATGTTTTAATGTACATGTTTTAACATATATATATATATAATTATTTTAACAAAACTATAACAGACAAAGTGTAATCAATTGTAAGCAAAGGCAAAGGCATAACAAAATTTGAAGCATAAAAATGTGATGCGTAAACGAGTCCCAATCAAGTCAATGAAACAAATGCAAACTCTCACCTCCATTCAATGATCTCAGTAGAAGACCTCCAAGTGACTTAGGGGAATGAAACTCCCAACCTACTAGATGTCCAGTATGAGTTTGAGTTCTCTAAAAGTGAACAATAAATTTTAGGAACAACAGAGGTTAAAAGCAAAATACATTTACTAAGAGAAAGAAAGCTGCTTTCTGAGAAAGAGACAGAAAAGGTCCCAAGGGCTGTGGCCCAGGAGTCAGTTTAGATCCAAATTTGAAGTTACCTACATTTCTAGCTCCTTTTCAATCTCTAACAGTCATCATTAATGAGATTTTTTTTCCCCTGAGGCTGAACACAGAGCTAGCTAGCTTTACCTTCTTTAGGACTCCTTCAACACTTTGTAGATTTGGTACCATACTTACAGTGCTTATCATGGTTTATGCTTTAGTTATTCATTTACATACATTTTCATCCACTTGAGGCCACGAACAATCACTGAAGAGGAAATATAATAGTGCTAAGCACATGAGAACTGAAATCAGAATGCATGAATTTGAATACTGATTCTACCACTTTCTACCTGACCAAACTCATTACCTTCTCTTTGCCTCAACATCTGCGTCTATAGTAAAGGAATGGGTTTATAAATCTGTTATGAGTATTGAATGTGTAAATGAGGATAATGTATTTCATATATTGTCTGGGACAGAGTTAATGCTCAGTAGTTTATAGCATTAACATCTTGACATCCTACAGGTCTTAGCTCTCTGCTTGGAAAATCATTCTTAGTAAACATTGAATGAATAAACAAATGAATGAACTAGTGAAAAAATGGCCCAGATCAAGTTTATTTAGCTTCTCTTTCCCCAGATCTCTTTTCTAAACTGGACCTTTAGGTGAGTATCCAATTCACCATTATGAAATCAGGTTCTGAAAATGTTCAGGGCTTTCACTGGTTTCAAGAGAAGTCCCTAAACAAGTTCAACCATTTGATGATACTTTCTACTGTTGATCAAAAGAAAAAAAGTGAGAGCACAGTAGTTAGAATAGAAACTAGGGAAACCTCTGATTGCAAAATGTGTAGTCCTGGGCTTCAGATGATAGAAATAAACACACTGTGTGTAATGTTTTTCTGTCTTTTGGCTGAACTCAGTCTTCCTATAGCTAAGCACAGATGGCACAAAAAAGCTTACAGTGTAGATTGCCAGTTTTCCCTATATGAAAAAAACTCAGAGAATTGAGAATGTCATACTTTAATTTCTTATCTCTGCTAAATAGTGATAGAGATAAAAGCTGGGGATTATCCTTGTGGTGTCCTTGCATTTCAAAACCCTGGATTACCTGAGACAAACAACATCCTCATATCAAACTGTTTTTTTTTTTTTGGGGGGGGTGTAGAGGTCCCAGAATGTATTAAGTAGTGATATATAGTCATTTAATTTTAGTGAGAAAGTTAGCTTGTTTGTAATCTACTGTCAGAAGTTACAGTGTTATGAACTATGCATAATTAATATCCATTCTTATTACACAACTCCCTTGGTAAGGAGAGAAAAACAGTTAAATTGAGTTGGGCATAATGGTGCATGCCTGTAATTCCAGCACTCGGGAGGCTGAGACAGGAGGATTCTCATAAATTGAAGGCCAGCCTGGATTACATAGTGAGTTCAAACACAGTATGAACTGCACAGTGAAAACCTATCTCAAAACAAACAAAAATCTAAACTGAAATCACACCATATTCCATCTTTTTCAGTTACTTAAGCCAAGAAATAGCCATATCCAGGACCACTGGTCAACAGTTCACATTCTAGACCCAGTGCTAAGGAGGAGAGAAGTAGTAGTTAATCTCCTGGCCTTGTAAACATGAATGGCATTGGCTAAGAATGCTTAGTTTAAATACTGACATTGTCACCTCTGCAACTGCAAGGAAACTATAGAAATATTACTTATTGTCCTCAGACCTGCTTTTCTCACCTCTAAAATGGCAAGGATGATAATACTTACTTTATGAGTTGTTATATTAAAGCAAATATTTTAAAAGTTACTTGCCCAATTATCATCTTGGTATTTGTTATAGTCAGGATCACTACTGGAAACCCCAGTTTTGGTGAAATAAAAAGGTAAAGCAAAGTGGAGAGTTTTAAAACCATATTGCAGGGATGGTAAGCGTTCTAGATCTTTCAATGGTAACAAACACCCCACTGTGTCATGCATGCCAGAGGTGTGCCATCGCAGAACTAGGGTATCTGCACAGCTCTCAAGTAGGCAGTGGATCTGCCCTCATCCCATCTTTAGAGTCTAAAGAATATGTTCTCCAAATTCAGCAGGTTCATCCTGCCCAAATCGTGGCCAGGTCTCCGAAAAGAGAAGTGTTTAGATTCTTAATCCTGAAGAAACATTGAAGTATTCTCCCATTACTTTTCTGCCCCCTTAACAAATCAAAATTCTTAATAGGAAATTAGTAGCAATAATGCCACTGGCAAGTAGAAAATCAATCCAGTGTTCCTCCTGCTGCTTTTGAGTCCTGCCCTGTATGTTCATTTGCAAAACACTGCGTTCCTCTCTTCAAATTCTGATTTAAGGTCACCTTCTTCCAGTAACCTTATTTCCTGTAACAATTTAGATCTAGAAAAATGAGATTGTCTGTTTTTTGCCTCTAATCCTCCATGATTTTTTCCCTAGCTTTTCATTTAGATTACTTAGTTTGCTGGGCAAGAAATGAACCCAGTGTTACAGATGTTTTGCCTCTGAGTCTCACAGTTTTAGTCTTCAAAAACTGTTTCATAATAGAGACAACTCATTTATATTTGTTAGCCACCAGTCAGAACATAAAATAACAACTGTTCCTTCAAGACCTTCAAAAATTATTGAATAAAATTGAATTGAACTAATTTAGAGAACCTGATGCTCTTGTTATGGATATTCTGTCACCAGTGAACTAACCTATTTTGTTAGCAACATATCTATTGTATCTACAAAGTGTTTTGCACCGGTTGGATAGAAGAAAAAGAGTGTGATTTCCTTGACCCACCATGATCCAAGTTCATGCAGTATTATCTTCCAAGAGCAAAGGCACTCAGTATCTCCATGCTCCATTAAGCTTTGTCATAATGGTACTGCTTTACATTTCCCAATGTTCTGTGACCCCTTCTAGGTAGCAGGTCATCCAAATGTTATAGTTTTACGATAGAATCGGTCTTGAGGCAAATCAACCCACATACCCACCTAGATGGATAAAGTTTCTGTTATATTCAGAGAAGCTTCTACAGAGGCAAACCAGCAATAAATTATGCTACCCAACTATCTTTACTGAAAAGGATGTTTTCCTCCTACAAAATGTAAATCTCCCATATATTGAAGCTTAAGATCACTTCCTTGTGTTCTCTCCTTATGATTAAGAAAGAAATCTCCATCCTAGCAACTTGCTGTTTCTCTTTTGGTTTTCTTGATTAAATGATCAGGGAGGTAATCAGAACACTTGGTGTTGCAGTTGACATGACTAATTAAAGGTTGAAGTTCATATATGTGATTAATACTACCAGGGTGTTTTATGGCTTTAATGTTCATAAATTATGAGTTTAATGTTCATAAATTTAATTTTCATACATTATAAAAGTTGTATGTGGGTTACAGGATTTTTCTTCTTAAGGATCAGGATTAATCAATGTTTTTGCAATGGATTTTAAATATTAATCAGAGGTGGCTTTGATGCATTCTGTAGCTTAACTATTCACAATAATCTCAGGAAAGGAACATAATAAAGACCAAACTACTATCCTAGGACAATGCAAGCCAAGGGTTACACGGTTTTGCGTGCTGACTGAAAGTGAAAAGACCCAATGAATTTCCAAAAAATTGACTCTTTAAGCCTTTATTTCTAAAGATCTCCCCCAAACTCTGACTAGCAGAGACTCTTTACCAGCTAATAAGCATGCCAGGTTATATTACAAAATACAATAGTCAATCTTTCTGTCCCTGAAATTCCCCTGTGACATTGACAGGATTGCCTTAAGTTGCATTTTTCCTCTTCCTGCTTGGGGTTAAGTGGCAAGAGCCTATTTTAATAGTTTTTCCCTAATCTCCTCACTTGTATTTCTATCCAGTTGTTTCTCTGGGCATTTGGACATAATTAGACCACAGAGGTGCTACTTGGTGCTTCATCTGGGAAAAATACTCCCCCTGCTGCCTTACTCATGAATGGGGAGGTCTCAGTGTTGCTTGACCCTGATGCACTTGAAGGTGCCCCCCTTGCTTCCCTTTGAGCTCATCATCAGTCCTTGACCTGGTAAAGGGCCACTCAGAGGCTTTGATGAACTGTTAGTAGAGATGGAGCACAAACTGGCAAGTGGCTCTAATTATGTTTATCTTCTCGAAGGAAGAGTGTTTGAAATCTCTCATTTTCAGAGTTTCAGAAAGACAGCCAATTCCTTCCCGCTCAAAAGGTACTGAGACTGCTCCTGATTAGGCTGTCTGAATGCTCTCGCTTTTCCTCATCACAGTCACATCTGTTTGGGTTTCTGTCTCTCTCCCGGAGATGCCTCTTGAGAGCAGGTCCTCTCAGCTTCTTACAGCTCATCTGAGGCCTGCCAAAAGAGATCCGCAGAGAAAGATCAGCATTCTATGCTCTGATAACTCACATAACCCTTTGAAAAGAATGCGAAAACTTGGTTCTCAAGTGAACCCTCCAGAAATGGAGGCAAAGGGACTTCTGTAGTTTTCTTTGGAATTTATTTTATACTTTATATTCTGGTGGGGTGGGAAAGGAATAGTGACATGAGAAGTATAAGGAGAGGAAGACAAGGAGGTAGAAGGAACAGGATTGTATACAAAATAATCAGAGACTCCCAGATTCAAAAGGTCTCCAAGGAATAGCTCATCTAGATGTTTTCAAACATTTTTAGTAGTGCAACCTTTTTTATTTGTATTAGAAATCATACAATGAGCCGCAGTACATAGATGTAAGTAAAAGTGTTATAGTTGAAACATTTGTGATTGAACTTATATCATGCCAAGTGCTTTCAGGGTGCTGCAGAATACAATTTGAAAGCCTTCAGTACTTTCTAAGCATTACATTAAAAGTGGAAAAACAGACCACTACAGAAGGAATAACATACCCAAGGTGACACAGTCCCTTAGTGGCTTAGATATGATTAAAACATACACTTTCTGCCAGCTAGAACTCTTTGGGCATGTGTGGAATGGGAAAAATAACTAAGAATGCATTCTTTCATAACATAGTCAAGGAGTGATTTTGGTAGGCATTGTAAAGGGGAAAAGAGGTCTAGGAGGAACATAGGAGAGTAGACCTACTAAGCCTAGAGGAATAGAAATCACAGAGGTTAAGCAAAGCATTGAAATTCTAGGAACCTGGAGGAAATTAAGAAATTCCATAGCAGTATTGCTATGAATAGCACAAGACAGGAGAGAAAGGGTTTTGGAAATAGGTGTCAAAAGAGCTTTCTTTATTCTTCCTTTCACTAAAATACGATTCTATTCTATTGTTTTTCTGAGAAGGCAATAGGATAGAAACAAAAGTATATGCTTCTCCAGGATAGAGTGCAATTCTGTCCTTCATTATGCCTTCATGTGACGGACAGAAACTGGCACAATTCCCCTTCAAGGATCTGAGAGTGATACTCACAATCTTGTTTGGAGTTGCTAAGTTATCTGGGAAGTAGACATGAGAGTTCGGAAAGCGTGAAAATATGTGCCTTTCTAATGGTTAAACTTGGTTGGATAATATGATTTGGATAGACTCATGTTCAAATCTCTTACTTCATATTCTGCCCTGGACTGAATTTACCCTGTAGTCACAGGCCTCTGTGGAGCTCTTTTAGTAGAAGACAGAGGGCAGTGCATATGGTTCATAGGCAAAGAGATCAAGAAAGTTAGAGGGTCTTTCTTTAGTTTCATCAACAGTATGCCATATATTTTCCTGTCCATGGAAATAGAAGAACAGGAGGGGGATAAAAAAAAGCACAAATACCTTTTGAGGGCTGACAAGGGACATGTCTGGTAACCCCTATATTCTTCTTTTTTTCAACATCATAAAAATTCATTGGGGAAAAGCTGATCAGTGGTTATGAAGTTGCTGTTAGTTGGAGGCAAGCAGCCCTGATGTACTGTGGCATAGTGGGGTCACTACGGGTAATGATAGTAACTAAGTAACTTAATAGTAACTTTAAGAAAGCTAAGAGTTCACATGTGCACAATAAAGAAATGCTAAACGTTTGAGGAGTTATATTTAACCTGACTCAAACATTATATAATGTACCCATGCACTGAAACATCATGTGATACCCTGTTGATGTGTATTATTTGCATGCTTTTTTGTATAAGTTAAAAATAAAACATAACCAGGGAGAGGTTTGCAGTAACAAAGGCATCTACAAACACATGTGGAATCAAAATGCCAGCTTGGCCCACTGGTTGGTTACAGGAGCTTGTGTCATGGACTACTTTCTGTAGGTAGGGGTTGGGACTTGATATGATGTATTAACATACTGGTTTGCAACTTTGTAATGATAAGTATCCCTGTCCTGATTATTCCCCACATATTGTCTTGGGCTGTTTACCTATAATATCTAGCTTCAAATGGCCATACCAGTAATTCTCTATGGTATCTGAAAATACCATATGGCTGGTGTTTGAAAGAGCATGTGGTGAGAGTTCTCCCAGAAGGGAAGCAGAGAAAAAAGGAATATGAGAGAGCCCTCTTCATTTTCTCAATACCATCTTCTTGTTTCCAAATTCTTTCCCTTGCCTTGATAAGAACTTCATCCTTTGGCTTGTTGGAGGAAGTAGGAGGACTTCTCTGTTTCAGGAGCCTGAGAGAGAAACAAGGGTAAGAAAACCAGAGCCTTTGGTGCTCAGCAGACAGTGAAAATAGGCAGAGTGAGCAAGGATCTCTTAACTCTCCATCCACACCCCAAACATCTGACACTGGTCAAAGCTTCTGATTCCTCTTTTGGTGGGATTATTCTCCTACCTGGTTCCTGGAATTTAACCAATTAGGGCTTACATTCTGAGCCAGGAAACCTCTGCTACCCTTCAGAATCAATATAAATCAGCCATTCATCAATTGTCTTGAGCACGTTTTTACTAAGCATAAACTATGTGACAAGATCTGTGCCAGGACGGAAATATAGTGGTGAATAAGACACAGTCCCGACTGTCTAGGCATTCAAGTTCCAATGGGAAGAGACCAGGGGATTTACAGTCTGATGCATTATTTTCTTTTGGGAAGGCCAAAAGCATGAAATTTCACAGCCCACTCCTGCAGCTTGCACTCCAGCCCCCCTTGTAGTAGATGCACAGTGCGGTGCAGGAGACATTGCAAGACTGGTGGGGAGGGAGTGGAAGGAAGGAGTAGCAGCATAAATGAACCCTGAAGCCAGAAAAATCTACAGGAGGCTCAGGTGATTCAGTTCTGATGGCTAAGGAGCCTGATACTTTCCCTGTTGATAGATTTTCCAGGTTTCTGAATCTGAGCTTGTTGAGAGGTCAGGCAAGAAAAGAGAGTTTCTGTCTAAGGCTAAGCTGTGTATTTGGTTTTCTATCTACATCACTTATGGAAAAAAATCTGCAAAGGAGGAGGAGGAGAAGGAGGAGGAGCCCAGTAAAGAGATTGTAGGACTGTAGTGGAAACTCTGAGATAGAGCAGCCCTACTATTTGCACATCCTTGTTTGGCCTCAGAGAATGAAGTAACTCAGGGCTTGTGGAGTTTGTGTTAGTAGTCCTGGTTTCAGTCCTAGGGTGGGGACATCAAAACAGTGGCATGTCTGAAGTAGAATGTGGATGTCAATGGGTCAGTCCCCCTTTACTGCATTCTTGGCCCCCAAACCCATTCTTTCTTCTTCCCTTGTTTACAGTATAAAACAGGAAGTAAGAGAACTTGGGAATTGAGTGAAGCCTGCAAGAAGCCAGACTCAATTCCTGAATTGCTAGGAGAGAGGCTGCCTGAGTTTTGAGGAGCAGGGAAAAAAACAAAAAGACTTTGGGAGAGTTGGAGGCATGCCCCAGGTTAAATAGATTTCACTGTGTCTTCCCAAGTACTGCCAGTGGCTCATGGCCTAAGTTCTTTGAACCCCAAACTCAAATGGACTGGTTAAGGGGAACAGAAGAAAAACGGGGTTCTGACCGCACGACTTGGCACGGAATGAAAAGTCAGCAGAAACCACTGGGTGGCAGCGTGGTGTGCGGGCGCAGCTCTGCAGTGCCTTCTGCTGCCTCTGTCGCGGGGGTTGAGCCCGTCTGGGAGTCCTGGCCTCCACTCCTGAAAGGCTACAAGTGTCGCCAAGCAAAATACCTCTGCGCAGGTGGGGGCGGGGTGTTCAAAAGCCTGAGCCTGGGGCCCCGGTCAGCGAACTTTCCGGGGGATCTCCAGCCTAGGCTCCACCCAGGCAGCTAAGAGTCAAACACTAAGGGAACACCCCTCCCTGCTCCGCCCTCTTCCCCCCTCCCCAGCGCTTCCGCTGAGCAAAGCCCCGCTCCTTCAATCCAACTAGTTCATCCCGCTGCCGCCTCCATTGCCTTCTCCTCCCTAAGCTGCTTTCTGGCAAAGAAAGAGAGAAGGGTTTGGGCGATGGGGCAATGCCTAAACCCCTACAGGTGTTAGCTCCTTTCCGGCCGGGGACTCGGGGGTGGGGCTGCGGGGGGCGGCCCGCGGCAGGGAGCCAGCACGCTCGGCTCCAGGAGAGGAGGAGGGGCCGCCGAGGGAGGGGGCCGCGGGGAGGCCGTCGCGCTCTTCCGGAGGGTGCCTGCAGCGACCGGATTCCAGTGCTGCGACTGTGCCGCACCCAGAGCAGCAGCAGCGGCGACGATGAGAGGCCATTACCTGTTTGATCCCTGCCGGAAGGCCGGCACGGGCCAACTTTTCCTGATCGTCAAGCCAAGAAGTTGCAAGGACTAGTGGAAGACTCGGAGGGGCCAGGGCGAGGGCGCGCTCCCCCGCGCGCTTCCCCCTCCCTCCTCCCTCCTGCCGCCCGCGCTCCCGGCCTCTCTCCCGCCCGCGCACTCTCCCTCCGCCCGCCTCCCTGCTCTGGCCCCCTCCACGCGGCACAGGGTGGGGGGTGCGGCGAAACTCCGACCCAAGCCACTTGGACTTGCACAGTGTCCTCGGGGCTCTGGGGCCGAGAGCACGCAGTCGTGCAGCTCTGCCTTCGCCTGCCTGTCTCGCCCGCGATCCGGCCCGGGGCTGTGGCGTCGGCTCAGACCCAGGCAGCCAGCAGCCCGCGCAGGAGCCGGACCACCGTCAGAGGAGCTCGGAAGGCATGCAAAGCCCCCTCCTCTGCTGAAGCCCGAGTGCGAAGACGCCCGGGCTAACGCAGGCTAAAGAGACCAAGGCGACCAAGGCGCGAGACAGCGAGAGAGCAGCGGAGAAGCAGAAGGAGGAGGAGGAGGAGGCGAACCCAGAGAGGGGCAGCAGAAGAAGTGGTGGTGGTGGGCGTCGTGGCCATGGCGGCGGCAATCGCCAGCTCGCTGATCCGTCAGAAGAGACAAGCCCGCGAGCGCGAGAAATCCAACGCCTGCAAGTGTGTCAGCAGCCCCAGCAAAGGCAAGACCAGCTGCGACAAAAACAAGTTAAACGTCTTTTCCCGGGTCAAACTCTTTGGTTCCAAGAAAAGGCGCAGAAGGAGACCAGGTCGGAAGGGGCTTTAGCTTTTTTTCTATTTTTTTGGTTGTACTTTGTGACTCTGGAGGGGGTTGGGGGCGGGAATGCAAGCCTAGGTAAGTTTGTAGCCCATCCTGTGCGGATGAGGCCACCTAGGCAGTGTGCGTGTGTGGGAATGCGATTGCTTTCTAGCCTCCTTCATAGCAGTAACAGGCTTGCTGCATTGGCACTGCCCTGGGACAGGCGCAGAGCCTGGGGGCATACCCTCCCCAGGAGGCGCGCCCGCAGCTTCAGATATGTTACCGCGTGTATCAGTGTGTGTGTTCCGGGTGGGCTCTGGGAAGGCGTGACCGAGGCATGATAGCTTGTGTAGCGTGTGGCATGGGAACTGCAGGAGCAAGCAGACACCACTCCCCCCTCCCCCAGGAAAACCCCGGGAATCCCTCTCTTTCCTTTATCGCTGCCTATCAGACCCTTCCTCTGCGGTTTTCACCCCAGAGATGTGGGCTTCTGCTCTCTAGGCATTCCGTTTCTTTGAATACCTTACTTTTAAGCTTTTGGGGACAGACTTGACTTGTGATGCAGCTTTGAAATGTTAGCTGCGGGGACGTGGATTTCTAGAACCTTGCAGCAGAAGAGCTCAGTGAACTGGTTAGATTAGTAAAATTGTAGTCACCTGGTATGGAAATGCAAGGTTGAAAAGGGAACTTAAACTCAAAGCTAGATTGTGGGTTCTTTTGAACCATTTCAGTGATTAGAGTAGCAGGATATTCCGGTGATGGCAAATTCAGACAGCTATAGCCGTCAGGTTGCGTCAAGGCAGACCTTGGGGGTAAATAGGCAGCTTATTTACCATCCTTAACCAAATGAATCTTTTGCGCTATTTGTTACCTTTTACCAGATAGATACTACAACAAATCTGATTTTCTCATCAGTCTATTCACTACGTATGTGTTCTGCACATCCTGGAATGGAAAAGCAGGCATAGGTTTACTGTTGGTACAAAGTTTGTAATGCATTAGCTGTATATAGGCTTGTTTTTAAAAAAGGCTTCAGCAGTTGCCAAGCATGATTATGTGGCTGGAATAATCACATAAGTATTATTTCAGTGCAGGTGTCTGTATTTAATAAAAGCAATTTTGGATAGCATGGCTGTTATGAGTAAATTAGATGCTTGATTAATCTACGGTGATTCATAATTGAAGATAATTTTAATTAAGAACCTATGTTTTAGGTAATCATATTTTAATACTAAATTTGAAAATAAGTATGAACTAATTTTCTTTCCTCCCCATCAACAAAAACCCTGCCTTTTTTCAAATCTGTTTTCCATAAGAATAATTAATACTAGGATAGACTGTGGTGATGGTTGTTTACCTTTTATCTCCCCCCACCTTTTTTTGTATAAGAGCCTCAGTTTTCTAAGTACAGATACTTCGATGAGGTCTCAGGTTATTTATGCCTTTTCACCTTCTTGGAATGGGGGATTTACTCCTTCCAGGTGTGGTAAGTGTGAAGGAAATAGTTGCTAGTGGGTTTTTGACCCTTTAATGGCAAATAGCACTAAATGATCCTTGTATTTTTCCTTTTCCTACCTCATGAAAAGTGGCACATTGTTAAAAAGGCAGACCATGCGGTTTGCCAACCCATTTGGAATGTTCAATGAGATAGAGTCCCACTCTAAGCTAAAGGACAAGCTGTCAGAATCTGGCTGAGACAGAAGCCTTGGGGCTTTTACCAATGTTATGAGGTGGAAATGAAATGTTTCTTCCCTTGTTTGGAGATTTCTTCTGAAACTTGGAGTTTGTCTACTGGTTTTCTCTCAGAGGAATTTTTAAAATGGTTGTTTGTAACTTTTTCCACTAAAATTTGTAAACGAAATTCGAATTCAAAATTCTGAGTCTTGTCAGCTTCATATGTGCAATGTGTCAACTGATCCAACCCATTTTCTCTTTGCAGAGCCTCAGCTTAAGGGGATAGTTACCAAACTATACAGCCGACAAGGCTTCCACCTGCAGCTGCAGGCAGATGGAACCATTGATGGTACCAAAGATGAGGACAGCACCTATAGTAAGTGACTGCTGAATAAATAGTATATACCAGCATGTTGTTGACTTTGTGTTCTTCTTATTTACCTTTAAGTAAACAACTTCCAATACACCCTGAAGGCAAAATATGGTCACACCACATAACACTGTTTGCACAGGTTCATGGACAGGAAGTTGAACACGAAATATCTATAATAGTGAACTAGAGCAAATAATGTTGACACCATCTGAGGAATGATCCAAATGTCATCTCCATGGCAATCTAGATAGATTTATGACTGTCCTTTGGATTTTATTACTTTTTTCCCACAGAAAATTTACTCACCCACACACTGATCTCAAAATAGCGTATTATCTGTACCCTTAAGGACCAGTCTCATCCCGAGAGACATGAGTGCTTTTTACTAGATTTCATCATTACAAGCTTCTGCTAGCCCCCCACACACTGATAAGTCTGCATCTAATTGGAAATTTAATGTTGAGATATGTTTCACAGATGGGTAAAAGGGTTTCCTTTAGTACTTTATTTTTAACCATAGTTTAAGTCAAGTCTAAATCAGAGACCCTACTGGTAAGGCCAAAAAAAAAAAAAAAAAAACAAGTAGAATGTTATACCAGTTTTCATTCTACTTGTTGAAGACAGGTAATTTCAAGGTGTTACATAACCTTTGATTATATGTGCTTTATATGAAATAATAAAAACAAACTGAAATAGTGCAGCCTTCTCCTCAATGATAATTGGATTTTTTTGCAACTTACAGATTTTTGAAGACCTATGAAATATTCCGTAGGCTATATGTTTTAGTTCTCACAATACATTCCCTGATTGCTCTCGTTTCTGTTGAATTTCCCTAAGACTGATGATTCTCAGACCAATTCCCCCTGTCAACTGAGAAAACAGCCAAGGAAAATAGATCTGACTGCTAAGAAGTATGCTACAGCCTTTTTAGCCCTACAAGGCATAGATAGTAGCCATAGAACAAGAGCCCCAGTGTTAAGAATTAAAACGTTTCATACCTTTAATGGAAGCTCCCTGGGCTGATAGCCAACTTATGACCTCAAGAAGTCTTTAACTACCTATGGAAAAAGATGTCTTTGGTTCCTAGGAAAAGAATCTCCATACTAAATGGTGCATCCCTGTTTCTTAAAATGTGATTTTACTGTTGTGACATGAAGGTTTTAAGATTTGCATCGTAGTTGTTCTTTTATGCATCATTTTTATTTAAATAATTAGCCAAGGAAAGTGTAATTAAATAGTATGCATTGGTGCATAATGATTGATAATAAAATATTTTCAAAAATTATATGTATAAATGCTGTTTGGAGAAATCATAAAGGAATTTAAACTGCTCTTAACTTTCCAAAGTGCCTCAGGAAAATGGGGTCTGTTGACATTTTAAAGGAAGCTCATGATTAGCTACCAATAACCTCATCTAGTCAGTACCCCCCACCCCAATCTATTTGTAATGTTTTTTCCAAATCTAGTCAGAGAGAAAACATTTTGGATCTAGTATTCACATGTGTTTCTTCAAAAGTAAAAATGACTAAAAAGTATATGCTGTGTTTCATGAATAAGTATATACCAAACTTATCACAATCATACTTATCATTTTGGGAGATATTTCCTTCTCTGTTACACATACATACACACACTTCATGGCTATATTTCTTATTAAGAATCTTTAAATCATGCAGTAGGTTTTACCCTTGCATTCCTGCATATGCATACCTTCTGCCTTTTGTTGCCTTGTAACTCTGACTGATACGCATGGCATTTCTATATATTAATGATATTGAAGTCCCTTAAAGAATGTAGTCTGATAACAAGAATCCATGTTTAGACAGATGAAAGCAGCAAAGTAAGTTAACGAAAGGTAAGTATTACCATACGATGATGCACAAACATGCAAAGAATCTCAAAAGGGATAGCAAGTCAGTGGCACTTGACTCTAGCTTTGGTATCAAGAGTGCCCAGAAACTATGAGATTAGGATAGTTTTCCCATTGAGGATGTCATGGGATGTACACAATCATGAAACAAATTTTTAATGACTAAGCTGACCCATTACAATTGAAGTCTAGCTATCCAAATTTGTTCTCTATTCATCTAAAGTCAAGTAAATTTCTTGGCATTAACTTTTTATTAGGATGTTTGCAGTACATAATGATTACAGACGTGGGAAGTTGGTACATTCACATAATGCATCTGAATTGTATATTTCCTCTCTTTTTTTGGTTTTCATCCCTTACCCCTTCCTTTCCTTTGCTCCTTCCAGTGAGTGGAACAGGAACATACATTTATTTCTAACCATAATCACATGTGTTATAGTTTCTCAGCATATATTCCTGCTGATACACTTAGTAATTTGTATCTTTTTCATGATTTTCTCATTGAGTTCAATTGGTACTACGTTATTTTCATTCCAAGATAATGCGAAAACAAATCATTTACCTAGACATTTCTGAAAAGTATGTTTAATAGTAAAGCATTTAAGCCTATTTTATGTAGATTATTACATGGTAAATGTCAGCTTAATGAAATTTCCTTGTGATCAAATCAGTCATTGTAAATTCTGAAGTCACCCGAAAAGACAAAGAATAGACATTTCATGGCTAAAGTTTTATTATATTTGCCTTGGGTGCAAATCAAGCACCAAAAATAATATCTTAAATCTATGAAGAAGTTTTGGATAAAGCAAGGCATCTAAGAAGAGGGTGACTTTGCCCCAGCTTATTCCTAATGTAATTCCTTTGTATTTTGTCTGGAAAGACTGTTTCTCTAAATAGATTTAAAGCCATTCTAGTTTATGAGCTATTATAAATGTCTAAAAACAATGGGATGGTATAAGCTGCTACTCTGGTTTTTACTCTAAATTTCCAGTGTTTTATTATAGTGTTATTTTTTTTTTGTTTCTATCATTTTCATTTTTGAATAAACCTTTTTTAGAAATGTGTATTACATAGTGAAAAAATACATGTTGAATTATGTGCTTAATACCACTATTCTGGAATAGGTAATTCAAAGCATGGGTTGTTGATGTTCTTTTCTTTTTCCTACCATTGCTTGATATTTGAAATTTAAGCATTTTAAAGCTCCTTTAAATCCTAATCAGGGAGTGGTTGGGGAATAAGACAAAAATGAACCTGTATCTTCCACCCATCTGCTGTTACAAGCTACATTAAAAGAACTAAAACAAAGTATAGAATGTTGTAAAATTGAGGTAGTAGAAATAATTCTGAATTTTATTTCTTTTTCTCCATCACCCTTTACAATGGCCATAATAGATTTCACACATATCTTTTCATTATCAGTGTCAAGAATATGTAGTGATACGGCATTTCAACCAGAGTCGTGGGCAGTTTGATTTGCTGTTTTTTTACCTCAAAAATTTTTAATGATGGGCTTTTCCGTAATGGACTTGTGATCTATAACTTCCCAAAAATATATTGCCATATATTTCCATTGCAGTTCACTATCAGCCTACAAATAACTGTTAAGTACTATCTGTGAGTAAGGGGTCAGCAGAAAGATGTGACATATACATGACATGCTCAAAAGATACCAGACTCCTTGCCTGTGCATTGCATTGTCAATTATAGCATGAAATCTCAGCTTGCGATCTGTGCAATTACTTTCCTTTACCTCATATAACAGAAAAGGACTGCTTTTAATATGATGGATATTGAATGAAGTGCCATTGGTGGCATGTGCTAAGAACACTTGTATTTTAAACTGTACAATATGTTCCAGCTCCTGTTTGGTAACACCCTGGTTTTAAGGGAAAGATACATTTCAGGCTCAGCAAGAAATGCTTAGTTCCGCATTAATATTTTTCATCTGTATTACTGCATCTACCACTGCATATTCTATATGCAGAGATAAGTGATCCCAGAAGAAATAAACTATTCTTATACACGGGATGACTCCTTTAAATTTCACTGAAATACCACACCAATACATGATCTTCGAAAAACTTACAAAACAAGGAAAAAATCATCAACACTGGTCGATGACTCTTGAGAGAAAGGTGCCCAGGCTATTTTCAAAAAATGTGTGTGGCAAGCACTATGGTTTAAAAATGTACTGTTTTATTTTTATTCACTGTGTGGGAGGGAGTAGACAGCTGGTAGTAGGAGGGCACCCACTGGTTGTCTCCAGTGAGTGGTGTGTGGTTGTCAGCCGAGCTTGGGTGTAAGTTTCAGAGTCAGACCTTCAAATGCAGAAATGAAGGCCTGATTGAAACAAGTCGGCTGCCTACTTGCAACCAGTTTGCAGGAAAGATGCATTAAATTGCATCACTTTTATTTATTACTTTTCATTCCACTTTTGCTCTTGGAGACTAAAAATTAGGGAAAATATTAGAAACATAGGACTATAAAATGTGACTTTTTGCAAGGCCTGGATTTATTGTTGAGGTTTTGCGTTAGAAATGATTCAGAGAAATCAGATAGGGGCATTAGATTATTGTCTGTCCTAAGAATCTCTCCCCTGCTGGTCTTAACTGTGCCTGTGAGAATTTGAGCAACTATTTAGGGGCACAGTTCAAACTTTAGTTTGTAGAAGTTGACATTGTTTAATGTACAAACCAATTCCTGCAAGTTGACCTCCCAAGAAGCATGAAGATTTCTCACCTCTAATGCTAAAAAGCGATCGAATTGGGACCCCAAGTCTTCCATTTCCCCCATTGTTCGTGAATATGTAGTCACAGGCTTGCTAAAGAAACAGCAAGCATGAATCAAGTAGAAAGAGGCTTTCTCTGAAGGTGTCTAAATATATACCTGTTTGTTCTTACCAAGTGCTTACTACTTTTGGAGAACCAGTAGACCTGCTGAAAACATTGAAAAGTGTAAGATTTAGAATTGTAACATTGTTTTCACATTCTTTTAACTTTCAGCTCTGTTTAACCTCATCCCGGTGGGTCTTCGAGTGGTGGCTATTCAAGGAGTTCAAACCAAGCTGTATTTGGCCATGAACAGTGAGGGATATTTGTACACCTCGGTAAGTCTTTTATGTGCATGTTTTGACTTTTCTGGTTTTTATTCGATATGAAAGCAAATATGCTATATATGTGTTATCAGTGCAAATTTCTGTGGTGAGAGGAAGACTGTTCTTGATAGAAACGTATCAATGGGAAAGACAAGTTAGGTTCTTGTGAAAACTTAATAAGTTGCTGTCATTTGAAGCTAGCCTGTTTAGTACAAAAATCAAAATTCACTGCAAAGTTTATATATAGCATTATTTGGGTTATTTTATTGAATAAAATGGTCTGGCTTGCTAAAGCCATTTATTAACCCAGACATGTCTTCATCTATGCTTATGTTAAAGAAATCAATGAGACTTTTCCTTCAGATCAATGCTATGACACAAAGGCTAGTGCTATAAGCCTTTCTACACTTTCCTTTACCTTTTCAGCTAGCAGCAAGGATGTCTGCCTTATGTATTTTAAATTATTAGAGGAATTAACATTTGTCTTTGTCAATATTTGTGCATGGAGTCTTCAAAGTCCTAACTTACAGGTATTGTAAAATCAATTCTTTAAAACTTTTCGGGCAATTATGGTTCAACTTCTTATATACAGATTGCCTTTTTCTTACAAGTTTGCAGTGAAGAGAAAAATGAAACTTCTTTCAAGTGAATTTGTAAACGATGTTGCCTATAATTCAGTAAATAACATGGGCCCAAAGTAAACTTGTAAAAACGTTTGGCATTAAAATATAAGCAAATATGATATAGTACCAGAATCAGGATTTCATTACTATGAGATCTAATTTTGGATTGCAGGAAGCCATTTAATACATGGATACTTTTTAGACTTTAGTATGAATTGTTGCATTTGAGGAGGATAGGGCATTTAAATGGAGAGAATTGTTTATCAAACTTTCTACTAGCTAGCCTTAAAGGATTTTATTATTATGTCTATAAAAATATATGCCACAAACTGCAAGTTAAATACTTACCTATAATAACTCTTGCTTTCTCTTACTCCCTGAATTTACTTCAAAGCCAGATGTACAGACTGACTCTTGGCAGATGTAGAAACCATGTTAATCCTGTTTACTAGAATCCAGAGGAGAAAGGAGCAAGAGAATAGTAAGACCACACCAGGTCCATTCATTTGTTAAATCATGTAGTCTATTTTATGTTATGGAAAAAGTTTATGATCAAAAGATAAGCATTAGCATGCACATCAAACCCTGGAAATGATCATTTAAATCATCTCATTGCTTAATAGTTGTTTTTTTTTTAACTGAATGAAAGTTTTGAGTTTATTACAAACGTCATGAAATTTATCACTGTATTAATATAGTGCTGTTATAAATGATAAAGGAATACGTTTTTCAGATTTGCATGTTAGATTAAGGTAACCTGATAATTTAAAATAATTTTATTTAGATCAACAGGATCAGACACAAAGGTAGGTTTTCAATAAAAGAAGTATCTTCTGAAATTAATATGCACTCATGGGAAGAAAATGGGCATATTCTTGAGAAAGAAATGCCAGATGACAAGAATAATTAAGAATTTTTCTCAGTTGTGGTAACTATTATGTTGCTACGATGAGCAAAGTTGGTGAAAAATTTTGCAACAATGCATTTTGTTTAAAAACTCAGATTTTTGGAAATACATAATATTTAGGTCAAACTGGAAAAACTATTTAAATAGGAGATATGTCAGATGCTCCTACTCTACAAAATTAGAGCATTCAATATTAAATTTAGGGAAATGATTTTGAAAATGTAAAATCTACCATTCAGATTGATCATTATTCAAAAATCAGTATAAATGTCAATGTGGTCTCATTTGTAAGAAAGGCTTCCCAGTGGAATCAACCCCCAAGATGGGTAGTTTTCCTTTTTATGATGTGTAGGCCAGTAGACAGCAAAATTGGGAGCATTCTGTATTTAAGGAAAAGGAATCTTAGATAAGCGTTTCTTATTATGGAAAAGATACTATGTTTTTTATTAAGGAGGAAAGATGATTGATTGATGATCCGGACATTCATGTAAGCGGGCAGTATCCAAATTACTGTACTCCAGGAAAGAACTCTGAATCTTCTCTAGGATAAATATCCCATTTCTTCCAAGTACATCTTATTGATTATAGCTTGGAGTCTCTTCACCCTGTTTATCAATGTCCTTGTGGATACTCCATTTTATTGTCATTTTAATGTGGAGCCCAAACTTTCTTAAGATAGAGTTCTTTCCTAATTACTATGTTGCTAAGACCAAAACAAAACAACCCAAAACACACACACACACATACACACATACAAAACAAACAAAAACCCCAAAAGACTCAACGAAATATCGTGCGTGTTCAGTAAGAGAAGAGAAAAATTGGGATCCTTTTTACCTTGTAAAACGAGATAGAACAGAGCAGTGATCAAATGAGAAAGAGTAAGTGAAGGAAGTAAGTATATTCAAGTAAAAAATGAGGTGTATTCAAGTAAAAAATGGACTCAGAATTTACATTAATTCTTAAAGCAAATAATCTTGTTGAGGGATGATTAGTGTCTACCATAAAACAGATGCAGTGGAAATATCTCAAAATATGGATTGCTCAGATATTTTAGAGTTAAAATTATCAGGATATGATGGCTGATTGCATTTGGAAAGAAAGGAACACATGTACACTTGAGCATTCAATGCTTGCTATGCACTGGATGGTTGGAATTAGTGCCTTCAGGTAGGGACCTTTAACAGGTTTGTATAATAGTGTTTAGAAAATAATCAGAGGTTGTGAGGGAGCAGAATAATTTAACCTTTAACATTTGGATTGCTGGTAAAGCTATTGACCAAATAGGAATAAAGGAAAAAAGGCAGATGTGGGGCAAAAGATACCCAGATTCAGCTTGCAGTAGGTAAATGAAAATATGGACCTGACGCTTGAGAAAAGGATGTGAGCTAGGGATAAAACTTGGGAGTTACCACAAGCTGGTAGTGCTTCATACCATGGGAATAATGGAGAAAATGTGTGACATAAGAAACTACTTTTAGATAATATTAGGGGCAACCGAGATGGAAGTAGCCAGCAGTGGCAGATACAATGATATTGCAAAAACGAAATGTAGAGATTTCTAAAAGGAGTCAACAGTGTCAAATGCTTCAGAGACAATAAATAACGAATTGTGAATTTGCCATATGATCTTTGGTGATTGTGGCAAAAACACATTTAGTAGAGTAGTGGCTACAGAAGCCAGCCTGTAGAGGATGGAATAGTAAAGGGGAAAGAGGAGAAAGAGGCAGCAGATACAGAATTCTTAAGGGAAAGGGACATAGATGGGAATATGTAGGGGAAGACACAGGGTTGATGAAGGCTTTGAGGGTTCTTTGTTCAAGGCCACTTGGATATGTTTAAGTAAACGGAAAGGAGCCTGTAGAGAGGGAGTGATTAAAGACATGGGATCCTTTATGGGGTAGAGCCTAAAAGAAGATGTGAGAGTGAAGGATTTAAGACTAAGTGAGTTGATTAGATTCATCTTAAAAAGAAGGACATTCCTATAATAGGAGGCAAAGAAATAATGGCAGATGCCCATGTTGGTATCTGGAGGTATTTACCGCATCTACAGGTCTGGACAGATGTTTAAAGGATTTGCTGCTGAATGACCTGTATTTTCCCACTAACGTACAATGAGAGGTCATCTGTGGAAATCAGAGGCATAGGGATGACAAAAGTAAAAAGCAGCAATTGTGGGAAAAGTGTGAAGATGCAGCCTAAGAGCCATGGAAAGAAACTGCTGTAGCCATTGACTAAATCGAGCCGACTCTCTTTTGTATATAAAAAATCTTATTGGAACAAAAATTACACTCATTCATTTCGTTTTAGTCTTTGGCTCCTTTTTTTGCTGTAATAGCAAAATTGCATAATTGTAACAGTACACAAAGCCTAAATTATTTACCAAATAACTTGTTTCTTTATCCAAAAATGTTTGCTGGCCCCTAGACTCAAATCAGAGGGTAGGTTCTCGGTCTTAGCTATCCATCAGAGTCACCGGGAGTCCTGCTCTATAAAATGGTCCATCTTTTGTGTGCTGCACTCAGGCCAATTATGTTTGAGGGTGGGATCTATTTGATGTTATGTGAGCCTGTGTTAAAACCACTGATCTGTGGCTAAGAAAAGTGAGTCCAAATAGCATTGGGAACCCTCCTCAAAATGGATTCAGAAACCATGAATTTACGTACACTTTCTTTATGCCAAAATTCTGATGACTGTCTCTTTTCTGCTCCTGTCAGCAAATTGCCTTTACTTTTCTGAAGGACTGCTAGAATATGTTTGGAAGAACTTTCTTACATTATCTCTTTCTTTTTTCTGTCTTATTTTGCATTTCTGCTGCTATATCCCTCAAATTCCTTTGAGTTTAGTTTTATGTATATTTCCTCCCTGTCCCTGGTGCATTAAACAAATAGAACCTTCCCATTGCTATTAATTTAGAGGTAGAAGTTTACTTTCCATGATTAATCTCAGCATTTTTGCAATTTCCCCTTCCCTTCCCCTCTTTTCTTGTTGCCATGGGGGACAGACTTGATGTAGGCTCAAGTGGCAGTGAGAAACCATCTGTGACACAGAGAATCATAATTAGACATTATTTCATAACATATTTACTTTTGACCATGATAAAACTTAAGTCTTTCCGGAGCAGTGAGAAAATTATTACTCATTATGCAAAGAAAACTTTGTTCTTACTTTTGGTTTTTGTTTACCATTGATAAGGAGTTCCCCATAAACCTCTGAGAGTTCTTGAAAACTTTATAGTATAAATGTTCAATAACAGGAAGCTATTTGTATTAAAAATTTCAAAACTGCTTCAAAGATGCATTAAACATGTAAAAAATAAGTCTTAAATATGATAAAATTAAAAATATCCTATTTATTTTAATGTAGAATTAAAAACAAATTTTGTGTACCAGATAGTAAAGACACAAAGTTAAACCAAAAGCTTTTCCTCTCGATTTTGGAGTGTTGTAGCATGTACAGCAGCATCTTTATGTAATTCCTAACCATTCATCAAGATAAGTTTTACAGTCTTAGAGTACACTGTTTTCCTTCCTTGGTGTTGGGGCAGCAAAAATATATAGACAGGTAGAAATTCTGTGACAAATAAGCCTTTTCATCAATTTCCAAAGACTTGTATGAATGATTCAATCTCCATGTTCTAAGGTCCTAGAGCTATGATAGCAAACTAGATATAAGACCAGAAAGCAGAGCTTTGACAGTTAACTTGATTCTGTTGGAATAAGGGAGTGTGTGTTACTGGCCCCTGGGCCCCAGTCAGACTTGTAATCTGAACATATTTGCCTTCTCTACTGGTGAATTTCCACGTATATTAAAGTTGTCAAGTTTCTCCTCCTGACACCTGGACTCAGACTTACATATCACTCCCAACATTTATAATACAATCTCCTTTAGAAGATTCACTGTCAAATAATGACAAATGAAATAACAAAGCCCCCTGCTAGCTACGACACCATAACACCACTTGCTTTTCTTTTGGCTAATTTCTATTTGCTTCCCTTTTCGAATGTCCAGTGACTCAAGTTTTACATTAGGCTTAAGTACTTTTGGCTTAGAGTTTTATAATATTATTACTTTTTCACCACCCATTACAAAATTTTAGATATGGGATAATTAGAATCACTATTTTAAGCAAGCTCCATATTAGAAAATATTTAAAAGAGAGAGCACACTTTATATGTCTATCAGGTTGTTACACTTTACCCCATGTTTCTTACAAAAAGTAAAAATAAATGTAAATACTAAATAGAGAACATTCCCAAGTGGCAATGCCTCTAATGTATTCCTTTTAGACATATAACTGACCCCTGAGATACATATATGTATGAATATATGTATCATATACTGAAGATACTTTTTCTATTGGGAAGGGATATGGAAGTCCGAGATGCAGCATCTGCTACAGATAATCCAGCTAACAGGTATCTTGTTATTGTCATTCTCAAAGAGATTGGCGTTGAGGCTGTCATTCATACATTGACATTATGATATCCTTAGATATCTGGTAGATGGTCTGTTCAACAGTTTGTCCTCTGAGCTCTGAAACTTTTTAGGTCTCATGAATTGATTTGTTCTTCAACCTTATAAATCTCATAGCCATACTTTTGGACCTTGTCATACTGCAAGCCAGAATCATTTTCTGCTACAAATTGGAGGATTTTCCCCCCTTTTTAAAACATAGTTTCACTTTCTTTGTTTGTTTTTTGAGACAGGGTCTTACTATGTAGTTCAGGCTGGCCTTAAGCTCACTAGCTAGCCCAGTCAGGCCTTGAACTCACACTGATCTCCTGCCCCATCCTCTTGAGTGCTGAGATTCCAAGCAGGGGAGGCCACTATGCCTTGCGTAAGCAAAGTTTTATTGAGATAGAGTTCATAGGCTACAAATTAATCAATTTACAGATACAGTTCACTAGTTTTTACTGTATTGACAGAGTTGTATAACCATCTACACTGTTTAATTTTTGAATATTTTTATCACCAAAATGATGAAGTTATGCCAATTACCAGACATCCCAACCGCTCCCCCAGTGGTAGGCAGTCACCAATTCTGTTGTGTCTCTCTTTGCAATTACTTTAGACATTTCATACAAATTGAATCGTGTAACATTTGACCTTTTGTGACTTAACATAGAGTTTGCACGGTTCTTTCACTTAGTGTATTTTCCAATCTTGACTTAGGTTGTAGCTTGTATCAAGGTTTTTTTCTTTTTGGGTCTGAATACTGTTTTATTGTATGGCTTTATCACATTCTATTTATCCATTACCAGTTGATGGTCATTTGGAATATTTTGCATAGCTAATTCCTTCTCGTCCTAGATGTCTTAACTAAAATGACATTCTTTAGAAAGGCCACCTTTGAGTATCTTAATGCTAAATATTTATTTTCTGTATTCTCACTTTTCTTCTTCTCATTCATCATCTTCACTACTTAGCACTACTTTAAATTAAATTATTTGCTCATTCCTAACTTCCTTTACCCTTCTAAGCATTTTAGAGCACAAAGTCAGTTGCTTTTATTTACTCCAGCCACCACAGTGTCTCAATGAGTACATGCTATTGGTTTTTCAATAAATACTTATTAAAAGATTTGGTTGAACACAGAAGAGAAAGATAGGTGTGCTCTTATGAACCCAATTTTAGTTCACTTGAAGAAAACCTTTATTTTGAAAAAAAAATTAAACCTACAAAAAATCTGCAAGAATTCTAGTACAAAGAATACTGCATATCCTTTACTCATATTCAATTTATCCTATTTGCTTTATTACTTGTTCTGTCTGTCTCTATCTATCTATGTATCTATTGTACTGTGTATCTCCGATTCTGCATATCTACATACCAATCCATCCTTGTCCTTTTTTTCTGAGCCATTTTAGCATGTTGAATCTAGGTATTCTGCCCCTAAATACTTCAGTGTGTTTTTCCTGAGATGAGATTATTCTATTATATAACCATAGTAGAGTACATTTGTCAACAGTAAGTAATTGAATATTAAGGCCATACTTGATTTAATCACTATCCATATTCCAATTGTATAAGTGGACAGACATATTCTTCACTGTACATTTTTTACCATAGCATTCATTATATTCAGTATAATACTTTAAGTTTCCCCTTAAGTCTCCTTTAATGTTCCACAGCTTTTCTTTGTCTTTTATCATGTGGGCTTTATTTTTTCCTGGAACTGGGAATCGAACTAAGGACTTTGCACTTGGCAAGCAGGGGCATATGCCACTGAGCTACATCCCCAGCCTGATATTGGTATTTTTGAAGAAAATCCATTCTTCAGTTTATATATTAAATGTTTCCAACTTGAAGTTTGTTTGATAATTTTTTAAAAACAATTAGAAATTTGTTTGTCTAAGAGAAATAAGATGAAGACATTTATTATACACTTTTGTGAATATATATACTAAGAACAATGCAATTTTTATTAGTACATGTTCACAGTTCCTGCAGTTTACGATCGTCTTGGGGAATAGGTGCAGGTACATAACAGCTGAATTCTTTTTTTAATCCTCTTCCCCTCCCCAGCCACCTCCCTACCTCTGTCTCTTGATTACCTTTCTTCATTTATATTCTTATTGTGGGTATATGGTAACTGTATGTGACACATCACATCTCTTTTAACTACCCTTTTCCTTGTCCCCTTCCCTTGCCTTTGGTCTCCTGGACCTCTTCCCATTTGTAAAAGAGCCATCTTCTAGCTTTCTTCTATTCATCCTTTATTTCACGCTTCATTTGTACTGTGTCTAACTCAGATGGTAGATACCATATGATATTTAAATTTGTATACTTGGCTTATTTCACTCAGTGTTACATTTTCCAGGTGCATACATTTCCCTACTAATGTCTTGAATTCATCTTTCTTTATAGCCAAATGGTATTCTATTATGTATAAGTACCACATTTTCTTTATCTGTTGGTCAACGTCCATACAGGCTGCTTCCAGGCTTTAAACATTATGAATTCTGCTGCTATAAGCATTGGTATGCATGTATTACTGTAATGTGATGTCTTTAGCCCTTTGGGGAAGATTCTTAGAGGGAGAATAGCTATAATTAGATTGAAGTTAAGTATTTCTAACCAGAGTACTGCATAAGTGATACTCTATCCTTCTAGGGGTATCACCTTTTGAGGCATAAATGTTCATTTTCTCACTGGTCACACTAGCTTTGATGATCTAATCAAGGTGTTGCTGATTTTCTCCTATATAGCTCTTGGCTTTTTGGTTTGTTATTTAACTAGTAAATAGTCCATTGCGGAGACACTTTGACACCACGTGAGTGTCTTGCTTCTAATACTTCATTGCTTAACATTATGTTTTTAGGAATCCTTAACTTCTTTAGAAAAATAATACAATTTGTCAATAAATTAAGAAATAACCAGTGCTTCCCAGTACATCTTATAAGCTGACTGACAGCTAAATTGTGGTAGAAAAATATCAATATTTTCTCTACCAAAGTCAACAAGTCATGAAAAATGGGGTACAGTAGGAAATGTTTTCCTAATGTTAGCATTCTCATTAAGATTAAATACAATTATTTAATGGAAGGATTGTTTATGTTATCCAGCTGTATTAAAATCAGCTCTGATAAAGCTTTTAATTTCATATTCCACATGGAGGTTGAGTCATGTTCAGATGCTTGAAATATTTAGTATATTTACTTATCAACTCTGAATTTACTCTTTTGCTGATTTATTTATTTCCTAAGTGTAAGACCTTATTTTAAGTGTGTCGCTTCACATCTCTTGCCCATATTCTAATATGCAAGAGGTACTGAAATTTAGATGAACTCATTGATCAGTTTAGAGTAATGAATGTACTCCTAGAAAACCTTTGTAGCATGTAAAGTGTTTGCATTATGTGAAATTTGTGTATCAGCAAGTACATATGATGTCTAGAGATACTATCACAGAGGACTACAAATTTAATTAAATGGAGAGCAGTAATTTAATAATTAGAGCTCTTTAGGGAAATAAGAATGATTCAGTTATAAAAGGAAAGAGTCTTAAACACAATACTATATCTAATGTAAAAGAAAATGATCATTTTCAAATTAAAATAGCAATCCAAAAAGGAGCAAAAGAACTCTAACTTTGGGCTAAGAGTTTTGTTTTCTTCAGTTAATTAAAAATCGTTAAAATTTAATTGTTATAAAATTGGAAAACTATTGACTATCAAAACTCAAATTCTCAGGTTTTCTGAACCTATATAAGAAGCTCTTTGATGAAAAGTCATTGTGTATGAAAAGTCATTTTTGAGGGCGATTCTTAGGTCAGATAGTGGTTTGAAAAATTATGAAGGTAATGAACATATGCAATTCAGAGTAATATTTCTAGAAATGGAAAAGTTAAAATGCTAAATTATTTTGTGGGAACAAAAACAGAAAACAAGTACATGTTATTTGTTCCTGGGTGGCTGTTCACTCAAGGGGCTAGATTTTCCTTTAAAGAGGTGTTCACGTTATTATGGTGATCCTATTGAGCTAGGCAGTCATTAAAACTATTATAGTGAATAATATACCAACGTAGTGGTATTCATCTTAGATTTTTCCTTCAGAATACTGGTTAATCAGCATAATTTGTTTCCACAATATATTTCCCAAGTTTTGGGTTATTTCACATGTTTAATATTCTTTGCAGTTAATGGAAGTTTCATTAGAATGCAAAAGAAAATCTAACTTGGCATTATTTGAATATGGAATTAGATAAACCTGATTATACCTTCAAATCAAGTATCTTCTTTTTATCTTCTTTGAAAAAAATAAAACTGGTAAATTATTCAGGGTGAAGTCCTACTTTCTTAGGTGTAAGAATGAGTGAGGATGGGACTTTCTCCGAAATCAGAGGCATAATAGAGTTTGTAGCTAAATACAGTGAGGTTGGCTCTGCATTCTGTTATTGAGGCCAACTTAAAAAATGTAATCTAAATTAGAGGGCGTGGGGCACATACTTAACCGAGTGTCTCATGGGTTTAACTGTGAGGCTAAATTCATATTTGTTCGAAAAGCCAGTGTCTTGGAATTAGAGAGTAAAATAATTGGCAGGAATAACTAAAGAGGAATTTTAACAAGTAAAGCCAGCTGTAAGGAGATTTTATACACACACACTCACACGCGCCTGCAAAAGACAAATGGAGAAACCAATCTTATATTTATCACTAAGTTGCTATAATAATACTAGTTTATTTTGGGATCCCCAAAATAATTCTAAATTTTAAATATATAACCTACACTGAACATTTGGATATTGCTTTAGCAACATACTTGATAATGCTTAATAGCATTAAAAAGGAGTAGAAATTTTTAGATGTATTTTACATGATTATTCAGTGAGTGGTATAACTTAATAAAGTCCAGGCTTTTAGTGCCTGCCTTCATATTTGTGCCATTTTAATCCACAGTGGGATAGAAAAAAAAAAATCCAACTCACCAAGATACTTTTTATGTTACCTTTTCTGTGAAACTTGTTCTTTGAAATAATTTGCCTAAAAAATTCTATACTCATTAAGTAATAACTGGTTTTTTCTCTGTACTTATTTTTTTTTTAATCGGTACCAGGGATCAAACTCACGACCACGCAGTTGCAAGGCAGGCGCTTACGCCGCTGAGCTAAATCCCCAACCCTACTCTGTACTCTTTTCTTAGAACCATGTCTACCAAAAGTTAGTTTTTGTTGCATACTTACTGAAATATTTAATAGATATATAATAAAATATAAAGATACATCATGTTATTTCTGTTAAGTCTTTTGAATATTTAAAACACATTGAAAGACCTAGTTATAACCATCGTGTATCTGCTTAACTGTCAACATTTCGATATGTAAGTAAGTAAATTCCTAAGACATAAGAAAAAAATTGAATTCTACATTACTGGTTTCGATTATTACAAGGCTTAAAGGGAATTGTGACTTTTGTATAGAGAAACTTTAAATGAAAACATTTCTCTGATCATTATAATAGCTGCAACCCAAGGTTAATAACTGGCAAGACCCTGACTAAAACATTTAATATTTTGCCCAGAATGGATATGCGAATAGGTGACACTATCTGTGTAAAATTATGATTAAGTTATTCATCAGATACTCTGATACTAACTACTTTTGACAACCCTGGAAGTTGAACACAGGGAAAACTTCAATTAATTTCTTGGGTGGATTTTGTATATAACTAGTACTATTAATACATAACACCCCATTCCAAAAAGGATTGAACAAATGTTTTAACGGATGAATGGTATGAGTTGTTCCATATTACTTTCAAAATTCATAGTGAGACACTGGGTAAATGATAGTGATCACTTTCAGAAATGAAAATCAAACAGGTAAAGTTCCATAGTATACATAGCAAATACTGTTGAAAAAGTAAAGCCTGTCTGTAACAAATCCATTGTTATACCCTGATCACAAAATCAGCAAGGTATAAAAACGTCTCTTGTAGTATATTTGTGCTGGTCTGATTAAAGAATTCTTAAAACTACTGCATGAAGTATTCCATGGTGCCTTCCCTTGACATAAAAATAAATCACTGTAATAAACGTGTTAGTGACAAAGCCTCTTTGCAGGTGATTTTTCTGAGGTACCAGAAACTAAAAACTTCTATATGGTATCATAAACTTTGAAGTAGAGATTTCTTGAAAACCGAAAACTCCCTTCATTTCCCCAGTCTCTGAAAACCCGGTCACACATTGAAACTCGCAGAGAATACAAAGTATGAAATACCCTAGGAATTTTTCAGCCAATCAATTAGCAGATACCTATTGAATCTCCACAGAGTGATCGGCAACTGGAGAAGTGATCTCCATGATTCACACTGACAGTGTCTGGAGTTGGCAGTGTGTAGTTTGTGTAGATTTACACTACATTTAAAGTCCTACTTATTAGTTGTTAATCATTGCATCTACTACAGGAATATTGGGATAAACTATTTCATCCCTGACTTACGCAGCTTGGCCATGCTATTTTTAGCCCAGAACTCAAAGTAAGAAAGTTCTTTGTAAGGAAACAATTTGAATGCACTTGGGACTGGGGGTGAGTAAGGGTGCATCATTATGGAAATTTACCTGCTTTAAAATTTTTATAAATGTGGGATTCAAAAGAAAAAAAAAATTCCCACTTGTACAGCTTTGGTGGATTATGTTGGAATCAACCCACCAAAGCTTTCAAAGTGCACCTGACATGTTTAGACAAATTGCATGCTGCAGTAATTGGTATAACAAAGAGAAAAAAATGTTTGACCCATATACAAGTTCCAAGACAACTTCTTGGAACTATAATATGCAGGATACATTAGTAGCTTGTATCTTGAATAATAAAAGCTGGTTTTTTTTTCCCCTCCAGAAGTGAGTAATTTTCTACCACTGATTTTGATAAGGGGCAATGAAATAAAGCAATTATGACCCAAATATTTTCTGTTGTTCCAAGATCCCTGTTACTCAGCTACCACTTCTTGGGAGTAGAGGTTTGGTTAACACCAGAGGCAGTGAGTGGATGCAAATCCCACTTAGTAAAGCTGTTTATCATGTTTATATTTCTCATTCTTCCCAACGTGGGAAACCACCTGGCCATCTTGTGTCTCTTTGTGCCCTTATGTCCAAGTTGAGTTATTTGCTCAGATAGAAAAGGTCTATTTCCAATCAGGATATCAGTGATTTAAAGCATTTCTATGTCACAAGAATATTTTTATGTATCAGTTTTTAAATTTCAAATAAGAAAACAAGTTCCACACATGTATTAACTGCTAGTGTCTGATCTGATCTAGAAACTTTTTAAACCAATATTAACCTTGCAAATAGGAATCAACACAACTGTGGTGGGTAGTTTTACAAAGTGCTTTGCTTTGCACTGTGGTCTTCCGCCTGTTTTCGGTCCACATGGAACAGCATTCCATTTGACCTGGTTCAAATATGTCTTCTCTTCATCAGTGTCCTCCTTATTACAGATCTGCCAACTCTTTATGTTTCTGAGATGAGGCTTTTTAAAATCTCTCTCTCCGTAACTCAGTCTTTTATTTAGCACTGCTGCCAATAGGAGGTGCAGAGGTCTTGAAACTCTAAAGCCTTGGTTGAGTTTTAACCTCAGCGGAAGTGGTTTTTTCATTTAGTGTTTTGTTTTTGATTTCTAAAATCTATAACTCATCCTAGTCATTTTCATCTATTTGTGTGAAGCCCTTATGGTCTTATTATCAGAGAGGCGAGGGCTCTGCCTTTAGAGCTTGAATCTGGCTGTAGATCCAGAAAAACAGTTGTTTTGCCATAAGCTGCCTGGATAGTGATGTTGTTTTTCTAATTGTATAGAATCAACATGGATAAAGTGTAGGCAAATAGGTTAGAAGTAAAAGAGGAAGAAATGAGTTAAAGACAGCAGTGTCCAGTGATACATGCTTACCCATGTTTGTATCAGGACAAGGCATAGTATGTTCATCAGAAGGCTAAAGGATAAAGAAAATTGATTAAAAATGGATAAAAGAAATGCATTTATGCAGTGTGGAGTGAGTACCACTCTGCCACAAAATAATTAACTTGTCTGATTTTGAAGAAAAATGGCTGCACCTTGAGATCATAATGTTAAATAAGACACACAAGCTTGAATGTCATGTGGTTTCTCTTATTTGAGACACCCAAAATATAAATCAACAGCAAACTAAATGACAGATAATAAGAAGGAGGGAGATAGATTTTCTGCAGAAGGGAAAGGGACTAAAAGTTGGAGGGAAGGAGGAGGGAAGCAATAAGAAAAAGTTGAAAAAAAGAAAAAAAAAGAGTTATGTACGTGGACCAACTCCCATGAGGAATGTAATCCTTATGTTTTGCAAACACGTTCTCATAAAAATAAAAATCAATAAAATTATAAGACTTCCAGACGGGTCTGAAACAATTGTGAATTTCATTTGTTTCGGACCCAGCTACTTTTCTTTGCAGCATTTGGGACACTTTAGCCTTGGTAGTTTCAGAGAGCCAAAACAAAAGTGAAATGTAGCTTTTTCCACAATGTTTTTGGTGCTCTCTGAAATGCCCACTGGACTCTTAAAGTGCTGGGCTCGACCCTCAAGGTCTGCCATTGTAGCATCCTTAGGCCCAAATACCCCATAATTCCTGCTGCCACGTTCCTTCTCAGATGACGCCATAGGGTGGAGGAAGTTCAGTGAGTCAGTAGAAGAGAGTCTTAAGCTTATCATTGCTTTACCCCATTTTGATACTATTCAAATAAATAATATGCAAGTAGATTTAAGTGCAACAGTCATATTTTCCCATTTAGCATTTTCTCTCAGCGTATTTGATGGAGTGCGATTGTATGAACCATGGTTGTTCTTAGAATTTTTCTATGATCAGTCTTCTCTTTAGGAGAGAAAGCACTCAGCATTTTTGTTCAAGTTATTGTAAACTTCCTTAGTTTGAAAATTAAATACATAAGGAGATTTGATTGTGGCTATGGCACGTTATTATACTGGCCTGCTGAAGGTAGCCTGCCTTTCCTTAATCAGTCATGTTTACCGGTGGGTTTTTACTATTACCTGGAGTATTACTATACATCATTGAATAGTGATTAAATCAGCATTTGAAAAGCATCACAGATGCACATTCTAGCCATTTTTAAGTATAACATTCTCAAGTAAAAGAGTCGCTTACACAATTTCAGTCATTCGTTGATATATTTTTCTTAGATAAACTGTACATCTTATCAGACCCAAAATTCTACAAGATTATCAATGTCATTTGTATAGAGGAAATATATTAAGGTTTCCCTTTATGAAGTATATCAAAAGAATATGAGATGTTAACCATTGATTTATTGAATAAATCGCATGTGGTAGTTAAATCTGGTTTTTAAAATATGTCTCAGCACTCCTCAGCCTGATGTATTTCAAACTTCATAGGATGTTTTCAAGTCAGGGCCCACTGTGAAAAAAGCCTGGAAAATATTACAAGCAAGTTGCTCATTTCTGGCACATTAGTTAATTACTTCACAAATTTGTTCACCGTGTTCCCATTTCCCTTTTATAAACACAGTAACACTTTCTTTCACTGAAAGTTACCAACATTTGTGTCTTAATGAATCAATGACTATTGCATAGGTTATAAAGTAGCATATGGGTTTAACCAACTAAGTGTCTACACTGCTTTCTCAAACATTTTGGGGAACATTGGGGAAAAACGGAAGCCAACTAGTTTGATTTTTCTATAAATCATGTTTTTTTCTCCTAAAAGCAAACAGTTCATATGTGTAGCAAGATATTTATAAACAATATTCTTCATGGACAGTTTCTCTAAGTACCCACATAGTAGACACTTTATCTTTTGATGAGATTTTATTGAACCTTCATTTATTAGTATTGTGGTCACCCAACCTATTAACATCTCCTCATGATGACCTAATAAGTGATTGTACTTGAGTTGTAGCTTTTTTTTTAACTTTAAATTGCAGTTGTGTGTTTTGCTTTAAATGAAAAGTCCAAATAGGGTCCAAATTTTCAACAGCAACAAAAAAATTAAAAGCAGTAGCTTGAAATTCATCGTTATGTTCATGACACTTTTATTATTGCACAGAGTCACAATGAAAGAGTTCTTTCATTCAAGAAATTGTAGGTGAACTACTTTTATCTGTTAGGCTGTACTGGCCAGAAAACCACTAAGCAGCTTTCTTGAAAGATCCACACACTTTTCTTTAGTGACTTGAGGAGTCTAGATCTTGTGTAGAATTCTAGAATCACTGCTTCTGATATGATCCTGTGGCAGAGTCATACGGTTTCTAGAAGTCTTTGAAAGTATTGTTTGCTATTTTGATATTGACAGCTGTCCTCAAGCAGTTGTTTCCCTTTAGTGGTCATTCCATCTTATTCAGGAAGTGTTTCACTAGACACTGCTGTTGTATCTATTCATGGTGACTAAATGAGCTTCCATACAAGCTCAGTTGCAATTACTGTTTTTAACTGGAATTCTCTTTTATAAGAATATCAAGTAATTGACTTTTCCTCCAGGTGTGACATTCTATATTCAAATGAGTTAGGAGTTCTTGTTGGATTTTTTTCCACTCCAGTCTTACTACAGTCATTCTCTTCTCTCCCCAAACGTTCAAGGGCAGCAGAGATCACAGATATGTGTCAGGTAATACTCAGTTGATTTCTTTTGATGGTGTAACTGATACAAGGCTGCGGAAGTATTGTACTGTAATGCTTTACCTTGTGTTTTCAGAGTACAATGTATGTAATATTTTCACATACCTCTTTTGTTCCCAAATGTTTCTTAGAGTACCTTCTGTTGTATTTCTCATTACACCAAATTTATCACTAAATATCCAGTAAATTCCATAAATATGCAGTAAATGCATGCTAGAAGAAACTGTTACTATTCAAGAGGCTAAAGATGGAGAGAAAACGAGTGATTTTCTCTTTTTCATAAACAGGGATGACCGTATAAGAATGAGACTGTTTAGTAAGGAACATTCAAAGGATAATTTTTTTTTTCCTTTTTTGTTTTTATCGGTACCAGAGATCAAACTCACGACTGCACACTTGCAAGGCAGGCACGAATTTTGTGTATTTTCCAAATACACGTAATTTCTTTTGTCTTTTTTTCTTTTCCTCATGGAAGCTATGTTTATAACAAATCTTTGTTATCATTCCAAAATAGTGTTGAAGAAAATGGTGTGTTTAGGGATGTTAAATAGCTGACTATATTAATGTTTTTGGATCATTGAACACAGCTGTTTGCAGTCTCTCCGTTTGAATGTCTACTTTGTATTCTTTGATACTGTGATTTGAGCAACTATTTCCAAGATGATATTATGTAATCTATTAACAGGTGATTTCTTACTGTTATGTTTTTTTTTGTAGTTATGTATTATGTGTAACCTTACACTGCTTTGTTTTGTTTTGTGTTTTTCTCTTTTTCCTCTTAAATAATAAAAAAAAAAAAAAAAAGAAAATGTTCTTCAATTAATCATGTCTTGTTTTATCCATAAAAATCACTGGTTGAACTCAGTTCCACTGGGAGTTGTGAAATAGACATACTGATCTAGAAATCCACAAATGGAGCTCCAGAGCCCTGTTCAAATGAATTATGAACTTGAACAGCTCCCTTCCTTTGTTGAGTTCTCAATTACCTCAAATTTGTAATGATAGTGTTCATTTCATTCCTGTGACTCCTTGGATCTGTTTTGTAAGTAAAAGCAATATCTCAATTTTGTATCCACTATTAAATTTTTAATAAATCCAAAGCAATGATCTTGAGGAAAATATAGATCTAATGAGTTCTCCTCAGTACTATGCATCCAGGGGAATCATTTTTGAACTAGATGGGATAGATAGTTGGGAAAATGAAAAGTTGTTACCTACTTTGGCTCAGAACAGTGGACGTAGGTTTCTGTTGAATCTTTCCTGATAGCAGTATTTTATTTTTCTCTGCCTTTAATTACCTAGTTTAGTTTTATGAAAGTAACATTAGGATTCTCCTGGGAATATAATTGCTTTTAACCAATAAAGGATGATTGTTTGTGCTTTCTAAGTGTCTCGCCTCTATGGTACTGCTCCTCATCCAATTGCACTATGTAAAATGTCAAATTTCTGTGGTTTTTGACACACATAAGAAATGGATATGTAAATAGTGTCAAAATGCAGTGATTTACTATATGTAAAGGGAGGTAGACAGCTTTTGAAAATGATAAGATACTTAAGTAGATACTTCTAAACAATAAAATATCTTTTGGGGGCTTTCAAATATGCTTTTATGGCATGCTTAGTTATTAATCCATGTAACAAGGGCTTATTTGCCCAGTCTGTTTCTTTAGCCAATGATAACAACCCAGAAAACAAATCAAATGGACTTAAAAGTGAAATATCATTACCCAATATAATAAGAGAAAAATACATAGTTCACTTTCTGTTAAAAATATCTGAATTTTCTTTGTTGTTGGTTTGTTTAGTTTCCCATGTAGTGCAAGCTTCCAAACATTTGCTATTTTCTTTTCATGCAATTTGAATTAATGTGGGTAATTGTGGTAGTTAGAGGCCTTACTCTCTCAGATGGTAATTATCCAATCTGTAGTTTCATTCCAAACGCAGTGAAACAGTATTAGAAGAGTTGATATTTATCAGGAAGGATGTCTGAGTATTCCTGAATATATATGGTATGTAATCATAGAGTAATTAAAACAATTTACTCCCAAAGTTGTCTGAATTCTGTCCGATGATAGCAGGTCTTATTAGTGTTACTGCAGACTGTCGGCAAGTCTATGACATGTTCATGTGAATCGGTTTAAGCCATCATTGCTCAGAATTCATATTTTGAGCACGGAAACATGCTTAAAAGTTCTTTTTAGTAGATAAAGTATCTAAACATTCATAACTGAAGCAAAAGGAGCTGCTAAAGGAATAGGTTTGATTTAGTTTGATTTCCTTATATTTAATTTTATTAGGTATTAAAAATGCCCACATTTGGAATTTCTAAAAATTAAGCTAAAAGAGTTCTGTGTTAGTTTTTCACAAAGGAGCTAAAAGAAGCCACTTCATAGATTACAGAATCCTTTCATTGATCTCTAAATGGCAGATAAATTAAAGATAACTTTTAGAGGACATGGTCTTTCATAAAATTCTTATTTATGCACAGATTCTTTCATTTTAGACAAACGCAGTAAGATTAATATTCCCATCTCTCTAAAAATATACTTTGGAGATGGAGATTTGTGTAACTCTTGTCAGGAGCTATGAAGATTCAGTCCATTTAATTAGCAGGACAATACTGAGAAGTTCTGTGAGGTGCCTTTGCACTGTTAGCATCCTTTCTTTTCTTTGTCATTCATCTCTCACTCTCTTTCTTCCTTTTCTTCTATTTTTTTTTTTTTTTTTTTTAGAGAGATAGCCCAGCTCAATAGTCCAGCTTTGGGGGATACTGCAGAAATACTGTAAATATAGTAATACATGGAATTCTCCATTTATATATATATATATATATATATATATATATATATATATATATATATGAAAGAACTACAGTAGTAGCTGCAGTCAGGTTTTCTATATATAAGTGTAGGGTCACAGAAAGTAGAGGGAGAGGGCAGCCCTGTTGAAACCCGCATGGGCACCATAGGCATGGATCTCCTGCGTACCCATTCTGTGGCTTCCAGCAAGTTATCTCACACTTGTGAATTACAGAATACAAAAATAAAAATATAGTGTTATCTTTTCCTACAGTAAAATGAAATTACTTATTTGACTTATCTGTCTTATATAGATGCTTAATAAATATTTACATCATCATCATTTGTTTGAATAAAGACTTTGGGTCTATGTAACAAAAATTCCAAAAACATTATTTGGGGCTCATGTAATTGCAGAATCTAAAATTTAATGTTAGTTTAGAAATGGCTTAGGGAAAAGCAATGGCTTTTTTTCTTAGACATTTTATGAAACATTTTGTGAACAAAAACATCTCTCATGGGTGCTTTGTTACCTTGTTTTATTTGGTTCAGATTTCTTTGGAGACTGAAAGATCTTCTGAGTTAAATGAATTGAGAGTATCAGTGGAAAAAATTCTACACTTACCCAAGTTCACATTTTATACTATATAAGTCTATGATTATTTCAGAACAAAGACTTTCCCTGGCTCATCTGTCCAGCATTAAGATCATATGGTGCAGTTATAAATGCACAGAAAGGGTATTTTGAGAGGCTCACATTTGAGTCCTCTTCTTTCTAACTGTGTTGGCCTGAGAGAAGTGTTTATGGAATTTGTCATGTATCAGAAAGGAGCAAAGAGGGCATTGTAGCTTCTAAAAGAGAATCAAATATGACAATCTAACAACTTAGTTACCCATATCAAGGAATAATTTCTTTGGAAAATACTTTATTTCCTAAGATATCATTGCATAGTTTATTATTATTACTGGTGTTCCATTTTGGGACACGTTGTATCCGTACATGACCAGAAAGAGCAGTACATAATAGAGTGAACTGTGAAAAGCTGTCTGTAAAAGGATCAAATAAAATTGAAGAAACAGTTAGCTTTAAGGATTGATCATATTCCAAAATATTTAAATTTCTGATTAGCTGATTTGTGGGAAAGAACTTACGGTCTTGTGAATTCCTTATAATGAAAACATGAGGGGCTCCACAAACATGATCTGCTTTTGCATTTAGCAAGTATAACCATGTACCTTTACAGGCTCCGTGTTGTACACCTTCTCTGATTGGGAACACACTGAAGGCTGTCTTAAGTCAATGAAGCATAGTGGTGAAGAAAACATGTATTCATAGAAGAAGGTCTTTAACTGGACATTTGATGGGTTTTCCAACTATATTAATCTCATTCTTTATTTTTGTTTGAAGTACTGGGGAGTGAATAAAAGTCTTTCATCTGCTGCCCTTTTAAAATTTATTTTATTTTCAGATGTCACTGAGTTGCCCACGATTGCCTCAAACTTGCAGTCCTCTGCCTCAGCTTTCATAGGCTTTGGCATTACAGATGTGCACCACCGTGATGAGCTCAATTACTTTTTGAAACATAACTTTGAACTCCCCTGTATCTTAGTTTAAACTCACTCTGTTTTCTTAAATTGCTGGGCTAACAGATCATGTCGTCTTGGTAGGCCAGGAACTAGATAGCTGCAGATTTCCTGAGCCACAAAGGTTTCAAGTATGGAACTGGTTTTCAGCTTTTTGTCCCTTGTGTCTTATTCTCTGGTCTCCAATCTTAAGTCACTTCCCCACCTCAGATACTGCGCTATTTTACTGCATGCTAAAATGTTTCTGTTCACTCAAAAAAGCTATTTCTTTTCTGGAACAAACTACTTAGTTAATAGTAACGGTGCTTTAGCAACTATCATCTATTTTCTCCATGATTTGGCAGAAGTTTGAATTATTAACAGTTGCAAAGATGGAGAGGGTACAGCAGCAGCAACAGCAAAAAAAAAATCTCTTGTAGGGAGGACTCAAGACTTGTCTTATGGCTGCCATTCCCTAGTGAAGATGAATATACCCCAAGATACTCAAAAAAGTTATTATGACAAGGGAGACTCATATGGTACTCTTTATTTTTATGCCACTATCTAATTTCTAAAGTTAATTTTATTGTATTACCTTTTTAAGAGGTAAAATGCAGAACAATGTAGCCTTGAAACAGTGTCTTACCTCAATTTTCCATATGCCTATATTGTACAGCCACTGATCTAATCTCTGGCAATGCCATTAAAAAGCATATGAGATGACAAAAATTGGTTCTAAAAAGGAGGAAAAGATTAATATGCATACAAACCATGAGAATTTTCCTTTTACAGAATTATTGGTATATGTACTACATGGTATAGAATTAAAATATATCACAGAACCATTGTGATTTCTCCAGCTTTCCATTAAAAAAAGATAATGAGAAGTTCAAGTACCAGAAAGATTTAGATTGAGTTTATCTGTTGCCTTGCAGTTGAGTAAATCCTGTTTTTTGGACTAAGTGACCAGGACTTAAAGCAAATCTGTTTCTAGAAAACATTTATTTTTGGAACTAGGTGCAACAAATAGCTTTGCTTTTGCATCATGTAAAGTCTAACTTATTTCATTGAGAAAAGGGAGCATAAGCGAGAATATTCATAGAATACACAAGCTCATGGCCTCACATGCTGAGCAAACAGCACACTGAAAGGAATGATTAAAGCAAAAACTTTCCTTAACCACTGGTTCCATTTTCTAGCTCCTTCACCAATATGAATTAAAAGGCACCAACCCAGCCTTGATTTAAATGCGCAGCTGTAGGACTCCGTGTCTATAATCACTGCTGCTGGAGAAAAATACAAGCACGAGCACAAACACTACTTAAATTAATCACCTGCAGAGGCCATTACTCTTCCCCATAAGCCTTTTAGTCAAATTACTGCACTTGTTTTCTCATCTAAAATATAGAAATAATAATGCAGCCTCTCATAGGGTGAGAGATCTGAGTTCTCATACATGCAGAAACTTAGAATGGTGTCTGATACCTAGAAAGTGTTTAATTTCTTCTTTCTCTCCCTCCTACCCTCTTTGTCTTCTTCCTTCTCCCTTTAATGTTAACATTATTAGAATTTCACCATTTGAATTACTTTGATGCCCAACTTGGTGACATTTTGTACTTTCTCCTGATATTCTTAATATTTCCTTCCCTTTTTCATGGTAAAGTTTTTTAATTCACAGAGGAAACAGTAATTCAGAACAAAATTTCCACCACCATATCTGGTCCCCCACTTGTATCTGTGCCTCTATACTCTGCCTTGTTTCTACTATTTTGAATTATTTTCCTTTTCTAAGGTCAGCCTTTATAATTTTGCACTAGGTTCAAGCCTATACCTCATATTCCAGTTTATCAGCCCAGAAGCTATTAAGTCTTCTTTCTTTATTTCTCTCTCCTTCAACTCCACCCTCTCCATCCTCTCTGTCAGCACATTTTTCTCTCTACCATGCCATCCATTCAGATTGGACATACATTAACATACATTCACATTTATTCTATTTAAATAAGGAATACTTTACCTTTATTATGCATCGCTCACCAGTTAATGCTCCTTTAATCAGTTTCCCTCTACTCAGTAAAACCCCACACAGAATTGCATAATGTCTGTATTAACTCCACTTCCTCCCCTTCTTTCTTACACAGATTCCATTCAGGCTTTTATTCTATATGATTACACCTCTCAATGTTACCAGTGACCACCGTGTTTCCCAATCTACTGTGTGATCCTGGGTCCTCCTCTTACTTGATACAGTTTCCCACACTTCCTCTCAAAAGCAATTTTTCGCTTGGCTACCAGGAAGCTTCATTTTGCTTCTGTCTCACTACAGATCCCTATAAGTCTTTTTTACTGGTCTTTGTCATGTTCCTCAACTTTAGCCTTTTATCGGCACAAGGACTCAGTTCTTGAATCTGCTCTTTTCTCTCTATACCTTCACCCTCTTGATTACCACTCATGGTTTCACATCGTGGTGACTTCCTAAATTTTCTAGCCTAGACTTTTTTCCTCAAGTCCAAAGTCATATTTCCAATTGCTTCTCTAGTATCTCCATTTGGAAACTCAATTAGCATGGTTCAGTTAACAACTCCAAAACACAAGTGTTCATACCCCTTGCCTATATATTGTCCATCCATAGCCTTCTCCATCTCTGTAAATTGTACCCTATTCTCTCAGCTGCTCAGATCAACATCTTTGGATGTATCCTTGCCTCTTCTCTTTCTCTAATATATCAAACCTAGAGCATCAGCAAACTCTGACTCTCTTTTAAGCATATGTTACAAAACCAAATAAACTCTCATCAGGCCCACTTTTACCTTCTGGGTCTTCCCTCTCTCACATGGGTGACTGTCAGAGCCTCCTAAGTAGTCTCCCTGCTTCCATTTTTCTACCTCCCCACCCTGTGTTCCACATAGTTATTTACGTTACTTTTCTCATTGCTGAGGGAAAATACCCAACACTGATTAAAGAAGGAAAGTTTTATTTCAGCTCACAGTTTGTAGAGGTTTTAGTTCATAGTTATGAGGCTTCATGGCAGTGTGACATGGCAGAAAGGCATCAAAAAGGAGAAACAGTTCATGGTAGGCAGAAGACAGCAAAATCAGCAAACAGCAATTAAATAGCAATAACCTACTTTCTGTCTCTTACATCTTTTCCAGGCTACCACCCTTAGGAAGGGTAGCACTCACACCCGGGATAGGGCAGCCTTAATCCTAGCATCCCACCATGAATCAATCAGTGTGATCACACCTTCCTCCTACTCAAGCTCCCTACTTGCACAAACTATGCTCTGTTCTCTTTGGCCTTCCTCATATTCCATCATCACTCAGGAGCCTTTGCACTAGCTGCTGCTACTATCAGGGCTTTCTCTTTCCTACTGCTCATTTTCTCACTGTCCTCAGGTCTCTGTTCGGATATCACTTTATCAAAGAGGTTTCCTTTACTACTTAGTGTTTTTTAAAGCACTTTGTCACTATCATTTTTCATTTTTTATGTATCTATATGTCCATAATTAATACAGCATACATCAATGAGTCAAGTCACGTTGAATCCACATTGGTTGAATAGAATGTTGATTTTGTATATAGATCCTGCTCTGTATCTGTGAATTCTGTGGCCATGGATGAAACCACCTGCAAATGGAAACTATTAAACAAAAGTTGCATCTGTTCAACACATGTACAGAGATTTTTTTTCTTGTGATTGTTCCTTAAATAATACGGACTAGCAACTATTTACATAGCATTTACATTGCATTAGGTATTATAAGTAACCCAAAGATAATTTAAAGTACTTGGAATGGTGTGCATAGGTTATATGCAAATTCTGTGTCATTTTAGATAAGAGACTTGAGCATCCTTGAATTTTGATGTCTAAAGAGGGTTCTGGAACTAATCCCCCTTAGGTCCTGAGGGGCAATATCACTGTTTGTATCTGTACACTAGAATAAATTATTTGGAGGCGAGTTTTGGATTTTATTTCATTTTTTTGAGTGAATATGTATGTATTTGCATATTATCTCCCTCTACTAGATGTCAGCTCCTCAAGGACCGAGTCTTTATTTTGTTCATTGTTTTATCCCCAGTGCCCCAGGAAGTGTGTGGCATATACGAGGGTGCTTAATAAACGTGCACTGAAATAATTAATTAGTTTCTGGCTTTGAAGCACCTTCCAAGGGTGTTTAAACTCAATGTGATGGATAAGTATCCAAGAACTGTATAATAAAAATGTATTGGTAAGTTGCCTGTGCTTAGAACATTTTACTCTTCCTGTTGATTTGAGAACACTGATTTGTCCAAAGACACTTAAATATGAAAACTGAAGATTTCACTGCTATGGATATTGCTCTGTGTGAAACAGCGACCTCATTTAGCCTATTTTGTATTAAGCCACTATGCTGCAGCCATGAATTCTTTGCTTGTGTGTTTAGGTTTGTTGCTAGAGAACCATTTGAATGTTTTAGGAATACACTGATTTCCACTAAGCATTACATAACCAACTGTTTTTTTAATGACATGTTGGTGGTGGCTGTGATGGGTGTGTACACCATAGCTAAAGAAGTGTTGAGATTTGCTATTCTCTTCACTCACACATACACACCACACTACCCACTTATGACTAATAAGGAATTGTGAAGTGGGTCATTCTTGCAGAGTATGTTTAAAGAAATGTAATTACATCTGTTCCCTAGTTTAATACAAAGTATGCTAACTCTTTTCTGTGGGTTTTAGTGACATGATTTTAATTATTGTCTCAATTGCTTACAGATAAATTTAAGTTATTGGGGGAGTCCAGAAAAGTTTTTCACAGGTGCTTTTTATATGTAGATTTAATTTTATAGTAAAATAAAAAGAAACTCATGCTCTAGAAATTTTAGTGTCTTATTACCTAAATCTCTCCCTCTGTCTTTCTCGCTCTCTCTCCATATATATAATATATAGGTACTTAATTGTACATTAATAGTGATAATTTTATGCAACAGGTCCCCATTCTCTGAAGATTTACTTTCTGTTGTTTCAAGTTGCTTTCAGTCAAATGGAATCTAAAAATATTAAATAGAACTGTCAGAAATACACTGTTTTAAATCTCTTAAATATATGATTACATTGTCCTATTTTATTATTTTTAAATCTTGTATTATGCCTAATGTATAAATAAAAACTGATTATTGTTATGTATGTATTGGGAAAGAACAAAAAAGTAGTTAACAGAGTTCAGTAGTGTCTGTGGTTTCAGTTATCCACAGAACATTCTGGAATATATCCCCCTTGGGTGTGGGCGACCACTCTATGTGTGCTATTCTGTAACTTGTTTTTTAAACTTGTACTGTGTGAACATATTTCTGGGTCAAAAATGTATGTTTTTATTTTTAAAAGTTGCATACTATTCTGTTATGTGTATGTAAAGTAATTTGCTTACCAGTCCTCTGTTGATGAATTGTTTCCCTTATTATTCTTAGAAAAAAATATTTGTATTTATGTATCATTTTCAAGTTTTAAAAGTTTTGTTTTTCAATATCATTATTTTATAATTATTTGTATAAAGAAACTATTACAAATGTTTTATCCCTATTGTGTTTTTAAATGTTTCCAGATTTCAATGTAATGAAATTGAATAGATGGCATTTTACTCTGTACTTTGCCCAGAAGCCAAAAGGATATTGGGAGGGAGTGAAAGGGGCTCATTAATAGATATAGAGCTATTTAAGTTAAAGATAAACTCTGTTTTCAAATTTCACCTATATTTGATCTTCTGGGCGTTTTTGTTGTATTTGATGCTGACAATAAAAACTTTAGAATAAGCTATACTTTCTGCATCTATGCATATTCAGGTCTCAAAGAAGAGTATGACAAGTTTTCATGTAGATCTTCCCACCCACACACTTCTTTCTTTTCTGATTCTGACACTTCAGCCTTTGAAACAGTTCAGTTGAGCAATACTGAGATTCAGACTATTTAGATTTAAAAGGAAAAAACACAAGATCTTCTACTGCTTATTTCTAGCACCTGGAAACCTCTTTTTAAAAGACTGCTGAAATGTAAATCATGCTGTTCTTTGTTATGCACACAGCAGACATCCTGATGAAATTTGGGAGCTCAGGAAATTTAGAGATAGGAAGGACAGGGTGAAGGAAGAGAATCCCATCGCCATTAGTACAGTGACCTATTTCCAATATATTCTTATCAAATTACAGGCTGATTGTATGTCGTTTTCATGCAGAAGTGTCACATTTTATTCTCAGCATTTAGAAGATGCCAGAAAGATAGGAGAAGAAATTTCTGCGTTGAAAAAGTCTATGATTGGCATCTGGTGAAGGGCTTATTAGTAGTTGTTAAAACAGATTGGATCCGTGTTACATTCCCTTGTTTTGTGCACTGTATAGGGCCAGTCTAAGCCCACGGATATTCATTTCCTACTTTTCCAAAACTCACTAGAATAGTTGTAAGATTTTCCATCAAATGAATCAAAGCATCAGTATCATGAAAGGCCTTATAGGTCAACAGCTGTCCCCCAAAACAGGGTTGCACTTCCCTTTCACAGCTAAGTTCTCTCTCTCTCTCTCTCTCTCTCTCTCTCTCTCTCTCTCTCTCTCTCTCTGTGTGTGTGTGTGTGTGTGTGTGTGTGTGTGTGTGTGTCTGTCTGTCTGTCAGAATTCCGTCCCTTCACAAAGGCCTGTGGATCTACATACATCCTTACTGTTTTTCCTGCATTTTTACAACTTCCCAAAATATTAATTGTTTCCTATTGGTGTACACATAGTTTAGAACTATGCTAAAAAATCCTTTCTGAAAGTCCAATTCATACTCAGACTTTCAAGTTGTTTCATTCCTTTGATGCCTAACAGCCAGCTTTACCATTGCTTTCTTCATTTTTCATTTGCTTACGAATTTCTCAGCTCTTTTCCATCTATTCTCTGCCCTTATCATCATCTCTCAACTCCTCTTGCTGAAGTCATCAGTGGCCTTTAAGTAAAATCCATTGTTCCCTTCAGTCCTTTCTTTATTTTTTGTTACCTTATTTTTTCTTCCTGGATCAAGTCAGTTACTTCCTCTTCATTCAAACCAGCTCTTCTTTTAGCTTTCATAACACCGCTTTCTCTCTGCTGCTTTTCTTTTGATTTTTCCTCTTCATCTCTTCCCTAGTTTCTGACCTCCCTGCTGTCTTTTATTCTACACATACCCTCCAGATGGTTAAACGTATCCTTGTGGTTCTGTTCCCTCCCAAGAGCCAGACATATAGACCCACCCAACTGGCCACCACACATTTACCTATCACTAATGGCAATTCATCCTCCAAACAGGTAACATGGAATCATTGTCCCTATCTCTGCAACAGAAAAGAATAACCTTCCTGCTCACCTTGTGGCAATAACCTTTTGATATCCTGGGGTGAAGCAAGGTCCGGCGGCATTAATAACAGAGGCATACAATTTGCTTGCAGTTAGTTAAGATGCAGGGTTTTGCCAGCTTATGTGGGTTTGAAACCCAGATCATTATTTGTAAGGGTTACAATTTGTGGCAAAAGATTTATTTCTTATGTTACTTTTTTCATTTATAAAACGGTAGGGATATAGTACAGGTCAGTAGGATTCTTCAGAGGATTCAAAAAGATGTTATCTGTGCAGCATGTACAGTGTTAAGTGTACTGAAATAATGTTTCATATTATTTGCTCTCACAGTCTGTATAATGACATGTTGACTTCAGGGAAATATATAGCAGCCTATAATTCTTAGAAGGCTACAGGGCACCTATCGTGTATTAAACTGTCATATTTTGGTTTTATGAAGTTGCATTTATAATATACATATGAAGTTCTAAAGCACAGTCATTGACCAGGACCTTGTGATCCACAAAGCCACAGTCTGCCCTCAATAGCCGGTGTCCAGCACTGAAGCACAACAGTTCCCAAGGAAAAGGTCGTCAAGCCATCCATTTCAAACATAGCCCTACAGCTGATGAGAGCCAGGCTGGAGTGAAACGCTGACCCAGCTGCTGTTGGGAGACCCTGGTCTGCACTCTATCTGTGTGCTTACTGAAGGGAGCGCAGGGCAGGGTTTCCCATACAGAGGGCACAGGCTACCACGGCATGGCAAAGGCTGACCGAGACCCATTTCAAACTGCTTCACGTGGAATCTGCCTTACTAAACCAGTGCCATGTTCAGAAGAAACTCAAGTTTGATGTCTTTTTACTCAGCAATAAAAATGTTCTTGTAACCCTTGCAGTTTGAGGTTGAACAAAATTATTGGTTTCAAATTGAATCTGGCAACTTCCCTTCCCCCTTGATGTTCCCCTCAGAAAGAGACTGACTCTCTCAGTGCAGCTTTTGTGTATTTTTATGTTTATCAATGTAATGTTACTTGTAGAAAATTTGAAAAAATATAAAGTGTATTTGTAGAAAAATTTTCCTTAACCAAAGAAAATCAGTGTTAATATATTGCTGATCCTATGAGTAGCTGGTTTGTGTTTTCTCTCTCTCTCTCTCTCTCTTTCTCTCTCTCTCTCTCTCTCTCTCTCTCTCTCTGGATCTCTATCTGTCTCTGTCTCCTACTCTCTTATACTTATATAAAGATATATAGATACTTAGAAGCACTGTCTTCAAAGGCTCCTTTTTCATTGTGGATATTAGCTCATATAATAAATTGTTCTTACTTATCATTTGAATGACTAAATGTAATAGTATTGTTTTCTGTTTATTTTATTTTGTTTTTAGGAACCAGAAATTGTTCAACTCCAGCTGTGTGTAACATCCATATCTAAATAAGGCATTTGAATCACTGAAAAAGTGTTGGGAGACTGAATAGTTAATAATGATCTTTTGTGTGCAAGTTATGCATAGTCATATATAATAGTAATGATTCACATATTCCCACATATTGTAGATATATTGGGAAGGAATTACTATTGTTTCCTTATGGATAATTGGATGCTCACAGAAATTACATGATTTTCCAAAGGATACATACTTAATAAATATGAGGAAATATTGAGATTTGAAATCAAGTCTTCTGAATCCAAATCAGTACCCTTTCTAGTACATTTTTCCATGTCCAAGTTTTGTTTTACTGTAATACCTCTTATTCAGATATCCCCTCACTGCACAAATTTTAAGATCATACCGCAAGAGGCTATAGCATTCTGATTAGCTTATTCATTAGCAGAAAACTGGGTATGGTTAGATCCTAACAATAACACTGTTTTCCTTTCAGGAATGTAAATGTGCTATTTATTATACCTACAAAAATATTGTTAGTTATTAGATCCTTTTTGAGAATGTTTATATAGTGATTTAGCAACTCAGTCTTTTATTGAAATGAAAGAAATGCACTGCTTTCCTTGAGTAGTTTAGGGAGGGGAGACCAGGGATGGTGAAACTTTCATAGCTTTCAATGATAGAAACAGCCCACTGGGAGCGTCTGTGCCATAGGTTCACCACCACTGGTATAGACTGTTGTCATTCAGAGTTGGAACATCTTGATATCAGGATGTGGATAAGCGGGTTACCCAGGATCATAGGACAAAACCTCCCTATCAAAACATCTTAAAAGTAGACTTCATATTAAGATAACAAACAATGGAAAGAGTACCTTTGCACCTAATTACCTGGGAAACAACTGATCATGTGTGTTCCTCTTTTGTATCAGCTCATATTTAGTTAATATTATGATTGTCATTGTATCTCTTCACAGTAGATTTTCGTTCTTGTTTATCTTAAGACAGCACCATTTCCTGCTTTGTTTTATCCTGGTGCCTATTTAAAAAGTAGTCAGGCACATACTTTAGCCACTTGTTTTACATTAAAGGGTAGAGACTTTTTCTTTCAAGAATTAAATATAATTATGTCTCAGCTAAACTGCCTTCCTCGAATGAGCACTTATGGAATACTGTACTAAAACATCAACTGCAAAATAATCTATTTATGTTATTCATAAATGGGAATGAAATATATTTATATTATCCCTTTGCTTAGGATTAATGCTTGGGGATTAATTACAGTGTGCTCAATTCTTAGGGTACATTTCGAAAGGCCCAGCCAGAAGAGTATGTTGTAGATACATTGCATTGCAAATGTTCTTGAAGGCTTCCAAAATTAGTTTCCCTGCGTCTGCTTAAGAGGCACAGGTATCAGCTCTTCTACAATCCCCTCAACCCAATCAGGAATTCTACTAATAACTGTAAGTAGCGGTAATGGTTGTTCAGTGCACAGGGATGCAACAGACTTAATTACATAGTCAGATCAAGAATAACTTGAGTTCATAAGAGCCCTGACTTGAACCAATTGGCAGATGGGAGTAGAATCACTGGGATAATTGAAGGAACATTGACACAGGTTTCCATGCCTCATCGGACCAGGGAAGTATTAGCCTGGCTTTGCTCCTTATCATTAGTTAGGAATGAGGCAAGTTTAGGCAAATACCTTGTGTTGGAGTGATGTCTAGAAACTTTAAGATGGAATGTATTCTCCAGAGCTACCAGGCTATGAAGGGACTAACGGAGGAAACTGTAACAGTGCATCAAGAGCCCCTTTCCTGCAAGCAAGACAGCTTGACTGTTTTTCCACTTCCAGGGAGCTCCTTGGAACTAGCATGTCCTTGAGTGTCAAGGTCAGCGTACATTGAGTTTAAAAACAAGATAGCAGTAAGAGACTGGAACAGTGGGGAAGAAGGTGGGAAAAGATATAGGGAATTTCTTGCTTATTCTTTTATTGCTTTGGACTTCTCTGAGCCAAATGAGATATTATATACTGAATTGTCTGAATTATTTGATCCAGACCATTGTTGGCTAGTAGTAGAGAAAGACAGAGATCCAAATCGCTCTCTGTCTCTCTGTCTCTATCTGTCTCTGTCTCTGTCTCTCTCTCTCTCTTTCTCTCTCTCTATCCTTTCTTACTCTTCCCTCTCCCTTCTTCCCCCTCCCCCTCAACTTCTCCCTATTCCTTGGTCCTTCTGCCACTATTTCTTTTAAAAGAGGTAAACTCGTTTTTCTTGGCCCTATGTAGGAAATCCTCCTGGCATTTTCTAACTGCCAAGTTGTTCCATAACCAGCCATCTGTGGAAAGCTTATTTTCTTAAGTTAATTCTTTAATTTATTTGTTCTCTCTCTCTTTTGCTCCTTCCCTCCCTAGTCCTCCCCCCTCTGTCTCTGTCTCTATCTCTCTCGTTAGTTTTTAAAGATTAATGGTATTTGATCTCTCTTCTAACAACTTCATTTTATTCAGTTGAAATTTACAGTTTGCTTTTATGAATATTTTCTCCTAAATTCCCTGAAATGAAATCAATTTAACTGAAACAAATGAATGATGTATCTTTTGGAGACTTATAGATACTTAATACAACATTGCAGACCTGACTAATAATTTGGAATAACTTTGAGCTTTTTAGGGATCCGTAGGCAGAAAGAGAAATGTAAGGTGGGCTTTCACATTACTTCCTCAATGGTTCCTAGCCAGACTTTCCTCGCAATCTGGATAGCGAGTTTCATGGCATAGCAATGTTCAGACTTCACTGCATCAATCAAACAGATTGTTCTTGTAGTGGTTACTTCCTGGGGAATTCGCCAGCTGGGATATTGTACCACTGAGCCAAAATAGGCCACTGGAACAGCCATACTCTTTACTTATTCATTTATGGAGTCATTTAAGAAGATGCTCTAGCAGCAGCTGCCTGTTTGTAAGAGCAGCCTTGGGGGTGTGCTAAATGAGATCTAAATTAGCTTACTGGATGATCAGATGACAAAGAATACTGAAGAGACAGGTGAATCACAGAAGATGCTGCAGAACGTTCCATAGGGCTTCCCCACTGTGACTCTGGAGTGATTGAGGTTTCAGCTGAAATGATCCCGAGTGAAGCATAGAACATTGAAAATGTAGACTGGAGTGCCTGCCCTACTCTCATACCAACCTTATCATATTTCCAAATTACTGCTCTCTTCAGAGCAAGCTCAGAAAATACACAGTCTTAATATAATTCACCTAAGTGAAATACAATGAGGAAGATAAGTTCTTGCCGTGAATATCATGTTGTACTATATAGAACTCAAAAGAGAACTACATGTGAGGTACTTTGTACATTAATATGGAATCTAGCCTTTGGGGATAGAGGAGAAATAATCTTATCTAAGCTGGAACTCTTTATAAAGCACAAGTAGTTTATAAATCATGAATAAGACTTTGGGTTGGACAATTAAAAAAGAAATATGAAGGCCAAAAGCCTTCAACAGTAAAGGGACACCCTGACTTCTCTGTTGTCAACTGCCTGGTTGATAGCAGCTAGCAGCTATGGTAGGCAGCAGAGCCTTAGAATCACAGCTGATTCATTCTTTGGACCTGGAAAGAGCTACCTACAAGCCATTCCTCCTTCTTAATGCTTATACCATTAGCATACTGCATTTTTTAAAATTGCAAAATAGTTTAGAAACAATTAACAAATGCAAAATTGAAGCAGCTCTTGCTGCTTTTAGTATTTAGGAACAACTTTTAAGTAGAATCAAAACACACTTTTCTGAGTCAGATGTACCCTTTTACCTGGAACACATTTTCTTCCTCTGCCATGGCATATGTTTCATTCCACTTAAAAATGGAGTTTCTGGACATGGATTCAGCATGTGTTACTGCTAGCGACGTTTAATATCGGATGCTTTTTAGGAAGCATTATTTAGTAAGCTGATTTTCTCATGCTGAACAGTGTGTATTCAAGCGATAGCTGAAGCATAGTCCAAAGTCATCTTCTTTTTCACACAGCAAGAATATGGAACCATATTGACTGCTACCGAGACACTTTAATCATTCACTGTTAACTGGGAACATTTTTGTTTTTATTGTGCTGCCATTACTTCCCAGTGCACTCTTGCCTGAAAAGGAGCTATTTTATAGGAAAAAATAATGAAATTGAAAGAACAATGGATTTGATTTTGTCAGTGCTCAGGAAGTGTTTCATTCCATACCAGACCTATACAGTTCAGGGACACATCACTAGGACTTCATGAATTTCAACTTTCCTAATGTGCGTTTTTTTATATTGCTCACATAGCCTCGGATGAGGCTTTATGTAAATGCAAATTCCCTCATTTCTTATATTGTTCATCTGCAGTTGTTTTTCTACCTTCTCCAGAGAGAAGCAAACCTCAGTTAATATACAGATTAGACTTTTTACTGAGGAGTGAGCTTTATGGTCCCTGGAGACTAAGGTGATAAAGGTTAGAGCTCACTGATTAATTTGCATCGAATTTAAAGAAAGTATCTCAGTGAGAGTTTGTCATGAACATTTTCACAGCTTGATTCAGTTTCTCATTATATCCCAATTATCAAATAAAATCAAACAAAACTATTGTTGGAGAATGAAACACATGGAAATGACAAACTACCTGAGGGGGGAAAAAAAAACAGGAGCTGTTGATGTTCAACTATTTCCAACCTTTCTTTCTTACCTACTATGCCAATTCTCCCTGTCATTTTTAGCCAAAATAATGTAATGCAGAAAAATTTCATTACTGTCTGAAATTACTGGTGAAAACAGAAAAACATATGAGAAATGAGGACAACCTCCAAACAGAAGCATGATGCCTTCTGGACCTCCTAGTATGGGGAGCATATAATAGGATGAAGTAATCTCCTTGCAGTGAAATACTTCATCTCCAGAGAATCGGAAAACACCCAGATTCAATGTCGCAGCTTAGAAAATTAGATCCTTCCTCAATTTGAGGTCTCTGTGTAAAGAAATAGAATCACAGTTTCATATTTATGTAAGAAGTACAGAGAAGACCATCACTGCATTCACAAATGCCAATTGTAAAAGAGCACCAGGCATCTGTGAGGATGACATTTGAGGGTCACACTGTTCCTAATCAACTTTCCCAAGCTCTTATTTATTTAGTGTGCAACAAAAGGAGGAAGTTTGGTAAGATAGCTGTGATAGGGAGCCGGGCAAGGAAAATAACACCTAGGCAAATAACTGATGCTACCTATTAACTAATCCAAACTCCTCCGATACACTCATTACTGTGTAGTGATAGATTTCGTGACTGTATCACTATATACAACCCAGTGTATTGTATGCAAGGGGGGCAGACCACCTCAAATATGTTTCTGTTACACCTTTGCCTCATGTAAGGTGATATTTGGAGTAGACATGATTTTTCCTGCTTCTATTCTTAAAGTAAATACTAAAGTGATTATTTATTCATCATGTAATTTCCCAAATATGATGTATTTCAAACCACTTGATTCTAAAAATGAAGTATATCTTACATAGAGAATTCAACAGTCAAGTAAAATGTGTGTCATAGAGAACTTTTAGGAAGGCCACTTCAAATCATTGGCTTCATTTGCCAGACCAGTGTTGAAGAGCCTGTTGAGAGACCCTCTCTTTCAGCACCTGAGCATCGGATAAGAGGATGCCGGATGCAAACTTTTACCATTCAATAAAAAAGCTATTTGTATCATTGACAACTTAGTGTGTTTTTCTTTTAGATGTCAATGTGTGAGTTGCTTTTGCTAAACTAAAACCTCAGTCTTCAAGTTTCACCACGGTGTTGGCACTTGGCAATAAATCAGTGGGTTTTGGGTTGCAGTTTGGGCACTCAGTCTCTAAATGATTCGCCATCACTGTGCTGGACTATGTGTGACTATCAACTTTTAAAATATTTTAAAAGTAGGTAAGCGGGCTTAAAAGGTCTGTGAGGCCACTCACATGTGTTTGCAGCCCACAGGGTTGTCAGAGAAAGCTATAGCATTTCACTTCTGAAATAATGAGTTACTTTTATGAGTTAGGATAGAAATTCAGTTAAATTTTATCTCTTCTCACCAGCATTGGGTTAATAACCTATGTGACAGCTTCCTTCGAGAGAAACACTACAGTTATGCATCAAATTAGTAAAAGTATATGGCTTATGAAAATAAGAACGGTCAGTTTATGATAGCCATTTTGCACTCAATATTTTTTGAGTCTCTGTGGAACATTTTTGGCTCATTGCTTTAGAAGGTATTAATGTGATGGTGAATGTGTGCCATTCATTTTTCTAAGCCATTGCTCATATCCTTCAAATAACAGAAGGATTAGAGAGATAAGAAGACCAACTTTCAAGATAGAAGTTTGATAGAAAAAGCAAGCCAGTATTTCCCCATCAGTTCGAGTTAAGATCCTCTATTTTGACATATCAGTGAAGTGTGATGTGGGGGTTTCTTTCAACTTTAGGTATTTGTCAGAATATGCAGGAGATGAAGATTTACTCACATTTAAAAAAGTAACTTCTTTATTGAATAATTTTTAGAAATAAACAGCAGTTATATAGTCGTTGAGTAATAATATTCATCATCTATTCCCTTGTAAGGGGAGAAATCAATAGTATCTCCCCACTGTATAAATTCTGAAACCTGAGGGCTTAAAACATTTTTCAAAACTTCAGTGAGGGAACCTGCTGGATCCTTCAAAGATCCAAGTTTCCTTCTTAGAACTCCTCAGTCTAAGAGACTGTAAACTGGACTTGAATATGAACTACTCCAGACACCTGAATGTTTAAACATTTTCCAGACAAACTGAACATTTATTTCCTGCACTACCATATAAGAATGATTATTCTTCCATATTCATAAACTGGATTCAAATTTGTCCTACATGTGATTTTTGAATTATCTACCTAGCCTCAATAAATCATAAACTTTAATTTAAAAAGTACAATTAGAATAATTGGATTAGTGAGTTGCTTTCATTTAAGCATCCATATGAAAGGAAATTAGGTTTTAAGGATTAGTGGCTTGTATGTGCTATGTGACCTAGCTGATAGTTGTTGAAATGAAGGCAATTTCCGTTAGTAATTGCTGGTCGAACTTGCTTACACTTTTCTTTAAAGGAAACTTGTCTGTTTTAAGAGGGTCACATTTTTTTGACCATTTGGAAGGTTACTAAGGATAATTACTTGAACGTAAAAAATTTATTTACTTCTATCTTATAAATAGCACCCCTCCCTCCTGAACACAAGTATTATATTCCTGGTGAAGTCTAAATGCTCAACTTCATTAGCTGGTTTTGTTTCGGTAAGGCTTTACAATTGCAAGTGGGAGCTTATTTCAGTCTCAGGCTTTTCATTACCAATCTTCAGGAAAGGAAAATGACCAATTAGGCATAATAAACACATACTAAATATTTGAATTGTGAACTTGCCATTTAAAAAATCAGAAGCCAGAAAAAAATCAGAAGCAAATCCATAAAGTAAAATTTTCATTAGAATTCTCTTGTATAATAACTGAGGAAGAAACAGAGTCATCAAAGACCTACAGTAGTATTTCAGGTTTGTAGCATATTGGAGGATTGTTTTGTAGTACAACCAGCAAAATGCTGAGAAATAAACTGAATTTCTGGTATGGCTGTCAGAGTAAGCCAGCATAAAGCCTAGTTTTCAGTGCAAGATTTGGTTACCTTTAGCCATAACCTTGAAGTGGAAAATTAGGGTAATAAAATGTAGGCAGTGTCGCATAATAGGCAATATTATTGTATAACCAGGTCAGATTGTAAAACTTTTCCAATAGTTTATGCAGACCCATATAGCTTGAGGCATAAGCTAATATTAGTTATTTAGGGATAAGGGCAAATGCCCATCTTTTGCTGCTCTTCTGGTGAGAAAACTGTGGATGCTAGAGCAATATCTGTTAGTGGTTCTGATAAGATCACTGAAGAACATGGAATGACTTAATTCTACTTAAATAGTGGATGCAGGCACATACTGATTTTTAAGTTAGTCGATTGAGTTTTTCCATTACAAATGTGACCTTAGAAGATCAAAACTAAAAATAATGCTTCAACTAAATCTTTCATTTGTTCCCAGGAATCTAGTAATATAATGCCCTGTCTGTAAACAGTCAATAAATATATAATTAGCTTTCTTTTTGCTGAAATTGAGTTCCTATAATTTCTAAAGATTAAGACTTCCTTGAATAACAACAATGTGTAGAAATCATTTTACCTGTAGTTGGGAGTTGAGCTCCTTTTTCTATAGGGTGAGCTGTGAAATACTACCAAATCTGATAAGCTTAAGTAGGGGCCATTAAATACAAAACATCATTTCATTCAGTTCTATCTGTCCAGTTGAGATCATTAGGCCTTAGATATTAATAACATCTATAGCTTGCACTTTCTTCCTTTCTGTGTCTAGCATTTGTGCGATGATGATACTTCATAATGTTCCCAAATTAGGATCGCCCAGGCTTCTCTTTTTCTGGACACTGTGCCTATTTTCTGAGGATCAGAGGACTCTGTCATTTATTTCACCCTTTAGTAGTTACTGAATAGGAACTTGAAGGGATGCTCTGCCCTCCACCTTCCATATTTTTTCCAGTAGCATCCAGTTAGTGACCTCCAGCCATCTGCCAGATTTGCAACCCCACATGCATCTGGTATCTTCAGATGTAGAGTGGCTGTCGCAAGTGTTGCCATTCCCTGGTTGTCATATGAACCCGAAAGTGCTGTGCTCTGTTCCTTTAGAAAGCTCAGTTGAACTCTTTGCCATCCAAGAGGTAGTACTGCAGAGTGGTTCTTGTTCTATGTTGCTGTCTGCTTTGAGGAACTACTGTAGCCCAAAGACAGCCTTCCTAGGAAACTTCCCACAAAGTCACTGTTGTTTCCACTGCAACACCTGTAGTATTTACATATAGGAGTTCTTCCTATTCTGCACATTGGTGTATGTTAAGACCCATAAACATTACTGGGAACCTGCATTACTGGGAATTCAGCAAATGTGCACCATTTCTGTTACGAATAGCCTATTATTCATAGCTCAGTTTTTCTAGTGCCCCTCAGGATAAAATGGTTTTTACATTCAAGCCCAGGGTACTCTTACTAAACAAAAGTTTCTCCAGTGACTAGCTAGCTCTACGTTCCATAGTCCTTTGTGATACCTCCACCCAGCACTCATCTTGCCAGCTACTATTTTTACATTTATCTCTTCTGTTCTTTATTGAGGTCATAAGTTCTGAAAGAGCAAGAAATAGACATGGCTTGTTCAGTGTTCTATTGCTAGTGCTTAGCATAGTGTCAGAATTTTTTATGCTTATAGTAGGTGTTTAGTAAGATTTTGGTAAATACATGAAGAACTGTACTGTCACAGGCACTAGTACTGTCCTACAAAATGAGAGTGGTCTCCAAAGAAGATGTACTTCCCCAGTTACATCCCCCTAAGCGAGAAGATTAGCATAATCCACATACTTGGTATGAATAGATGTAAAGAATTAATATTAGTAATTATGTACCAAATATTAGTTTTACTTCTATGCACCATAAAAACTTTGCTTAATCATGAGTCTTATGATTGATTAATAAAAATTATATTTTCCCCATCATTCTGCAATATTGCTACTAATTGTTTAAATCTGCTTAGGTAGCAGGGTCAAAGGGCACTTCCTCGCTCCAGTAAGCTACTCATAGATATCAAACCTGGTAGGCCTGCCTTTGCACATCTTAAGCCCTCTTTGCTTTACACTTTTTCCAGCTGCTATTAATATCAAATACACCTGACCTCAGCTCCTTGTTTTCCTTTAACTCCTTAGTAAGACTATGAGTAAAGGCTTCTTGATTCCTTATCAGTATTCCTTTTACCTCTTTCAAGATAGCTTTCTATATTTTGTATGTATCCATCCATCCATCCAAACATTCACTAATTCACAACAATCCACTGCTTGCACAATACTTACCAAACATGGCCTTTACCTCGTCTGAGTTTCTTAAATGAAAGAAATATTGAGCAGCTGATTAGAAGTGTCTGTTTCTGGTCTTCGTCTTACTTATATGTGACCACTCCTAAATGATCAATGTCAGGACACAGATCACTGGTACAGAGCTTTGTTGTAACAATATTCAAAATGGGAGTGTGACCGAAAAACAAAGTTTGAGAACTAGGATGCTGAGAAGCTGGAGGTCCACTTCAATTAAAACTCCTTTTCTTTTCTTTTCTTTTCTTTCTTTTCCTTTTTTTAGGCCACTGTAAGACTTTAAGCTCTTGTAATTCATTGCCTGGCAACAGGAGCAGGCTCACTCCTCAAAAACTGAGAAAGAGCAGAGTAAAGGAGCACTTCCAGAGAAATCCCCTGGGGATTTCTTAGCCAGATGTTTAGAAAATACTGCTGAAATTCTTAAAGGTAGAGAACACTAACATATTGTCTGGGAATAGCTGGTAAAGGATAGGAAACAAAACCCACACTTCGCCACTTCATCAAAAACAGGGTTCACAGAAATTCAGTACCTGACTCTACCCCATTGTGAAAACCAAAAGCCTAAATCATGTACCTGGAAGCAGAGTTGATGCCATCTATAGATGCTAATTTTCAGCCTTGCTCTAGTTATACATGGTGGTGATAGGGTTCTGTTAGCAGCCATCACTCTGTTGATATTTTTTATTCACTTAAATTATACATATTGATGAAGTGTGGCATAGTTTACTATGTGCATACATCATGCATTGTCAAACCCAGCTTCCCTTTACCGATTCCCTTTTCCCATGTTATAGTAAACACTAGCTGTCACACACCATTGGTGGGGACATAAATTGGGACGTCCACCATCGAGGCTAAAGGATAAACAGTATAAAAGTTCCTTAAAAATAAAAACCAACCTAAAAATAGATCTACCATATGATCCAGCTATCCCACTCCTGGTATATAGCCAAAGGAAATGTGCCAGTATTTTATTCAGGCAAAAGTTATTGTGTTTTATGTGAATGCAAACATCCTAAAATATTGCCATTTATTCCTGGATTTATAAACAGGTTTTAAAAATTCAGTTTTTTGATAATGGGCCAGGAAGTCCTTTACAAACCATAACTTTTTTGTTCTCCTAAGCATTCTATGAAAAAAATGCTAGTGTATCCCCCAATTTAAAGATGAGACTGATGAACAAAGGTGACATTATTTGTACAAAGTTATTCATGTAGGCAAATCTTGATTCTAATTTTTGCTGTGTTACTTTGAACTTTTCCTGTTCTGCTGACTGGTATACAAACTTGCCTTACTATAGAAAAAAAATAATTTATATATATATATATATATATATATATATATATATATATATATATATAGTGTACATTACAACAGTTTGGGAAGCTGTATGCTATTAGCCTTTTATTTAAGATTGTTGAAAAGACCTGCAGGTTCCCTTACCCACTTTTCCAGTATGCCAACTTCAGCAAGGTAAGACAGTGGTATATCTGAAAAACCAGTTTCCATGGAAAAAGAATAGCTACTCAAATTCATGGGCTAGTTTCCTCACTCTCAATTATAAGCCCCATGTCAATTCCATCAGTTTATGTCTAAAAGAGACTACACTGCTAGTAACGTGGGCAGACTTTTGCATTGCATTTAGATCAGGGACCTGAACCTCTGCTCCTGCTGAATTGTATCAGGCATTTGGTTACAGCCATTTGTTTACCTCTTGAGTCCATGGGTTGTAAGGCATACCGTCCTGGAATCCTGATGTACACGCTTATCAGATACAGCTATGAGCAGTCCCTGGGACATTTTGTATTGAATGTTGTTGACAGTGTTTATTTGTGTAAAGTACAATTCACAGTTTAAAGCATGTACTGGTACTGCAGATAAAACCAACAGCCTCACAGATACTAGGCAAGCACTCTATCTCTGAACTACATCCCTAGCTCAAAACCGAGCTCAAAATCAAAGACAAAATGTAGTCCATAGCAAAGAAATAAGCTATTACTCTTTGTCGACAGTGTATGTTTGGCCTAAGATATTGATGTTCTATAAAGAGCATTTTAAGCCCAAAAGATAGCAAATTTTAAACACTTTCTTGTGCAGAACACAACAGAGTTAAAGACTAAGCCCATGAATAATTTCCTCTTGATATTTGAACACTTTAATATATCTCAAGTAAACCTTCAAACTTTTGTATTTATTTTGCAAATAAGTGTTTTTCATATACTTTGTCCAATGCAAAAATGGACATTTCAGTGTGGAAAAGAGATTTTCATGTTCACACATTACTGGGGGCAAGCCCCTGAAACATACTAGGCATCAGAATTTTCTACTTTCAATGATTAATTAACCGTTGACACACTTTTCAAAGATATCCTCTTTAGCTATTTCTTTTCATCTTGTGGTACCTTTATTATGAATAGTCTTTCATGTTTAGCTCAAAAGAATATCAGTAAAGGTTTATTTTGTTTAGAGAGAGATGCTGGTTTATAATCATAATACAGTACAAAACTACAGTGAAAGCTAAAGCCCCAATAGCTGCACCTCCATAGGAGTGTAAATGTACTATGATAAATCTAATTATTTAATGATTATACAGATATATTGATAATCTGGAATAATTAATCTTCTCAATCTACCAGGACACTGGGATTTACCAGTCCTTTCATTCAGTAAAATTTTTTGGCATGAAAATGAGCACCAGGCACTATTCCAAGAGCCAGAATACAGCAATGAGCCAAACACGATCCCTGTGCTAATGGAGCTTGTATTCTAGAGGGATAGACAGACATCAGACACACAGATAAATGTATAGTTGACTGCAGAGCAGAAACCAGCAGGGTTAGGATAATAGTGCGGATAGACAAGGCTTCCTTTTTCATATCATGTGGTCAGGGAAAACTACTTTAAGTGGCATCTTCCAGGTGAGAGAGAAGTGTTCAAGTGAGCATCTGGAAAAGCAAAGTTCTAGGCATAGATATGACCAAGTACAAAGGCCCTGAGATAGGACTATGTTTTGCTGGTCCAAAGGTTAAGCTAAGAAGCCAGTGTAACTGATGTTAAACAAAAAAGAGAGCAAGTGAAACATGAAAGCAGAGATTTAGCAGGTTACACGTGATCACGTATCTAGGCCAAGGCAAGAACTTGGCTTTGACGTTCAGTGAGATGGGAATCTGCTGGAGGCTGTTGAGTAGAGGAGCCATGTGATCTGCCTCATATTGTAAATTAATATTTCATCATGGTTACAGCTTATATAATACTGGGCTAACTGACACAGGCAATTAAGGAATGTTCTCAAGGAATCTGTAAACCTCTGCTCAGTAGTGTCATCGAATTTGCTTTGTTCCATAGCCACGTGCTAAACCTCGGACTTTAACCAAAAATGATAGGCATTGCTGTGTGGGTCACAGTGGAACTGGTAAGAAAGTAATTAGCTCAGATCATCACGTTCGTACTGTGAGGAGAAATAAATAAGCGTGTTCGTTCAACTCAACCGTCAGCAGTGCAGCAAAACAGTTCCCACTGAAGTAAGAGCATCTTCATATAAACCAAGGCAAGCATATTATGCCTTATATTATGCCTTAAATGATGGCACCATGGCCTCAAGGAAGTAAAGCACTTTCCTAACTGCTTAATTTAGTACCAGACTGTGATTCAGGCTTCGGGAAAAATGCAACCTATTATTGCTTATTTGAAATACAGGAAGCAAGTGTGGCTAGATACTGAATCGATTTGGAAGAAAATAGAGTTAAAGTTACTAAGAAAAACAAATATATAATCTGTAGCCATTCTCACACCATCTCTGTGTGGATGTCTGTCCTCCAGTGCCTGCTGTTTGCACACCATCTCATTGCTTTTTCATTGGCATTGCACAAGTAGTTTGATGTTTGCACAGAGTTAAACATCACAATTTTAATGGCTTCACAGCTGTTTAATTTGTCTATTTCTGTTTCTTCATAATTTTAGAAAATTAGCAAAATCTCTAACAAGTGAACAGAGCCTATGGAGATTTGAAATCTCCAGTGTTAGGATATTTGAAATTCAGTTAGTGTTTGCTAGAGGTTGTTGTGCTGTCCTTTATCCTGGTAACTCAGCTCATATTCCCCTGTTTCTTTCCATTTCCTGTAATTTTCACCAATATCCAGGTTCTGTAAACATTGCCTCAATAGGTTTGAATTTCAGAAAGAACAAATTCAGTAGTGTCAAAGTGACTGTGTCGTATGGCCTGAGACATGGTCTTTGTGTAACTAGAAGAGCATATCCTTGTTCTGAAAGTGATAGGCACCATGATTGTGCAAATCCAGCTTAGGAAAATGGGTGCATGTGTTTATCACTCAATAGATCTTTATGATACAAGTAGCCACATATAAAATGGTGTGTAGAGTAATTGGTCTTCATAAGGCAGCCAGAGATGGTATTGTACATTCTATAAACAACAAGCATTATATAAACATGTTTAGAAAAAGAAATTCAGCCTCTAAACAAATCATGCATTGTGATTGTTCACACAAACCAATGCCTTTCTGGGGCCAAAACCTTTACCTGATTTATGTAGAAAACAATAGAGAATATCTGGGCACAGTGAAATTGTTTATCTGATTTGAACTAAGCATGATTGCCCTCCGTCCTTTTAGTGAACCACTAGTATGTGAGAGTCAATCAAAGAACATATCCTTGTTATCCTTCCCCAGGTGTAGGCTTCCCATCAAAGAAAATGAATCTATGATGGAATGGGGGAAGGAAGATTTATATGTTAAACCTACACAGCCCTCCCCCTGGATGCATAACTTGGGTATGAAAAGGGAAGTATACATACCTGATAAACCCTGTTTCTTTTGTAATGGACACCTTTTCTTCAACTTACTGCTTATTTTAGTTAGAAGGCGATGTTTAACTGCTTCTGCCTGAAGCTGAGTAGGGCAGTTCAATTCTGAGGACTGTTCTTCCTGAAAAGATATATTTTTCTTCCTCGTGGGGAAGAACCATTGTGTACAACTCCCTGGTGTTAACGGATATAGTAGGCACCATCATATAGCAACCCCCCCCCCATTTATTAGGTCTGAGAGGTCAAAAGGAGAGAAGCAATCCAACCTGCTGATCGAGTTCATGAATACATGGTGGTGTGTCTGATGACGTGATGATAGCAGTTTGTGGATGACCAGTGATATACACTTAAAAGAACCATTGCATGGAATCAATATGAGCCGTACAACAAAGCACAAATGAATTGTGAACATTTAAAGTATTTGTTCCCCTGATTATCTTTAAAGTTATATATATATATATATATATATATATATATATATATATATATATGGCATATTTGCCAGTATGGATTTTTCATCCCCATCTGGTAAAAATTAGTATGAGATAAATAATTTAGCTTCCTTCTGTTCAGATACAACTTCATTACCCTCTTCCTTGATGCTGTGAAAAGTCTTCAGAAATAATCAATTGTTAAGGGATTTATATTCCAGCCAAAGCTGAGCCTGGAGCTTTCTGACATGCTGACTTTCCAGTCTTTTCCTCTGTGTGCTGTAAAAAGAGGTGGCCGATTATTAGCAAGTGGCCCCCGAAGAATTGCATGCCTGGTGGCAGCGCCTGCACAAGCATACTGTCTGCTAAATCACAGTGTGAGGAACCGTGACATGAGACCAGCTGGACTGTTCAAGAAGTGCAAGTCATTTTTCAGGATTAAGAAGATAATAATGCAAAGCACAAGAAAGAAATTTAGGAGCGATTAGTTACGTGTTCCTTGTGACTCAGTGAATCTCTCCTTAATCACAGTGAACATTAAAGCCTCTGGAAGTACGTTAATTGCTTTGTAACAGATATTTTTTTCCATTCATAAGGAAAAAAAAATCTCTTTTACTTTTTATCCTGGCCTTATTTCTCTGTTCTGGCTCGACTCGAGGAATCCTGTGCTAGAGTTGTAGGAGACTGGTTGCCAGATTGTGGAGGGCATTGAACACCAGGCCAAGGAGCTTGGATTTTATCCTGTAGGCAGCAGGGAACCATTAAAAGATTTAAAGCAAGAGGAATGTAAAAATAGGACTTGATTTGGATGCATGTTTAGTATAAAAGTGCAATGATAAGATATATTAAGGGAGTGTTACGGTTCTGTTCGCAGCGTGAATATAACTGGAGGATTCAGCTCACTAGCTGTCTAGTTCAGCTTTTATAGCATGCAAATTTTCAGAGCCAGCTGTAAGAGCTTGATGGCAAAAGAACAAAGTAAGAATTGATCATGCAAATGTAATTTTAAAGAGGAATTTTTAGTGATCATGATCACTGGTAATACAGAAAAACAAGCATTTTAAAGTGTGACTATAGAATTATTTGTTACTTTTTCAAGTTCTTTGAGACCACTTCTATGCTATATGATTACCTTAGGTTGGAAGTACTCCCTGCAGGGATAATTTATGCATTTTTCATTCTCATGCAAATACCTCAACAGTCTACACTGTTGAAAATAAAAGCCGAAAATTATTCTGAATAGTAATGGTTGTACAAAGCTTATGAAGTATTAATCATTTTTATGTATTCTCATAGTGCACATTATATTACTTTCTGGTTGTGTGCTCATCTATGGTAATGCTTAGGTAACAAATATTTGACAATTTAAATTGTCTATTTTGATAAAGAGCTGTAATTTGCTTATTTCAAAATATAATGTCACCTCACATAAAATCAATAAAATATTAACATAACATGTTGAGTTTTTTCAGGAAACACAAAACAAATCAAATTAAATTATAGCAGTGGGAGCTCAGTTATAAACTGTAGCTATGCACTTGGTCTAAACTCTCCTGTAAAACATTGCATTCATAGAACTCAGATTTCACTGCAGTGGTTTCTGTATAACTGTAGCATAAGGTGTTAATGCTAATAGATTCTACCACAAGAGATGGCAGTTTTGACATAAATAGAAAATTGTTTTCTTGCTTACTTCAGCTTATCTGCTCATCTCAGCATTACATGTCCCTTGTGAAAATGGGTTTTACTTTATGCTAGTGACAGTCATATTTCAAAGTGTCCTGTTTTAATTAACTTTTACAGATCTTCTGTGTACCAATCCTTACTTTCTCAAGAGACCTAGATTTCCTTTTTTTCCAGAGACAAGTGTGCATTGTGTATTGGAGCATTTCTGCTTACTTCTCTATACAGTTCCTCTTGGAAACTAACTTTACAGAAGAATATAACCTGGCTAGAGAAGCCTGTCAGCTTTTTTCTTGCGCTCTGAGTTTCGTCAGAAACAGACACCTTCCCCCAACGAGACAGACAACTTATTTTCCCACATCTCCTGTTAAATGTGGGAAGGGGAGGAGATTTCGCATAGTCACAAGATTATAGAATTGGGAAGAATAAATTATCATAATTATTACTATCTCTCTTTTTCATTCTGTTTTTTTCTCTGCTTTCTGTTTCTATCTCAGTTTTCCGCTTGGTCTCTTGCATGTGTATACAAATGCACACATGTAAGTCTGATTAATTAATTTTGATTTCTCCTTTTATCTGTTCCCCACATCTGCACCTAACGAGTCAATAGCCTAGTTTCAGTCAAAGTGTTCTGTAGTCATTCCTTAAAAATTTTCTAGGGTAAGTCAGTGGGAAGAAAGTACCCAAAATGTGCTGAAATACTGTTATGAATATTTTACAATAGAAGAATGAACTATTAATGGCATGATCTAGGAGAATGTTACATGGACAGCTTTATGTAAGATAAATGGAAAGCTACAGCTTTGTGTAGTGCAGAAAAAAGTAGCTGGGGGACAGGCTGGCCAGCTTGGTTTTTGCTCTGTTAAAATCGTTCCTTCCCTCCAGAACCAAGGGCAATTTAAGGCTACTGGATCCTCAATGTCTTGCCTCCTGGAATCATAGAAATCAGAATGCCTTAGAATAAGGACCTTTCACAGGTCAGCACCAGCCACCTTAAAGCTTCCTCTAGAAGGAGCTTCTTTCCTGCTCTGAATTTATTTTCCAGAGGAAAATGTTAAATAGGTTCTAGTGTGTTTGCATCTGTGCTTCCATGTCTTTGATGCTAAAAGAAGCACTTTAGAAAATATTTTTTAGAAAGATCTACTAAAATCTATTATAACCATTGCCTTTGTTATCATCATCATTATGAAGCTGTCCCTTTCCTGTCATTTGAATGCCATAACTATTCAAGCAATTGTAGGAAACTTGAAAAGAAGGAACTGTTTAAACATAAGGTGCTATTAGCTTTTTCATTATTGTTTTTATTAGTAGCTTACATTATGAAAGTAGAGCTGCTGAATTCGTGGTTTTTAGAACAAAAGAAATCCGGCAATGATGTACTTTGTGGTATAGTAATTAAAATCAAACATGTAAATGTCATTTGGGCTATTAATACTGGGTTATTTCAGAAATTCCTTTAGTGTCATGGGAGCTCACTGACACACATTATTGTAGTTCTCGTTTTAGAGTCTTAGGATATTTTAAGGTCTAAATCAAAAGCTTACGTATTGTAACCCGTGAAAAAGAATTCCTACGGAAAGCGGAGCTTGCACACACAATCCATGTATAATGTTAACCCCTCACAGAAATGGAGAGGTGTTTCCTCTACTCCATTTCTCTTCAGTGACGGTCACTAATTTTTATAGCAGTTTTGAGTGGAGGGCTGATACATTTTCTTATATGTCACATAAACTGAAAGTTAGGGCAGGAAAAGAGGTCCAGTGGTCACTGAGCATTGAGAGATGTCCTAAGCCCTTCTGTGCATGGCCTCTCCAATCCTCCCTAGAAAGCACTTACTGCTCTCTCTGTAGCAGATGCAGGATCAGAGCACACATCAATTGCCCAAATTTAGAAAGCTGTAAAGTGGAACAGGGTAGTTTTGAACAGAGCTTTTTGGCGTTCACAGGGGCAGGGCACACCAGAAGGGCAAGGACTGAAGCTTCAATGCGTGTTGGAATCATTGACTTAGAAGGCAGTTAACATTGCGATCATGTAGTAGCTATTATCTGGATGAAAAGCAGCACTTGCAATTGTATTATGGTCTTCTTCCTGTGTTTTTCTTCACCTGTGTGATAAGGAACTTCACTCTCAAACCAGTGGGATTCAGATCCATAATGGAATCATTACAGAGTTGTACTGTCAAGATTAAATCAGATTATTATATGCACATAGGCTGCCACAGTGCCTGGCACACAGTAGCCTCAGTAAATATTAGTTCAGAATGAGTTCTTCCATCAAGGTTCAAATGAATGAACTGACATTCCTTCAGACTGACGGCCAGTAATGTCTATTTACATGCTCTTACTTAGCTCCTGGCAAGGAGCAGGTAATAAGAAATGAACTCTTTACAGAAAGCTTCCTCTCTACTATTTCCTGTCCTCGGATTTGCAGATTTAATGCGACTCAGTAGCCCAATAACACTCCTTGATACTGCTCCCATCCTTCATATGTAGATGAGGCCTTTGCACCATGTCCTGTAATACCAGGCTGTACACTCTGAAGTGGAAAGCATGAGTTAAGCTGGTCTCTGTGCATTAGCATTGCTTTGCGATCTGTGCAAGACAAAAGATAGACCCCACTTGAAAGTCTTTGAAGAAGCAGACTCCTGGTTATCATGAGTGAAATTTCTATACAGAGACAGAGCCTATCAGTTTTAATACCACTCCTACTGCACAAGTCAAAATTATGACCCTCAACATTGGTATGTTCTGAAGTACTTGAACATCCTACAGACCCACCTTGGTATAATGTTATTTTTAATGGTTTGCATACCTTACCAGATCTTGCAGTGGGTCTAAGAGGAAACAATCTTTCTCCTTTGTCCTACAGTTGGTTGGTTGGATCTCTAGGAAAACTCTTCAGAGCTGCTAAACTTTCAAGTTTTCAGAGCTTGCAGCATCTCTTTAAAATACACAACCTCCTAAGCATAGTCTCCTGCTGCCTGCAAGTATTTTAGAGCTCATTCTCCTGGAGATAGTTTTTGTTCACACTTTGAAACAATAACAGACAGGAATACTGCCACAAATGTGAAAGCTTCATAGAAATGATATTTAGTTGGTGGGTAAAATCAACCCTAGTAACCTGGTAAAGGACAGGAAGTTTTGTTTTGAGAAACCATTTCTGATATTTGATTAACCTTTCAAAGCAAATATGTCAACCTTGGCCTGCAAAACCGAAATATAGTTCAGACACATTATAGACAAGAAAAAATGTTTAGGATTAAATCCCACTTATAAGAAGTATTTTTCAATTAGAAAATAAAAGTAATTTTGTGAAGATGTCTGTTTAACAGTGTGAGCACCTCTAAATATAACTTGATGTTCACAAGCCTCCCTGGAAAGTAATTTTTCATATATATATATATATATATATATATATATATATATATATATGAGAAAAGTAATTTCTCATATATATATGGAGATGGAGAACCAGGTGGAGAACCATACATGTACACTGTAATTTTTAAACCAAGTTAAATGTCTCTATGTCATCAAACATGATTTCTTTTTGGTTAAAACATTAAGACTCCTTTCATCATCTGGTTTTTTAAAATCCACAGTACATGTTTTCATCTATAACTGTTTTACTGTGCAAAGCACACCAAGTTTCTTGTTCCAGTCTCACTGCAGCTTAGTCCCCATTGATCAACCTCTTCTCATACTTTTCTCCCGCCATACTCTCCAGCCCTAGTAACCGCCCCTCTTACACTAAACTTCTGTGAGATCAAATATTTTATATTCCGCATGTGAGAGAGATCATATGATGTTTGTCCTTCTGGACCTGACACATTTCACTTAACACACTGGCCTTTATTTTACCCATGTGGTTGTAAATGGCAGATTTCATACATTTGGTGGCTTAGTCATATTTCATTATTTATATTTAGCACTGCTCTGTATCCATTCATTAACTGAGGGATACTCACGTAGAATCCATGTCTTTTCTATTGTGAATGATGCCTCAAGCGACCAGAGGCATGCAGATGTCTCTGACATACTGATTTCATTTCCTTTCCCTGTAGTAGTGGCATTGCTGGATCATATAACAGTTCTATTTCTTGTCACTTGAGGAACTTCTTTACTGATTCTCATAACAGCTAAAGTAAGTTATACTTCTATGAACAGTGTGCAAGGGTTCCCATTTCTCCAGCTCCACACCAGTATTTGTTTTGTCTTTTGATAATGGTCATTTTTACTGGAGTGAGGTGATCTTTCTTTGCAGTTTTGATGTGTATTTTCTTGATAGTGACTGTGAGCTTTTTTTTTTTTCTTATACCTCTTGATCATTTGTATGTGGTCTTATATGAATTGGCTGTTTCAATCTATTGCCCCTTTTTTCATCAGATTATTTGTGGTGTTTTCTTCTGTCTTTGCTACTCTGAATATCAGCCCTTGTTAGATACAGAGTTTTCAAGTGTATTCTCTCATTTGGTAGGTTTTCTCTTCACTGTAATAATGTTTTATTTTTGCACTGAAGGTTTTTAGTTTGACAGAATTCCATTCATGTATATTTGTTCTGATTTTCTGTGCTTTTGGAGTCTTGTCCCAAAAAGCCCTTGGGCTTTCTTGTGTCATGATAAGTTTTAATAGTTTCAGGTGTTACATTTAAATCTCTAATAATCAATTTTGGGTTGGCTTTTATAAGAGGCAAGGGAAATGGCCAGCTGGTTTCATTCTATTTCATATAGATGGCCAAATTTCTATTTTCTGAATTTACTGAAAAGGCTGTCCATTCTTTAATGTCTGTTTATAACACCTTTGTTGAAAGTCAACTAGCTGTGCATACATGGGTTTACTTCTAGACTTTCTACTGTGTTACATGCGTCCATATATTGATTTTTATGCTGATGCCATGCTGTTTTGGTTATTATAGCTTTGCAGTTTATTTTGAAGACAGGCCATATAATTTCCTGTGTTGTCCATTTTTGCTCAGGATGGCTTTGGCTACTCAAGGCTGTTTTGTGATTCTACACCAATTTTGAATTTTTTCCTAGTTCTGAAAAGAATATCATCAATGTATTGACAGGGATCATATTGAGTCTGTGGATCATTTTGACTCATATGGAAATTATAGCTATATTGATTCTTCCAACAAAGTAACATATATATTATGTGTTCCCATTGTATGTGTGTCCCCATTAATTTATTTCATTAATGTGTTTTAAAATTTTCATTGCAGATATATTTTATTACTTTGGTTCAGTTTATACTAAGTAATTTTTTGGAGCTATTGTAAATGAGGTGGTTTTCTTGATTCCTTTTTAAATTAAAATTCACTATTAGTGAATAGTAATGTGACTGATTTCTGGGTGTTGATTTTGTATGCTACAACTTTGCTAGAATTTTAATCATTTTTGGTGGAATCAGTAGGGCTTTCTATGTGTAAGTTTATGTCATCTGAAAATGGTGGAATTTGACTTCTTTCCAATTTGGATGATTTTTATTTCTTTCTCTTGTCTCAGTACAGTGTTCACTGTTGGCTTAATATATATGGCCTTTATTGTGTTACGTACATTCCTTCTATATTTAATTTGTCCAGTGTTTATTATATTGAAGGGATCCTGAGATTTATCAAGTATCTTTTCTGCTTCTATTGAGATTATCACATGCTTTTTGTCCTCCATTCTTTCAATGTTGTGTATCACATTTATTGATTTGCATATGTTGAACTATCATTGCATCTGTGGCATAAATTTCATTTCATCATGTTCAGTAATCTTTGTAATGTAATACTGAGTTTAGTTTGCTAGTATTTTGTTGAGGCTTATTCACATTTGTGTTCATCAAGGACTTTGCTCCCTCTCTCCCTTTTTTCCTCCCTCCCTCCCTTCCTTGCTGCGTTTCAGTTCTGGTTATAGCCTTGCCTGGTTTGGATAGCAGAGTGATGCTGGCCTTATAGAATGTGTTTGGAAGACTTCCTCCCCCTTCAATTTTTTTTGGAATGACTTAAGGACAGTTGGTATTATTTCTTGTACCAGTATTTGGTAGAACTTTGCACTGAAGCCATCTGGCCTGGGATTTTCATTGATGGAAGACTTTCTGTTACTGATTCAATGCCAATATTTATTATTGGTCTGTTCAGGTTTTCTGTTTCCTTGTGAGTCACTCTTGTTAAAGTCTGTATTCCAGGAATTTGTCCATTTCTTATAGCTTATTGAATTTGTTGACATATAGTTATTCATAATAATCTCTAAAAATATATTATATTTCTGTGGTATCAATTATAGTATTTCCCTTATCATCTCTTGATTGTATTGATTTTATCCTTCTGTGTAGCTAAATACTTGTCCATTTAGTTTATCTTTTATTTCTTTGATGAATGTGCATGCCTTTTAGTGTCTATTTTATTAATTTTTGTCTCTAATCTTATCATATCTTCTGTTAATTTCAGATTTGGTTTGTTCTTGTTTCTGGAACATATTTTATGTAGAATGAAATATATCTTTGCCATTGCCTACATGGTCTATATTCTGGAAAGGTTGGATTGGCATAACATGCTTTTGGGCTAGTCACATAGTCTTGAAAACATGTGGGCCATCCTTCTTTGTCACAAATCTTAAGTAACTTCCATTTCACACTGTATTTGCTCACAGGGCTTGGAGCTAAAATAGATTTTTAAATCATACAATTTCTGTATGACAAAAATAACCTTTTTAATTTCTGTATTTCCATAAGGAGTATGTTGTTTTTGTTTAGTCTCCTTTTTTCCTGCTTATTTCAAAATTTTAATAAATTGCTTTGTAAAACTTTATTGCCTGTTATCCCAATGTGTGATGCTGCTTCATAGAAATGTATGAAAACACACAACAATCCAGTGCTCTGGAATTAAAATATCATCCTAATTCTATTTTCAATACACTATTATTTGACAGGCTCCTTAATATTGCCATACTCTGTATTTGTGAAGGACTAAAGACAAAAAGCAATACTATGATGGCATATTTTGTGGGCTCACCATAAGGTAAATTAAAATATCTCAGAAATATCTTGGATCATAAAAATGCTACCAAGAAATTTCATTGTAACCATATGAGGAAAAATAGCCCCATGTGCATAGTGTTCATTATAATTTGCATTTCTTTTCAAATGCTTGCTAATTACCATGTGTACTTTTAAGTCATTTTTTAACATAGAATTTCATAAAGTGCATTTTTAAGCACCCCATTTCTTTAGTGCTGTGACTTGAAGCACTGCAGCCATTGCAGCCTATTGCAGACAGAAATGAAAAATTAGAGGAGCCAAAACAGTTTTCAGGGAACCAAGCTTGGAGGAGAAAATTAAATATAAAGCCTAATTCCTCTGCCGCCCTAATTTCTGGCAGAACATACACACTAATGCATTAATAAAACCCATTTAGAGAAACCTTTTCTTTGTAAATCGATTCCATAATTTAAAAACAACTTGAAAACAAATAGAATTTGTTTGCCCTGGTATTCTGGGCATGCATTTTCAGAAGCAATCCCACATTTCATGTTTTTGGAGATTTATAATTTTCAGAGCTTCTTTCACATATATCATTGCCTGGAATCCTTGTATACAGAACAAGTAAGGTCAGCAGAACTGGGAGAGGTTTTTTTTTCACCCCTTTACAAAAGCAAGCCAACAGAATTTAATTGAAATGTTTAAATATTTTGAGACCAAAGACCAAGAGTGTAAGCTTTGTAGCCATGTAAGATGGTGCACACCTCCAAACTTGCCCTGTGGGAAGTGCAGGCAGGAGAGATGCAAGTCTAAGCCCAGATTTGGCAATTTAGCAAGATGGCCTCACAGAATAAAAACTTTAAACCAAATGGCTGAAGATGTAGCTCAGTGCGGAGGCCTGGGTTCATTCCCCAGTCCTGGAGAAGAATATAGGTTTTGTGCCAATGTTTTGGTTACCAGAAAATATTATTGTTTCTTGCAACTCAAACATTTTTTGTTATTATTTTTGCTTTTCTTCCTTCTTTCCCTCATTCTGCCCTCATCCCTCCCTCTCTATCTTCCTTTTCAGTATTTTAAACTGATCTGTAGTCCACTTCCCTCCTTTTACATCTATCATGTCTCTCTTGCAGCAAGCACTGACTTGCCTATCCTTTAAAACAACTTTTAAAATGTAGGGTCACAGCCTGTTAAACAGCCTTTAAAATGTAGCATCACAATCCTTTAAAGTGTAGTGTCACAGTCAACCTGTTTTGGATTTGTATAAGAGAGCTTCTAAGGTCTGTTCATGCTGTACTTCATTTTGCATTCACTTATTTCATCAGGTGTATACTGCTCATGCAGTGTAAGCCAGGCCTGATATTAGAATCTACCCTCAAGTATCTCATAGTCCATTGGATATTTGAATGAACAAACTATACACTATTATGAATTAATCATTTTGCTTAGCAAGAGTATACTGGGTGAGTATTGATTCCTTCTTCCTCATCCTTTCCCTTCTCAAGCTTTGAACTCAGTAATAATGAAGTTCATTCACATCAAATGTACCCTGGGAGAGAACATCAAAGCCCTGAATATAATAATTAATCCTGGATTTTGAAATCACTCATGGAGTTGAAGCCTTTCTAGAGAATATAGGTAGTTACATTTTTACCCCATGGGTGTCATTTATACTTAAAAATTCCATTTATTTTTTTAACAGAGTTGAAAATCTGATTTTAATCTGCATATGATTTTCACTGGACTGGGGAGTAAAATACACAAGTGAGACCTGCCTAAGACACCTGATAAATTTAAATCTGGAAAACTAATTATTACCAGAACATGGCTCAGAATTAAGATTGACCCTTGGTATTAGCAGTAATTGACAAACTAATGGGTTGAACAGACCATTAGAATGTGAATGGAAATGGGAAGAGGAAAAGAGGGAAGTGGGAGCATTCTGGGAAAAGATAGGTTATTTCAAATGCTTTTATAGAGTGTCCTGAAAAGAGTATCTGTACCCTTGTTATCAAAACTCTAAATGCTCACTGCTATATCTGTAAACTGCCTTTGTTTAGTGTTTCATGGTGACTGCTTTTAAAATGTTACATGTGCATAAAACAAACATATTGAGAAACATTAATCTACCCCAGGATTTACGTACTTCACATTGCATGCACATATGTAAAAGTTGATGTTACCAGAGATTTGTTTGATAGTCTAGGGGATCAGTGTTGCCATTTTGGGTGTGGACAACTTCAGTAAACTCTCTCTCTCTAGATCCAAAGTAATCCATATAACCCATTTAAAAGATATTTCCTGTGGGAGAAATGTGTTAAAGGAAACATTTACAGGCTACATGGCAATTCTCAAAGCTTCTCATCCTGCTGAGACAGGGACTAAAATGAAACACTGCCACTGTAGCTGATGATACAGGAGCAGGGAAGAAAAGGGTGAAACCCCATTATTAAGGACGATGTTTACCAAATTATTTATTTCAGTCAGTCTTGGTGTGTATATTTTGTTACTAGAGATGGATTTGAGGCACTGAGATGTTGTAAGTGATACAGCAGTATTTTAGTCACCATCAAAGCCTATGCTTCTTTTGACCAAGGTCCAGTTCCAACAGGCCAGACATACTACAGTCTTTCCACACTTTGCAGTCAGTGCCTGTGGCAACCCAGGACACTGTTGCTTCTTCTGACTGTAAAAGCGAAGAGCAGTTTACACTAGTCTCAAGGCTTTTGTTGTAGGCAAAGATATTTCTGGCATGCCAATGGGTCTTGGGGTTATTTGCATGTATCTAATTGACTTGCCTCTCACAGTCTGTATGGAGTTCTAATGCTCCCTATGGAGACTGGGACAGCTGACTGATAACATCTGTGAGTCTGATAGTTCTCTAATGTGTCCTATTGATGCACTCCATTGACATATTAGGGATTCAAATGCTTTCTTCTTGTCAGTGATATTTCAAAATTCAAAGACATATTTACCCCCTTAATAGTGTGAATAAGCTGTCAAAAAAGAAGTGTTAGATTTTACTTTTGGATCCACATATTCTCTAAATGTGGATTCCCCATTCCTTACCTAAAATAGGATCAGTATAACGAGCTGCTATAAATTCCTTAAACTTTCAATATTTACTGGAAAGTAAATAACCTTGAATTTAAATGAGAATAGAATAGAGACAATTGTGTACATGAAAGATATGAGACACTGATTATTTCATGATATAATTTCTCTATTAAAATATAGCATACAAGAGAGATAAACAGCTTTTAATAGAAATCAGTGCATAAACATTTACAGCACAGAAAACACTTTTTTTTTACTGACACCACATAATTTCTTAGTAACTGTGCATTAAATATGCTGTATCTTTTTAAAACCATTTTTTCACTGTAAACCTGATACTTACCTAGTGTTTAGTAAAGCCAGAACTCAGTTACTGCTAACTTCATTAAGTACCTGCTATGTGTCAAGACCACTATGGTAATTTCTTTTAGGGCACTAGTGAGCATCTCCAAATCAATCAAAATAGGTGGTTTCCTTGATGTATGTCTACCTTATGTCCTGTGAATAGGGCTTCCCAGGCTTGGGACAAACCCAAAGTCTATTATGTATATGAATACTGCAAAGACACAGAGGCAGCTACACCCCCTGTCCCCACCCGTGGACCTTCCTTTGTTGGGAGGGATGTTCACATTTTTCCCACATTTGATAAAAAATCATCTCTTCTGCCTACTCATTCTGACACTGGGTAAAATGACAATGTCATACACAGAGAACAGAACACTCCTTTGGTTGCTTCAACATTCTTTTTTTGGCCTCATTTTCTCCTCTCTACTGAGATTTTGAGTCCAAATTTAGTGGAGATGACTAAGAATTTACCAGGATATGACAGAGCGTTCAGTTCATTGAGTCCTTCCTTGCTATTTTCCAATAGTTGTACCAATTGCCAAGTTTCTAACATTGTAGGTGCCATGTCATTCATAACAGATACTAAATCACCCGTGCAGGATCTGTCTGTTCAGTGACAGCCTCCTTCTATATTCTGCTGATTTTATTCTATGGTATAAAGGAAATTCCCTGCAGACTTTCTACTGGTTGGTACTGCTGAGTTTTAGAATTTCAGATTTTTAAGTATGAATCTCTTAAATGTGAATTCTATCAACAACAATCAAGTAATCCAATAATCAAGTATTCTGCCATGAGCTAGGCAATATGACTTTTAATTATCGAGGGGAGAAAAGAGAGACTTGGAAATAAATGAGATTCCATCTGGAGCTAATCATGCATGCGCATCACAGGATCATGCTAGTGATATGGATGGAATTTATAGGAGCACAGATTCGGATTTAACATATTCTGATTAGGAGGAATCATATATGAGTCCAGAAATAAGAATAATTGAGATAGACCTAAAAAGATGAGAGAAAAACCTGTAAAATGACATTGTAAACAGAGGAAATGAATGGAAGCTAGAAAGGCTGCATGGTGGCACTTGACACTGGGAGGCATGGTAGTGACTGACGAGTGGAAGATTTTAAATGTCACATCAGGTTATTCGTCATTTTTATACAGGCAAGGTGAACTTATCAGAAGTTCTTGAGGAAAGGAGCTTTGCTTTCAGGAGGTAAATCTGCCAGCAGAGGAGAAAAGATAACTGTATTGGTCAGCCTTCTGTTTGTGGAAAAAATACCGACACTCACAATTTAAAGGGGGAAAGGTTTATTTTTGGCTTACGATTATAAAGGTTTCCATCCATGTTCTGTCACTGGCTCTGAGGCAGAAACAGCACAGTGGAGGAAAACCATTGAGTTCATGGTAGTCATGAAGGAAAGATAGGGGAGAAGCCATAGAGGATGGGTCCCACCTCCTAATAGCCCACTCAACTATGAAATGATCATTGGATTCACCCAATGACAAGGTTAGAGCCTTCTCAATCCACCCACCTATTCAGGAGTCTCTTAATCCAGTCAAGTTGACAATAAAGATGAACCAGCACAACCAGTAGGAGATTCTTGCAGGGGACCAGCAAAGAGGGAATAAAGGCACAAACTAGTGCAGTGGTGCTAAGAATGAAAGGTGAAGTCAAGGATCGTGGGCTATGGAGCATGTGAATGAATGAATGCAATAATCCTCTCAAAGTGGGCTGCGATTTCTAAAAGAGGGAAGGCAAAGAAGCAGAGTGCAACAAGATTGGATCTGTGCCTCTTTCCTTTTGTCTGTTGTGAACTCCTGTTCTCTGAGTCACAGCTGAAATGACATACTGTCTGGGAAGACATTCCTAGGCCCCCACTCAGAATTGAGTCTGACTTCCTTTGTGTCACATGGTACTCCTTTTATGCCTCCCTTTCTGTGATGGTGGTAGCACATTATGTGTCCAGGCTATCTGGGTACTTGCCCCACTCCTGAAAATATTTAGTAAGCTGTCTGAGTGTGCCTACTATAAACCTATTAATTTTTAGCACCATCTAAGCATATGATGAACTGAAAGAACATGTGTCTGAAATGAATGAGTGCTGTTACCACACCAGATGATAAATTCAGTCCTCTTTGAGACCTGACTCAGCAAATACTATGATCCCATCTCTTCCATCTGCAGATCCCATCTCTTCCATCAGCCATACATTTTTGTGTGTGTGGCTAAATGGTATCACCAGCTTTGGTCATATGTATTATTCACCAGATTTATTTTGCAATGCTTTCTGACACTTTATGCATGTAAAATCTACTGTGTAAAAATTATTCTTTTCCCAAATGATGATTTGATTCCCAAACAACTTCAGCAAAATTCTGTGCAGTTGTCCTCATCACTAGAGGAACTGTGGAAAATCTTAGTCATATTTCTTTATAAGCATACCTTGGCTTTTCGTATGTCAAGAAATCCTACAAAGAAGTGATTTCATAGTCCATAAATAGAACTCTTTAGTTCCAACCATGTGACAGTTGCCCTAGAAGTACATTTCTTCTTGAGTAGGTTGAATTTGTGGAATCCTTTGAGAATCTGTAAAGTGTGAACCTAGTCTGAAATAACCCCCAAAGAAACTCCAACCCATGCACCCTTGAGGCTAAATTGGGGGAATCAGTCCTATTGCTGAGTAAAACATAGTTTTTAGATTCTAAGAAAAGAAGAAAATTGATTTAACTTCTAGAGAAATGCAGAGGAACATATCCATCTTTGCACAAATGACTTAGAGTACTTCATATGTTGCTTAGCTAGTATGCCCTAGTTAGCAAGATGTCCACTGTGAAAAGGAAGGAAGATGAGACCATGGAGACACTGTTTATATAAGACGCATGTCTTGCAATAGGCTTTAAAAACTCAGATAATATTATCAAGTCATTCTTGATAACATCTAAGCAAATTATCAAATCTTTAGAGCTTCATCAGTGTTTTTGTCATGTGTAGATCAGTGAGCATTTTCCTCATTCTCTGCCACTCCAAGTGAACTCTCTGCTACTCTGTGGATTACTTATAGATTGATATCTGCTCATTTCATTTGACTTAAAATTGTTACTGCCTACGTGCATTCACACACACATGCATGCGTGTGCACACACACACACACAAAATTCAAATTTCCCTGAAACAGTCAATGTTGGGTTAAGAAGTAAACATGCCTAAGTACATGGCAGAAAATCATATTGGAGGATTTAAGATTCCCAGGGGTTGTTATCTCATGTCTAGTTGTAGAATTACTGTAAATTCATTGCTTTATATTGATTTGTCTGTAAATGTTACTGTAAGACAAGGAGAGGGTAAGGGGACTTTTCTTTCTTTCTTTCTTTCTTTCTTTTTTTCTTTTCTTTTCTTTTCTTTTCTTTTCTTTTCTTTTCTTTTCTTTTCTTTTCTTTTCTTTCTTTTCTTTCTCAAGATCCAGTGATCTAAAAAAATCAATTTGGTTTACCTTAAAGTAGTCCAGCCAACACTATAACACAGAACTTAACCTCAGACAGCTGGCATCCATGCTGTATAATATCTTGAGATATTATTACAAAAAATTATTACAAAGACAATGTTTTTTTCTTACTTATTCTTGAAGGGAACAGAATTCCGTAAGAGAGCTTTATGCATGCCTCTTTAGGCCTTGGCTCTGGTATTTGTCCAGCGTATTATACTTGGGTGCTAGTTCTTATTTTCCCATTACATACTCCAAAGAATGTTAATCATTGATCACTAGTACTTAGGACTTTTCCTAAAGCATATGAAACGTTTTATACACTTTTGTGATTTAGCCTTTTAGTTAAGTTTCTAAATGTCTCAAGTTGACACAATCAACCACTACAACAGTGATAACAGTTTATGCTATTAGAATAGAGTACCAGTCATATAAGCTTTAACAAAGTATGTCCTAAACTCCTGAAAGGCATTTCCAGTTGTTCTACATGAACTTCGTAGTTATCAACATTGAACTTTTGTTTATTTACTTCTGTTGCAGGAACATTTCACACCTGAGTGCAAATTCAAAGAATCAGTGTTTGAAAATTATTATGTGACATATTCATCAATGATATATCGTCAGCAGCAGTCAGGCCGAGGGTGGTATCTGGGTCTGAACAAAGAAGGAGAGATCATGAAAGGCAACCATGTGAAGAAAAACAAGCCTGCAGCCCATTTTCTGCCCAAGCCACTGAAAGGTAAATTTGATATTATGGAAATTATGGGTGATTGTACCAAAAATTTATTTATATGAATCCTTTATCACAGTTTTGAATGTAAAGAATAATTATCCCACAGATAAGCCATTTATACAAAAATTTACAAACATTTCCAATATTCAAAACAATAGATTATAGTCAGGTAATAAAAATCGTAAAAATATGAAGCATTGACAAGGGAATTTGTTCTCGTGATTTGAATTTTTGCATTGTTCATCTATATAACAGCTACACTTAGGTGGAAGGAGCTGAAACACTCAGATAGCTAAAAACCCCAAATTATGCAGAAATAGTGTGTGGAAGGAAACACAGATGTTACAATATGTCCACACTTGACTCTGTTTTGGAAAGTCTCTTGGGCCCACTCTAAGATCCCGACAATAGGGTCCCAAGAATTTTGACTACTAATTACTACTACTAGATGAAAAGAAAATCAGAAAGGCAAAAGACAGGAATAAACTATGGAAGATAGAGATATGTGAAGTGCTGAGAAGGGAAAGAAAATCCAGCAAAGTACAGGAGGCCTTCACAAAGGTTACCCAGCCTGTAGTTAGTAGAGAAGTTTAAAATAAGAGCAGAATGTCTCCCCTCTATCAAAATCAGCAGAGCACTGTGTTCTACACCTCAGTTTCTGGAGACAGACCACCTGAGTTTGAGTCCTAGCTTTCTTAGCTGAATAGTAGCTTTTATTAAATGAATAGTCTTGAAAACATTATTCACTTGTGTGTGCCTGAAGTTCATCTATAAAGTATGAATAAGATTGTCTTCTTATTCTTACCTAGATTAAATAAGGCAACACAAATGGAGAATCCATAACAGTGTCTACCTTCTTATTAGCGCTTCCTGAGTAAGCCAGTACTGTTATTTACAGTCTAACAATAATTGTTACTATTTACTAAGGAATATGGTAACATGGAGACTCTTGGAGAGTTTTAAAGTATTACAGAAATCACCGTTTTAAATATTTTAACTTTAAAGCTCACACAGTATGCTGAAGATCATGTTTAAATTTCTAAGAGCTTTATTAAATACATTTTTCATTAATCCTGTCATATATAACTATAAGGGATTAATGCCATTAAAATTCTTCATATATTAGCCTGTACCAAGACTAGATTTTAATTAATTTGATCTCAGCCACTCTGAGTACTTGAAAGCAGTACTTTTCATGATTGACCAGAGGCAGAGAAGCCTAGGAACCAGAAAAGTTGAGGACCAGTGTGATATATTCTTATTTTTTTCTTTCTTAGTTAATCTTTTATTGACAAAATTTGTTTGCATTTTTCGTGCACAATGTATTATATAATGTGTATATAATGATGAATGACAAACTTGAAGTAATTAGCATATGCATTGCCTTGCCTTCTTACTGTTTGGGGTCACTGCACTTGAAATGTATTCTTTTAGCAGTTTGTAACCCACTGGGAGGCCTTCATACTGTCTGTATGTGCTTTTCAGTGGCCATGTACAAGGAGCCGTCACTGCACGATCTCACGGAGTTCTCCCGATCCGGAAGTGGGACCCCGACCAAGAGCAGAAGTGTCTCCGGCGTGCTGAACGGGGGCAAATCCATGAGCCACAATGAATCAACGTAGCCAGTGAGGGCAAAACAAGGGCTCTGTAACAGAACCTTACCTCCAGGTGCTGTTGAATTCTTCTAGCAGTCCTTCAGCCAAAAGTTCAAATTTGTCAGTGAGGAGTATCAAACAAATCAGGCAGAGTTCATTCTTCAGTCTGCCAACAGAACCTGTTCTTGTCCATACTAAAGCCCCATAATTTCGATCAAGCTTGTGCAAAAGAATGCCAAGCATTATCATTGAACTCAATCTGGGAGAAGGACTGCCAAATTTTCTCATGATCTCACCTATATTTTGGGGATGATTAACCAAAAATAGTTCACAGCACTCACGCTGATCAAAATTTGCTCTCTAACCAAGAAAATTTAAAAGACCATAATTGTTATTTAAAAACAAGAAAAAAAGAAACTAAACTAAATTAACTGCTTAAATGTTTTGTAGGGGCAAACACAATTATGTGAACTGTGTTGTTTTCTTGGCTTAATGTTTTCTATCTAGGCTTGATTCAGATGTACTCTTTCCTTTCATATAGTGCAACTTTATCATTTCTGAAATTCAATGGTTCTATTGACTCTGTGTCACTTAATCCAAATCAACCAAATTCAGGGTTGAATCTGAATTGGCATCTCAGGCTCAAGGTAACAGTGTTCTTGTGATTTTTCCTTTTTGTTTTTTTTTTAGATCTGTAGTATTCTGGTCGAGTTTTTGTGCTGTACTTTGTGCATAGAAATTGAGTTATATTGTCAACCCCCATCAGTAAAGATAATTTAACAAAAGATTATCTGCCAGTGTAGATTTCTCTTAATTCCATTTGTGTATCATGTTAAACTATTGTTGTGGCTTCTTGTATAAAAAGACAGGAACTGTGGAACTGTGATGTTGTCTTTTGTGTTGTTAAAATAAGAAATGTGTTATCTGTACATGTATGAGTCCTCCTGTCATTGTACTTGGCACGTGAATATTGTGTACAAGGAAATGTAAAGACTGGTTACCCCTAAACATCATATATTATACTTGCTACTGGAAAAGTGTTTAAGACTTAGCTAGGTTTCCATTTAGATCTTCATATCTGTTGCATGGAAGAAAGTTGGAATCTTGGCATAGAGTTGCATGATATGTAAGATTTTGTGCATTAATAATTGTTAAAATCTGTGTTCCAAAAGTGAACATAGCATGTACAGGCAGTTTTCTGTCCTGTGCACAAAAATTTAAAAAAAAAGTTGTTTAATATTTGTTGTTGTATACCCAAATACGCACCGAATAAACTCTTTATATTCATTCAAAGAAAACATAATTTTCACTGTGCATTTCATTGAGTATCCATTATATGCCACTAACTTTGTTAGAAGCTAGGTTAAACACTGAATTATGTATATAAGGCACTGCCCTCAGATAATCTTCAGTCTAGACATTCATATTAATATGAACACTTCTTAAAATATTTATTTGACCAAAGCTTCAGATTGGTAGTGAGGGATTCTCATTCCCATTCAGTGACAAAGTTGTACAAAAGGTATCTATGCCCTAGTATTCTCTCTACTGCTTGCAATGTCATTTATCCTCTTTGTTACTTATTCCTTTCCTTTGTAGATGGGACATACAGGATCAAATATCTAAAGTCCTTTCTACCTCTCAGAGCTGAAGGAAAATATATACATTCAGTACTATAAATGTCTTCTCTCTAGCTCCCCAAAGCTGTCTCTGCCTGATAGTAAATGCATTAGTAGTAATCAGTAACCGAAGGGAAGTGTGGTGGAATGATAAATCATAACTGGTGCTGTTCAGGGTATATGCAAAATAGTTACCATAGGCAGAGCAATCTGCTTTTTTGCAAGGATAGGAAACTGCGTGTCCTGAAGATGTTTGGGTCAAATGCAGCACAGGCTGTAAACCCAGCCCAGCTTAGCTTGGTCACTCTGTGATTCCTTCTTCAGTGCCATCGTCATTCTGCCTTAGATCTAAAGCTTTAGATGAGATGTACGCCTTATGCCTTAGATCTGGGAACATTTTAAGAGTGGTTTGTTTTGTTTCTTTTTGAGATGAGGTCTAGCTGTGTAGTTCAGGATAGCCTTCAACATACAATGTAGCCCAGGGTGGCCTCAAACTCACAAGCTTTTTGCCTCAGGCTCCTGAGTGCTGGGATTACAGGTGTGTGTTGCTGTGCCTGGCATACTTTTAATAGTTTTAACTTACTTTACATAATGATAAATCTCACTAAACCTCCTTCCCTATTAAATCATACTAATTTTCAATCAGTGAAGAGAAGTAGTATGTTGTCTTCCTCTTTCTCCTAGAACTTTGGAGTTTGGTTATTGACTAATTTGTTACTGATCTTTGTTTTTTTCATTGTTCAGGAATACTGTAGGTTGGATCATAATTTATAAAATAAGCACTTTGGTGTACTTAGGTGTCATGTTTTGTGTCTGGATATCCCCCCAAAGTCTCACACAGTCATAGGTGGGGTTTTTTCAGAGGTGGATGAATCTAGAATGTGTGACTGATTCATGGTGCAATGCTAGGATTAGGGGTACTGGGATTAAGGGTAGAGTATAAAAGGGACAGAAAAAAGCTGCTGAGTTTCCTTTATTTGCTACCATCTGTCCATCATAAACTGTTTCTCCGCAGTGCTTGTCTGCCATACCATCTAAGTTGGAGCCAGCTGATTATGAACTGAAACCTCTACAAACTGTTAGCCAAGTAAACCTTTTCTCCCTTAACTTTAGCCATCAGATATTTTGTCTCAGCGACAAGAAAAGTAACTAAGACATTAGGGAACCTGATATAAATAGGAAAGAATCAGAATTTCCAGTTAGAATAGTTTACTCCTAGCATTCTTCTTAGCTGCCTCAAGTTGTTTTTTAACAGAAGGTCGTGTTGAAGTAAATCAATATGGAAATAGAGTTCCAAAAGAAACCTCTGCAAGTACTGATACTTCTTTCACACACTGTAATCACACATATACATGCACACTTCAGTTACATGCCTCGTAGCAATAAATATGTCTTACCACATCCTTGATAAAAGAAAACAAGATTTTGTAGTCAAATATTTTTGGAAAAGACTCCAAAGGCACTGTTGATTCTTAGCTGTTTGCACACATAAGGATCACCTGGAAGATTTACAAGACACAGACTGAATAGATCTGGGGCCTACCAAAGACTGCGTTTCTAACAAGTTTCCAGGTCATACTGGAGAGCCATGCTTTGGGAAACATTGGCACATGTGGTCCCTCCCTCAGACTTAGCATTATTACATGACATTCTAAGAAGCCCATCATAAGGTGCTCTGCTTAGTGAGAAATGCTGAGATCCTAAATTTGCGTTACAAATTCATGTTTTCAGGAAGTACTAACACTGCAGCAGAGGGGTGACCCTCAATGATTTTATAGGACCTGAATGACCCACGGTGTTTTGTGTATTCTTGTGGTTTTATGCCATGGGAAGCTCCTGAATCAGATTCCTACCACAGGTTGAAAATCTCTCTTTTGTAGCCCAGCACTTGATCTCATGTCACCACTATCTGAATGTATGTTGTGTGGCCAAATTACAAGGTAAAAGTTAATTTAAGAATTAACACAGTAAAAGACATACTACCATTTATCTCCACTCAAAATGCTCCCCCTTTTGAACACAATTTATGACCTGTCCCCTTTCTGACCTGGGCTGGTTCATCCCTTCTTAGGGAACTTGGTGGTCCCTTGCTCCTAGGAGATCACCGTGTTGATGCCCAGCTTAATGCAGACACCCAATCAGCATAGCAGACTGCAGCCCAGTGCTCCAGGACTCAAGTGATCCTCCCACCTCAGCCTCCCAAGTGTCTGGGACTACAGGTGCCCGCCACCACATCCAGCTGAACATGCTTTATGAAGCAGTGTTGGAAGACCTCTTTCATGAGCATCTTCATGAGGTATAATTAAAAGTATGGTGACTGCTGCTGCTGAGTGTCATCCATTGGAAAGGCAAGTTCCTAAAAACATTAAGGTTGCTCACTACATTATTCACCAGATCTGGCTGCAAGCTACATCTGGATATCCCTCAAAGTCAAAATTACCATGAAAGTAAACATACCAGTTCAATGAAAATAAACATATCAGATCAATGCGAAACATCAAAGCATCTGTGATAACACAACAAACGACAATGACAGGACGATTTCCAGAACTGCTTCAGAAAGAGGTAAGAATGATGAGATAAATGGTTCAAAGTGAGGAAGATTTTGAGGATTAATGACAATGTGTTCTTTACTGCAACATATATATATATTTTTTTTTTTAGTTAAACATCAACCTTAGTTTTTCTCATATGTCAATCCTTAATTGTATTTAGTCTAGGGTAAAGTATGGAAAAAGAAACCACTTTCCTCAAGCTATTTGCAGTTATTTGAATGTAAAACAGTCTGTATCTCCCCATGTTGTACCTGGTGAGGAACCATGCTGATTGTTATAGATTCCTTAAAGGATTGAGAAGAAAAGTGATCTCTGGCACTCCCAACTCCCTCACCAACACACAGACGCAGTCTTAAGCCAGTCAAGCAAATTGAAGAGTTTTTCAGAGATGAACTACAAATTTGCAACTTTTCCAAATGTTCTTGTTCTAAGTGAATGCAGGGAATGATGAATACCTGATAGCATTATCTCTTCCATCTACGCTAGCTGATATGACCGTTGTGTGGATAAGGGGTGGTGGATCTGAAATGATAATAATTTTGGTAAATTTCTCCTAAATGTACCTTACAAGCCTCATTAGCTGAAATACATCATTCGTACATCAAATTGAAGTGTGTCCTCTTCGGAAGGATCTTAGTCATTTCCTCATTGCTGAGACAAAATATCAAACACAAGCAATTTAAAGGAGAAGTTTACTTTGTTTCATAGTTTAGTTCATGGTTTGCTTGCTCCAGGACAGTAAGGGGATGGTGCAAGAGTTGGGAAAGGGAAGGCTGCTCTGGTATTGCAGCAAGCAAGCAGAGAGAGAAGAGAAAAAAGCCTCTTCTAGGTCATCCCCAGGTGACCTGCTCCTAACCAGGACACAAGACCTAACAACAAGCCAGCTATAGCAATCCAGTAATCTAATCGTCTTCTACAAAAGCCCCTAAGCATAGAAGGCTTGGGAGACATTCCAGGTCCAAACCATAACAGAAATCATCTTAGATATCCACAGTCTCATCAACACAACCTACACATTTGCTATGATGATTTCAAAATTCTTTTATACTTTAGTTAAAGCAACTTACATATTTTAGGTATTATTTATAGCAGTATCGCTTTCCAGTACTAAAATCTATACAGAGATACGGGATTGTCATTATATATGATTATCTCCAATTACAAAAATGGTAAACTGTAACTAAAGTAGACCACTGATGCCTAAATTCCTGGTCATACTTACAATGAGAACTTGTCATACCTTTCATTGCTCTATATCCAAAATGTGGGAACATTGTTTATCTTGATGCATTCATTTACATCTCCTGGAATAAAAACACCTTGATACATACTAGCTTTTTCTGTTACCACAGTCATGCCCTTTCTCCTATAATGATCAATGAGGCTAAACGCTATAGTACAATTAAAGTCATCATATTACAGTGATGCATACATACCCATGTTTTAACTGCAGAACTTACAATAGCTGTATTTAGGAAGTAGCCTAATGTCCATCAAGGCGTGATGAATGGATAAAGAAAATGTTCTTATACACAATGGAGTACTATTCTACCATAAAGAAGGATAAATTTAAGTCATCTCTAGGAAATAAATGCACCATGAAACCTTAATTTTAAGTAAAATAAATCAGACATGTAAGCTTAAATAGCACATGGTTTCTATTATATGAGAAACCCAAAATATAAATAAAAGAGCAAGATAAAAGACAGATAATAAAAAACAGGGAGATAAAACATTTGCAAAATGGAAGGAGATCAAGAGATGAGGGTTGGAAAAAGACAAAGGATGGGAGTGGAGGGAAGGGAAATTAAAAATTAAGTTGTGTTATGAACATTTATAGCTCCCCACAATGAATGTAATCATTCTGACCCGCAAATATATATTTATTTATATTTATTTTTAGTTCACTCAAAAAGATATCTTCTAATCCTGGGAGGCTTTTTAACAAGGATGGGGTGGTAAGAGATGGAAGAAAAGGGAAAGAGAAAGGAGAAGGAGGAAAGAAAAGTTCTCAACTCAAGTGAAACAGCATTTGGGAATGATTCTTTTATGAACTATCACATCCTCGGTATTTTTAATCTCTGAACATTGTGTCATTATTGCGAAGGTTGGTTTCAATTTGTTATACAGAGAACAACCTGTAAGTGTGCCAAATCAATCAGCCCTTTTGCTAATAGGCATGAGTACAGTGTGCCATATTTCTCATCACATTTACCCGTAATGAAGAATGAAGACAAGTATATGGCTTCATTTGGGGAATGTTACAATTACTATGGGGATATTTTATTTTTATTAAGAGACAAGCCATCATGTATCTTACTACACTGCACAAGCTGTCCTCCGACTCCTGAGCTCAAACCATCCTCCTGTCTCAACCGTGTAAGTGCAGAGATAGCATGAATGTGCTATTGTGCTTGGTTTTCTATGTTGGCATTCTTAACGAGGTTTTTAAACAGCTGTTATTGTTTCATCAGGTACAAAGTCTTTCTAAGACATACAACAGGATGACTTCCAATTTTAAAATTTTAACTAATTAACAAATATCTATCCAAGTTATCCTTTTTATTAGTTTTTGTTTCAAACCCTTCCTCCTATCTGTCACAGGAACACTTTGCACAACACAACACGAGACACATACGCACACACACAAGTAATGGGCACACAAACCAATGTGCTTCCCAAAGGAATGAGGCATGCTCTGCTCCTGTGGGAGGATGACTACTCCTCTATTCGGTAGAGTGACTACAACAACCAGTTTAGCAATCCAGGGTTCTCTGGATTTGAATGTTGTTCTGACAGCTATGACAATCCTACCCACTATGAAGCACTGTCCAGGTTTGCCCCCAACATGGTAGCATGGAGGCACGCATTTTGTGCTCTAAATAATTGCTTTCACTCTTAAAATTTTGTTTTCAAAGCTGTTTACAGTTAACAATTAGAGTAAAAGAAATGTATGGGGCGATGATTGAGAAAACACTCAGCTTTGATTCAATCACTCAGCTTGCTGGTGCTGTGGATATTTATTACCTTATAAACAATCGATGCGCCACAGCATGTTACTGAGGCCTGGATAAAGCACTCACACCAAGATAAATTGGCTCAGACTGAGTCAGTGTTCTACACAATTAGAGCAGGGACATTTTGTTTCCTTACGAGATTAGCAAGAAGTGGAGCCCCAATTGAAAGTAACCATGTGGTTTTCTATTCTTCATATTTGTATAGTTCTCTGTCACTAATACCCTTCTACAAACTGGATCTTTGCAAACCAAGCATTATTTACTTATTCAAAAATTTCAAAACCAGAGTGAACTAGTTCTCAAAGTTTGGTTACTCTAGTTCTCCCTTTAACGTAAAACTGTTGAACAAAACACCTTTTGCAATGTTTAACAGAGCTTAAGAACATATCAAAATGCATGATTATCGTCTTCACCAGCATATTATTTTCAAGATACAAAACTTCATTTTCTCTGTGAGAGAGAGGTGGGAGGAGTGTGTTATGGAGCAGGGAACTAAATAAATTTTATTTCCTGTTAACTAATGAGGTCTTTGCTAAAGAGAGCATTACAGTTCCCTAAAGATACATTAATTATAATATCATGCGGTTAAACAGAAACCAAATACACACAGATTTTATTTTTTGTAAACTTTTAGTCTACGGTAGTCAGCTTCAGAAGCATAAGATGATAAATGCTGTAAAAATCATGATAGTTGGCATTTACAATGCACAAAGATCAAATATGTGGGTTGGATATGGTCGAACAGAGATATGTAGGAGCCAATTTTTGGTTAAGATGTTAATGGGGTTTCTGAAGGTGAGAATTAATTTTTTAAGCATAGCACAAAATGGTGAGGAAATTAAAGTAGACCAGCAGAAAAATCAATTTAATAACCAAAAAGTCAGTAATAAAGAAGAGGGACAAAAAGATTTGAGACACACAAAAAACAAATAGCAGAATGTCTATTTGTCTGTTGCACCATACTAGTAACAATGTCAAAAAAGTAATTTGGCTATCCTAGTACTGAACATATATCCAATAAAAATGTGATTAGTGTCTCTAAAAGATACCTGTACAGTCTTGATTATTACAACACTCTTATAATAGCTGTGATACAGATTCACCAAAATGTCTATCATTGGGTGAATGGATAAAGAAAAAAGTGTACATATATACAACAGAATATCATTCGGTCATAGACATAGAAAAGAATGAATTTCTGACACTTGTGACAATACATAAGTAATGGGAATATTATGTTAACAAGCAATTCAGATATAGAAAGTCTACTACATATTCACAATTGTATGTGGAAGAAAATAAATTTTGAGTTCACAGAACTAGAGATTGGGATAATTATTGTTAGATGCTAGAAAGTGGAAGAAAAGGGATAAAAAGGAGGGTTAGAAACCAGGTCAAAACACAGATAGGAAGAACAAGTTCTGCTCTAGGGTACTGTGACCATAGTTAACAAAATTTATTACATATTTGATAAGCAACAAAATTAGTTTCAAGTTTCCAATATAAATAAATGATCAACATTTAAAGAGATGGAAATCATAATTATATTCTTATCATTATATATAATCAATTATGACCTTGTACCTCACAAACATGTAAAATTAGGTGTCAAGTATTCCAAAAGTGAATGGTGATACTAAATGATACTAAATTGACAGGCAGCAAAATAAAATATAGGTAAGTTGCAGTCATAAGACTCAGAGAGATTTTCATCCAACTGCCAGAGTTCATCATTGAAACAGCAACAGAAAACAGGAGTTTTGCTCATCATCTGCTTTTGAGATTAAGAAGGATGAACTGTCCAGGTGGAGAAATGAGACTGAGTAGAAGTGCCTGTGTCTCTCATTTGCCCCTGTGCTAGCTATGGGAGTGGGGGATGGGGTGGTGGCCAGCACATCCCTCACCCTTGCTCCCCTTTACTCTACTCACACACCGTTGGACTGGGAAAGTGGTTTCAGTGTCCTGCCTTCCAATCTAGCGGTCTCCTCTTTGGCTCTGAGGTTCCCTTTTTTGTTCCAACATGAGTGCATCCAGACAGGCAGTGTAGGACCCCTCCACCACTCCTGGCACTTGAGTTGATACTGTTACCTTTTTTTTTTTTTTTTTTTTTTAGTACAGAGAGGGCACCCAGGTAGCTAAATCAGAAAAGGAGGACACTAGGCCACTTATTTGCATAACCTGCCTCCACAGAAAACCTTCCAGAAGATTCTTGATTTCAGTACTCACCTCACTGAAACAAGCCTGTGAGGGGCTACATAAGAAGCACATTCCAGGTACCCCCAGGATTTAGTCAAGGAGGGCTCCCTCTCGGGTACTATCCCCATCGCCATATTTCAACACATCACTGTTAAAATGAAGTTACATTAGTGTTCCTTAAAAAATTCAAAAAAAAATCATGGAAATAAATGAGAGTTTCAGTTTGGGACATTAGAAAAGTTCTGAGACAGAAAAAAAGTTTCAGGGACAGGAAAGTACTGTGGTGACTATTGTGCCACCATAGAAATATATTACACATTTTAATGACACTAACCTGTACAATTCAAAATGGGTTAAGGTGATAATTTCAGATTTTTTTTTTCTGCAATAAAAAATAAAATAATTAAAATTTCTAATTCAAAACAGAGGTAAGCAGAATGGAGAAAACTCAAATTATAACCCATCTATAAAAGAACATGCTTCAGAACATGTGATAGAGATGAAGCAATAATAAAATACAGTACCATGCAAAAAGTAGTCATAATGGAGGAGGAACTATACGAATGTTGGAAAAAGTTGTTTTAAGACAAACACTGAGAGTACAACAAAGGCAAATTCTTTAGTGATAAATGAGTAAATCCATCCCGAAGACATAAAACTTATCAATAGAATCCCCAAATCTATGACACAAAATCAGACCGTATCATTTAATAGTGTCATGTCATTATACTGTCACTGGCAAAAATATACAGCACCCACAACATAAAGGAAGAGAGCTTTATTTTGGACAGTTTGGACTATGGACAGTTTCTAGTCCATAGTCTGCTGGCCTCAAAGGAGGAACAGGATGGCTGATAGGCAAGGCAGAGGAAAGATTGTCCATCCCATGTGTTATTGTTTATGTCTACGTGTCCTCCAAAAGTCTAATGAAGTCATAGAGTTTTTACAGAAGTGGCTTAATCTAGTGTGTGTGGTTGATTCATAGTACAATGCTGGGATTAATAATACTGGGATTAAAGTTCAGTGGTTGCTGGATCAGTCTGCTGATTGAATTAGCTCTGCCCTTATCTGAGTAGACTGGATACAATATAAGGGACAAAAAAGAGACTTGTCTCCTACTCTCTTGTTCATTTTGCTGTCTTCTTCCACCAAGAACTATTGTCCCTCTGCCATGTGGCAACCTGCCTCAGAGCCAACTGTGAGCTAAATAAACCTTTTCCCATTTTCTTTGGGTATCAGGTATTCTGTGTCAGCAATGAGAGAAAAGTAACTAAAACTAAAACTAAAAGCTTTTATTTTTAAAACTAAAACTAAAACCAAACAGAATTTGGTACCAGGAATGGTTTTTTGGTGTGACATTACATGACCACGTGGCTCAAGAGCCTTTGAAACTGAATTGTGGGAAAGGGAAGAGTTGAAATGTTCTGAGATGCCAGCTGAAAAAGCAGAACTGGACCTGAAAGTGTACTGTATGGGAGATTCTGGTCAGAAATCCAAAGACCAGAAAGCCAGTAAGGACCAGGCTCGGTTTTCTCCTGGGAAGAAGAATTGCATTAGCTGCTGGACTCCATATGATGTGTGTTATAACTTGGAAGAGAGTTTATCGGCACTGCTTATCTCCAGAGACTGAAATTAAGGATGGCGACTAATTAATTTTGTAGAAGAAATTTCAAGGCGTTTGAATGTTGAGGCAATGGTATGACTACTGTTGGAGGCTTTTAGACAGATTTATGTTAAGAATCAAGAACAAAAAGCCCAAAGGAATGGCTTAAAATATTGTGAGTTTGACAAGAAAGGACTCAACCCTGTTCAGCCTCAAAATTGCAAAAATGTAAGAATTTGCTTTGAGAAGAACACTACAGAGCACCAATGTTCCAGAATAGTGCCAACATAGAGAATAATTGGACTCAGAGTGCTCAGTGATCCAGGGAATTGATCCCTACAGCCAAGACAGAAGGAAGCATTGCTACTACTGCTTCTAGTAACAGATCTTGGCATTTTCCATTATGCATGTTTTAGGTGCATGCATTATGGAAGAGCTGTGGAATCAGACCGTCTTCCACCTAGATTTCAGAAGGCCTTGGAAGCCAGGCAGTGTGCTCCTGAGAAGACAGTATGGGAAACAGAGAGTTTGAAACATGTGGCACAGTGGAGACCCCAGAAGTTTGGAGAAGTCAGAAATGAGGATTGTTTGAAGAAATATCTAAGGAGGGAGAGGAGTAGGCCCAAGAAAGAGGCCATGGGGGCTATAACCCCTGGAAATGCCTTAGGCGGCAGAGCCACCCAAATCCTTTGGAGTTCATATTTTGCCAGATTGCCTTGGATGCTGCACATGAAACTACAGGACTTAATATTTATCCTGAATTTTGGGCTTGCTTTGATCCTATTTCTTTGTATCACTTGTTTATAAATTTTGGAATAGAAATGTCTGTCTTGTGACATTGAATGTTAGAAGTATTTAACTTTGTTTTCATTTGTATAGGGGATCACAGCCAAGAGTTTGCCTTAAAACTCAGAATTTTGACTTGAGCTTTTCAACAATGCCTAAACTGATAGAACTTTGGCAATTCTTGGAGATGGACTAAATACCTTTTGCATAAAGGCATGAACATAAGTCTTTCAGGGGGCCAGGTGCAGAATGTTATGGTTTGTGTCTGCATGTCTCCCCAAAGCCTATGTGATCATTCAGTATTTTTAGAGGGGGCTGAATCTAGCATGTGTGATTGATTCATAGTGTAATGCTGGGATTAAGGATGCTGAGTTTAAGGTTGGATGATGGCTGGATTAATCCACTGTCTATATTGACACTGCCCTAAATCACGTAGACTGAATACAATATAAGGGACAAAAAGTGACTTGTCTGCCACTCTTTTGTTGCTTTCATTGTCTTCTTCCACTATGAACTTTTTTTCCTCTGCCATGTGAGAGTCTGCCTCAGAGACAACTTATTATGGACTGTAACCTCTACAAACTATGAGCTAAGTGTTGTAACCCACCCAAAAAAACAAGGCCCCATGATGAAAAATGGGGCAAGATCCCTGAGATGATAAACGGGGCGAGATATCTTTTTTAAAAGAAGCACTTTTATTTTAGCTGGCCCAGCGACACAGTGCTGATGGAATTTGCAAAGATGTGCAATTGAGTCAGAAATTTGACTGATTTTTATAGTTCATTTATGATTAGTTCATTGATCATTAAGTACATAGCGATGAGAAACAGAAACAAGGTGGGCCTTTGTTTCTCTTTTCTTGAGGTCAGATCCACTTCACAGTGGGTGGTTAGCCAATTCATAGTCCTTGGTATGTTAATTCCAAGAACATCTGTCTTTCATAAAGGGAACAATGGTTGACACAGCATCATTTGTCTCTTACAAGGGGAACAAAGGTTGACATAGCACATAGGTTACTGGGGGGGGGCAACGCATACAGAACAGCATAACAATGTGGTCAGTTAGTCTATAACTATGTGGTTGGTGCTTGGTTACTAGGGTAATGAGCTCAGTACAGAATGACAATACAGCTAATAACTATCCTTTTAACTAACTTTTTGCTAAATATCTTTTAATCAATTATTTTAGTTTTTCAGCACCTTAGTATAACATTCCCCACTAAATTTTGTCAATTAACCAAATCATTGGCTCATGGAATTTTCAAGCAGTGTTATTTGTTCATAAACTTGTGTCCTTAAACTGTGAGTTTTATTGTTTGAACCCAATCTTTGACATAATTTACCAATTTGTTTATAATTCAAGGTTCAATTGTTAAACAAGTAAGATTAACAGAGTTCTAGAGGCTGCTGTGATTAGTGTTGCCAACCAGGGAGATAGAGAAAACCGTCATTTATATCAATTCTGTTCAGCTTGTCTGGTTGTTCTCATTCCTGTTTAAAGCTGGCCATACTTTGTCAGATAACCCCAGAATAATTGGCATACAAGCAACAATTTTTTTAAAAAATATTAGATAGTGGCCTTTTTTTAGGAATAGGAGATCTAGACCCCACCAGTCTTGGAAAACCATCTCAACCAGTGAACTTAAAGAATCATCTAATTTGGAGATAGAGTCACTAAGGGCTGCTAAATCTTGGTCAATGAGTGTACTTAAGTGTCTATAATTTTGGTCTCTAACTATTAGGTTGGACACTCTTAAACCTATTGACCTTGTTATCTCAATTTTCAGTAATACAGGTAAAAGTACAGGATTTCTCTTCATTGGACTGGACTCTTTAAGTCAAAGCTAGGAAACAAGTGACTCCTACCATTATCTCCAGAGTACCAATACACTTGGGGAATGATATGGACTAATATGCAAAGCTCAGAGTGCTGGGTGAACAGGTGATGCATGGAACAAGGAGTTATACCAGAAGTACAGGCAAACCAGGCTCCATTGGGAGCAACAATGTGCTGAGTAGCAGGATAAGAAAAATTATAAATCAAGGCTGAAGTGGGAAGATTACAGAGCACAGCCTAAAGGGAAGTGTGCAAGGAGTAGGAGGCAGATTAAACACAGGTTTCTGGGGTATCCTGTATATTGTCCAGTGTGAGCAGGGGCCTCGCATCCCACCAACAAGAGGTGTCATCTGCACAGGAATTTAAAAGTTGTTTTGCCTTAAGCAATGTCCAGAGGCAAGAAGGGGTCTAGAGATGGCGCAGAAATCACAGAGGGCAAAAGGTCTCAGGAGCAGGAAGTCTAGTGGAGGAGAACGGAAGATGGGGTCTCCTGAGTGAGGAAAAGATAATGACCCCCTTTATTTCCTTGTCAAGAAGATATAGATTCATAACCCCAATGTCTACAAAACGTCTCTACGGACAGTGAACACCTATGATCAGAGGCTGGCTGTTGCTTTTGGGGGCAAGATACTAGCCAGTGGACTATAATTTCTTTTGACTATATAGGTCCCTACAAGTCTCTATTAGCAACCAATCAGGCAGCATGGCATGCAGACCCAACAACATTTTTTCTGTCTAATTTTTGCTGGGATGTTATCTAATAGGGCACATAAATCTATCTTAATTTTCCCATAGACAGTAGCATTGGCTACCAATAATTCACCAGTGAAACAGTAATTTTTTTTAAGTTCTAAACAGTGAATTACAAGATATCTCCTTGGGGTCTCCATAAGGAAGAACATCTAAAAACAAGATTATCAGATACATTTGGCAATCTTAAGCTTTAAAGAATCCTTGGAGGGAACAACAGTCCACTTATCTGTAGGTTGATTGCTGTCGGAGGCCGGAACTGGCTTGAAGTGGCAATGATGAATCCAGGCAGGCTTTTTAGTGACTTTGATGGCAGCCGGAGTGCTGTGGACCATGTTGTAGAGGTCTTCTCACCATGGTTTGAGAGACTCATGGTGATGTCTCTTGATGACTAGTGTCTTAGGTTTCACTGCAGGACATTCATCCTCAGGATGGGCAGCAGGCAGAGATTGTTGTTCCCAGAATAACTGGTGGATGGAAGTCAGAGCTAGCTGAAGGGCCTGGAGGAACTTAAAAAGATCTTGATTAGCCAAATCAGCTAGTTTTTTTTTTCCTCAGAAATCTTAGGAATAAGAGGAGGAGGTCTCCCATATTGAACTTCAAAGGGGAAACACCTGCAACATAGGGGGTACATCGCACACGCAAGAGGGCAAAAGGAAGGAGACTCACTCAGTTCTTGCCAGTTTCCAATGCCATCTTAGTTATTAGCATTTTTAAAGTCTGGTTTATCCTTTGTACTTGTCCTGAACTTTAAGGCCAGTAAGCACAATGGAGTTTCCAATCAATCTGCAAAGCTTGGGTTACTTTTTTGAGTTATATGGGCTATAAAACTGGGCCATTTTTGGACCCCATGGATAAAGGGAGGCCAAATTGGGGAAATTGCTATCAGGGCTGACTCAAGACTTAGTAGGAAAAGCTATCTACCCATTACTAATAAACACTCATTCCCTTAAATTCCAGGCTTTCCCATTTTTGTGAACTCCATTTCCCAATGTTTTCCAGGCATAGTCCCACAATAATGAGTGGTTTCCATTTGTTGCAGTTGCTTTGGGTTTACCAACTGGCACTGAGGGCATCTAAGGCTCACAGACTGAGCTTCAATAACAGAGGGATAAAGAAATGATCTCTAAAAAGAGTAGTGAGTTTTGATCCTCCCATGTGAGTGGACTGATGAGCTTGTTGGATGAGTTTTTATCCCAAGGCCTTGGGGAGGTGGACTCAATTATCAGGCAGTTAGTACCAGCCCCCGGAGATATCAGGCTTTGCTTGGAGTTGAGCTGCCAAATGTAAGTCTTTTTGAGTGCAAAAGGGCTCTGGCAGAGTAGGTGGAATCAGTAGCAATGCCAGGGATGTCTCAATCCCCACTGATTTTGTGGCTGCTTTTTGGGCAGTGGCATCTGCTAGATTATTTAATAGGCACCTTTTTGGCATCCAAATGGCAGCTAACAAATCCAAAATTTGGGGAGCATTTTTGATCTTTTGGCCCACTTAAGTCAATAAACCTTATTCCTGAAAAATGTCCCCATGAACATGGGCAGTAGCAAATGCATGTCTTCTATCAGTCTGACAACTTGAGGGCCTTATTGGGGGCAATGAATTCAGCCCATTGGACCTATGTTCCTGGCTCCAAAGTTTATTCCCATAGAATCTGAGAGTCTGTGACAGCAGCTCCGATGACCTGCTTACCTTGATAGATGTGACTGCTTCCATTGGAGAAATATGATGGAACTCAGGTCAGTGGCTCATCTGTCAAGTCTGGTCGAAGCCCCATGAGATGATCAGAGGAGCAAGGAGGGGTCATCATCAGGCAGTAGAGTTGCTGGGTTCACTGTCCCCTTGAAACTATTGGTAGTTGGATCCAGAAGTAATGCCTGATAGTGCATGACTGGGGAGGTAGGCAGCCATTGGTCCAGGGGAGCTTTAATAAGAGTCTCCAGTGAATGAGAGGAGATAATTAAAAGTTTTTGTCCAAATGTCACCTTTTGGGCCACTTTCACCAGGAGGGCCATTAAGGCAATCATTTGCAGGCAAGGCAGCCATCGGGCTGCCACATTATCCCTTGGAAAGATAGGCAACAGGCCTTTGTCATGGTCCTAAACTCTGGGTCAGTATTCCTTTTGCTATCCCTCACTTTTTATCAACATAGAGGGAAAAAGGGTTTTGCAACTTTGACAGAGCCAGAACAGGAGCTTCTGTTAAGGCTAATTTCATTTGCTTAAAAGCCTGGTCTCATGAGTCTGTAAGCTAAAGCAGGCAATATCCTATGGCTCCTAGAACTTTTCATATTTGCTTCTAGTCATAGGGACTGGAATCTGTTGAATGGCTTGCACCAGCTGGGTGGAAAGTCAGTTCTAAGCAAACTCTAATAACTAACTGAGAGGCATTTCCTCAAATCTCTCAAGCCTTTGCAATTTTTGCTTAAAATCAGTGGCCGACAGTTAAAAAGGCATTATTAATGGCCCTTGCATTTTCAGGTGCCACCAGATCTACAGATATACAAATATAATAGGCCTGTAGCAGTCTTTCCAGAAACTAGAACTCATCATCCAATTGTCTCACCTCTGCTACCTTAGACAAATTGGTGAGTTTTCTGGCAGCCCTTAAAGGACTCTGAGAACAACTGGTGATACTGAACAATAGCCTTCTTACCTCTGGTTGTCCAATCGGGGCGGGACAAAGGGAAAAAATGGTTCTGACATTTGGGATCAGAGGACAGGTTTTTATCTGGAATGCATATTGCTTTTTATCCCTCAGCATGAATTTATTTTTTTCTCTTCTACTGTAAACAAAACCTGCAAAATCTGCTGGCAGTTGTCCCAAGTGGGGTGATGAATGGAGAAGACATATTCCAAAAGAGAAATAAGGCCCTGAGTGTTCTTAGAAAAAGGGAGATGCGGAAGAGGAGTCCAGCGATTCTGAACGCTGATGGCTCCTAGTCCGGATGGGACTGAGAATTACAGTCCTTTTTAATTTTTATTTTCATAGGCAAATATATTTTATATATGGTCAACACTAACTTTTTCTCATTATATAAACTTGAGATGATAAAGGGCTCCAGTTTGTCCTCCCCTTTTTGGAATATAATCTCATTTTAATGGAAGCATTTTGCAGTAAATGTTTATTGATCCAATTCTGTCAAATTTTGAACACATTTGTTTTTCTCTGTTTTTTACTTATTACCAGTCAATTACATTTTTTCTAGCTTTTTAGCATTAAAACTTTTAACAAAATCCTTGAAGTGACTTTCTTAGAGGTCTAAAATATATTAAATCATTTTATGATTATTACCACCTTAAAATGTTACACTTTAAATACTGTAACTTTTCAAACTGGCTCAATAACAGTATGACCTGGCTTTATTTGGTAAAGTCAATATGATTTTAAAAACCATAAACACACACACACACACACACACACACACACATATATACATTTTAACCAGAAAGAAAACACTTTTAAAGGCATGCCAAGGGATGTACATAATCAGTTGAGGACTAAAACATTGAGCAAGGTGTGACAAAAGACAAGACCAACATTAAAAACACAAACAAAGGTTTTTCTGTCCACAGTTTGGCAATCTAAAGGGAAATAAATTTTCATTATGACCCTTAAGTCCAATAAGCTGCATGGAACCTGCAAGAGTATTTTAAGAGAAATAAAAGAAACCTGAATATTAGGACTGAGGTAACAGATTTAAACAAACAAATGGCTCCACAATGAAAATATACCAAGCACAAAACCAAATATATAAAAAATCCCAAATCACAAATGGGCTAGAAGCCCTTTCCTGGAGGGCATCCCGCTCTGGTGCAGAAGGAGTCAGCCAAGCTCATCTGCAACTTCAAATATGAGCACTCAAATTACAAAGAACAAAAAGACCCAAATACTTAACAGATGGTTCAAGCCAATCGATCCGTGAAAAAATGTGACGAGGGGTCCCCATGTAATCCTGGATGAGCCCCCAAATGTTGTAACAAGGCCCCATGATGAAAAATGGGGCAAAGCCCCAAGATGATAAACAGGGGAAGATGTCTTTTTTAAAAGAAGTGCTTTTATTTTAGTTGGCCCAGCAACACAGTGCTGATGGAATTTGCAAAGCTGTGCAACTGAGTTAGAATTTTGACTGATTTTTATAGTTCATTTATGATTAGCTCATTGATCATTAAGTACATAGCGATGAGAAATAGAAACAAGGTGGGCCTTTGTTTCTCTTTTCTTGAGGTCAGATCCACTTCACAGTGGGTGGTTAGCCAATTCATAGCCCTTGGTATGTTAATTCCAAGAACATCTGTCTCTCATAAAGGGAACAATGGTTGACACAGCATCATTTGTCTCTTACAAGGGGAACAAAGGTTGACATAGCACACAGGTTACTTGGGGGGGGGCAACGCATACAGAACAGCATAACAATGTGGTCAGTTAGTCTATAACTATGTGGTTGGTGCTTGGTTACTAGGGTAATGAGCTCAGTACAGAATGACAATACTGCTAATAACTATCCTTTTAACTAACTATTTTTGCTAATTATCTTTTAATCAATTATTTTAATTTTTAGCATTTTAGTATAACACTAAGGAAACTCTTTCCTCTTTTCTTTGTCTATCAGGTGTTTGTCTCAGGTATGAGTGCAAAGAAACTTAGACCCAATGTAAGGAAGCTAACCATAAACCTATCCTTAAGCTAAGAGATCACAGAGGAATTTGGTACAAGAATAAGCCTTCCAGCTCACACTGCCAGTGATCACTTCCAACCAGGCCCAATCTGCCAACACCAGTTTCTGCTACTGAACTAATCAGTGGATGAATACATGGATGACTACGAGATCCTCATGATCCAATCACCTTCCACACACATAAGAATGTTGGGAAATCTTTTTGATCTACTGTAACAATTGGTAAAAATGTAAAAATCCTAAAAAAAGTTCTAGCACACTAAATCCCAGAACAAAGAATTAGATCCACCATGAAAAAATAGGATTATTCCATGAATTTAAAATCATTCAATATGTAAAATTTTAAGACATACTATATTAATTAATTCAATAACAAAAAAAATCATCTTCACACATGCAGAAAATCATTTAGCAATAGCAACACCAAGACAGTGCTAGTGGTGCACATTATGATCTCAGGTACTCAGGAGGCTGAGACAAGAATATCACAATTTTAAGGCCACTTTTGGCAACTAGGGAGAATCTGTCTCAAAATAGAAATTCCTAGCACTCAGTGCTGTGGTGTCCCTGGGTTCAATCCCTAGTTATGAAAAAACAAACAAAAAACCCAACCAAGCAAATAACCATAAAATGGCACTGCCTCAACTTGATAAAGAACATCATGAAACCCTACAATTCCTATTGCAATTACCAGTTAAAAAATGAAAATTAACAGCTAAGATTAGGAACAAGAAGATATTGTATATCCTATTTCTTTTTAAATTATTGCTAGAGTTTCTAAATACTGCAGTTAGACAGGAAAAAATAGTGGAAATAATCTCATTGGAACAGAAGGAGAAAGAGTACCCTTATTTCCGAGTGACATGATCTAATACAGAGAAAATTATAAGGAATTTACGGGGGAAAGCCTATTTAATAACTGAGTTCAGTAATTCTACATGTTATAAAATTGATATACAAAATTAATTGCATTTCTATACCCTATAAATGAACATATCAAAATGAAATTAAGAAATCAATTCCATTAGCAACATCAACAAAAAGAGTAGAATATAAACAGATCAAAGAAATCCAAGTATTGTACACTGGAAAATATAAATCACTGTTGAAAGAAAGGTAAAACACAAATAAAAAAGAGATTGCATGAGTATAGAATACCTTGTGTTATTAAAATTGCTATATTATCGGTATTAGTTGGAGCTTTTAAGACAAAAAGAACCAATAGAGTAAGTGGTCAGAGAAATAGTATAGGGAGAAAAAAAGGGTTTATTTATGAAGTCATTCCTTTATTTCACAGAGTTAGCTTATATGATTGTGGGGGACAACAAATCCAAAATCTTTAGTGCAGGTGGACAGTATGGCAGATTAAAATCTCAACCAGAATTTAGTGCTTAGTATTAAGACAGGAATTATTTTTTCCCAGGAAATCTGTTTTTACTTTTAAGTCCTATCTACATATTCCAGAAGGATGAGTCACAACTGTCATAGGTAGTCTCCTTTAAAATCAACTCCTGGATATTAGCCATATCTTTAAAATACCTTTGTAGAAACACTGATATTAGCGCTCAATTAAATGTCAGTATTAATATTTTACCCCACAAAGCTAATAATCACATTGTCCAAAATGGATCAACAGATTCATTACAATTCTTATAAAAATCTCACAGTTTTTGTTTTGAAATTTAAAAGCTTACCCTGAAATTCATTGAGAAAAGCAAAACACTATAATAGTGAAAACAATAAAAAATGATTAACAAATCTGGGATAATCAAGATGGCATGATATTGTTATAATAATAGAGATCAATACAATGAAATTGAGAATGTAAAAATAAACACATTTATTTTCTATTGACTTTTGTGAAGAGTAGCAATGTAGTTCAAAGAGAGAAAAAATTTTTCACAAAATATTCTGGGGAACTGGATATTGAGACAGACACACAAAATAAAATTGAATGAGGTGCTCACACCACAGAAATTAAATTATATATGAGACCATTTATGTTTACATCTAAACAAAAAGTTTTTAAAAAGTGTTAGAAGAAAACAGTTGCACATCTTTATGCGTCTAAATTTGGAAGAACCTTCTTAAACAGGACACCAAACACATGAACAACAGAAGTAATACTAGACAAAATTGACCTTATTAAAAATTTAATAGTTTGTTTAGTGAAATAAATCAGGCATATAAGATGAAATATAACATGGCTTTTCTTATATGAGAAGCCCAAAGTGTAAACAAAGAGCAAATTAAAAGCTAGAAAGTAGGAAGTAGGAGGTTAGCCCTTTCTAAGATAGAAAGAGGCTCTATAGATTGGGGGAGGGGAAGGGATATAGGTGAAAAAGGAATTGAGATATGTTATATACATGCACCAACCTCCCACATGAATTTAATCATTAGGTATTCCAAACACGTACTAATAAAAATTAAAGTTTATATAAATGAAATGAAAAGAAAATCTACAGAATGAGAGGAAATGTTTGTAAATCATACATACATATGCTAAGGAATTTGTATCCAGAATGTATAAATAACACAATACAACAATAAAAAGCCAATAACCCATGAAAATGTACTCAAAAGTTTGCAACAAATATTGTTCCAAAGACTATAGAAAATTAACCAATAAACATATCAGAAGAATTTTTAAAAACATTAATCATTTGGTAAAGCAAATTATAATCATGGGATTACAATAAATAGTTGATAAAAATCACTAGAAATAAGAGAATAGAATGTATTGGTGAGCACAGTGTGAAGAAATTTGAATCCTAATACACTAAGACAAAAATGCAAAATGTTGTATTCACTTTGAAAAATATTCTGGCAATTCATCAGAAAAGTAAAACACAGTTATGATATGACACAGCAATGCCACTACTAGATATATACTGAAAAGAAATTAACATATATGTTCTTCTAAAAAGTTGTACATTAATATACATGGCAGCATTATTCACAATACTATAAAGTAGGAACAACTCAAAATGTTCAACAACTGAAGAACTGATAAACAATAGGTTGTGTATCCATAAAATAGAATACCATTCAGTTGTAAAAATTAAATAAATCTTGATGGTAGACATTCTTTCTGGAGTGAGAAAGAATGGAGAAAGAAAGAATTTCTCAATGTTTTAATTTGCATCTCTCAAAAAAACCAATGATTTTGAGTATTTTTTGTGTTTTTATTGCCATTTGTATTTCTTCATCTGCAAAGTGTGTATTCATCTCAGATGCTCATTTTTGGATTAGGTTTTTAAATTTGGGTGTTTGACTTCTTTCATTTCTTCGTATGTTGTAGATATGAGTGTTCATCTTAAGGACAACTGGCTAAATTTTTTCCAATTGTATGGAATTTCTTTTTCACTCCTGGTGATTTATTTTGCTGTGTACAAGCTTTTTAATACATGGAATTAGTGATTCTTTATTTCTTGTGCAATTGTAGTATTCATGAAGTGTTTGCCTGTATCTGTCTAGAAGAGTTATGCTTATTCTTTCTTCCAGCAGATCTAGAGTTTCTGTTTTACTATTTAGAGGTTACATCAATTTTGATTTTAGTTTAGTGGTTGGCACGAAGCATGGGTCTAGTTTTTTTTTATTTAAAAAAAGATTAAGATAAAAGAGAACATAACAACACAAGTCAGAACAGAACAATTTAAGCAACATAGTGTTTCACCACAAGACAATCCAACATAACAGTAGCTACCATAGTGTCTCTTTCCTTGAAATATTTGAGTATACCTTGATATACTATTGTATCAAACATAAAAAGACAGTGTAAAACCATTAAAGAGAATGAAAGTATTACAGGCTATTCAGAACCAACTAACAGAGGATAAACAATGGTTACTATATTATCTCCTCATCTATAATAATTTTGTTTATACTATCATATATAATAAAGTCCAATAAGATACAACATGATAAAACTGATGGAGACAGAACAAAAGCTTGGTGAGATTTCAAAACAAGATATTATGTCTTCTTTTCTTCAAAATAGCTGTTTATTCCATCACAAACAATAAACTCAAACAACCCAGAATGAATGAAAACATTGTAAGGCCTCAAAGCAATATAATGGGGAATAATGACTATCACATACTTTTATGTATTCTTATCATTTCTTACACTAGAGAAGCTATTCGATATTTATACTTGTGAGTTTGATTTATTTTGCTTGTGAGTATGGTCTCAAGTTGTGCCCATTTATTTATAAATATCCCAATGTGATCATTCTTTATAGCTGAGTAGTATTCCACTGTATAAAAATACTACAACTTTTTTATCCATTCCTCAGTTCATGGACACTTAGGTTGTTTCCAAGATCTGGTTATTAAAAATTGTGCTGCTGTAAATACGGGTGCACATGTATCACTGTGGTATGATGTTTTCAGTTCTTCTGGGAATATGCCTAGAAGTGGAATAGCTGGAACATATGGGACTTCCAATCCCAGCTTTCTGATAAATCTCCAGTCTGACCTCCACAATGGTTGCACCAGTCTATACTCCCACTAACAGTACAGGAGAGTTCCTTTTACCCTACAGCCTCTCCAGCATTTGTTGTTGGTAGTTTTCTTTATCCTGGCCAATCTTTCTGGACTGAGATGGAATTTCAGTGTGGTTTTAATTTGCATTTCTCTAGTGAGTTGTGATGATGAACATTTTTTTATGTATTTATTTGTCATTTGTATTTCTTCATCTGAGAATTATGTATTCATTTCAGATGTGTTTTGGATTGGATCCTTGAATTTGGGGATCTGATTTTTTAAAAATTATTTATATGTTTTAGACAGAAGTCCTTTGTCTGAGGGAGAGTTCACTGTTTCCCAGTTTGTAGGTTTTCTTTCCACTATGCAAGAGACTTCTTTTGATGTGCAGAAATTTTTAATAAGATATGTTCCCAGTTGTTGATTCTGGGAAGTATTTATCATGCAGTTTGATTCCTGTTCATGAATTCTCTACCTACCTCTATGTCTTCATCCTAGATATAATAAGTAAATTCAGCAATGTAACTGGATACAAAATCAATACTAAAAAATTAATAGCATTTCTATACACTAACAACAAAGTCACAGAGAGAGAAATAAGAGAAGCCGCACCCTTCACACTAGCAACCAAAAAAAAATTAAACATTTAGGAATTACTCTTACGAAAGAAGTGAAAGACCTATACAGGGAAAATTATAATATACTGAAAAATGAAATTGAAGATGGTCTCAGAAAATGGAAAGTCATCCCTTGCTCATGGATAGGAAGAATAAATATTGTGAAAATGGCCATTCTACCAAAACTTTTATACAGATTCAATGCAATCCTGATAAAAAATGCCATCAACATACCTCTTAGGACTCAAGAAATCACTCCTAAAATTAATCTGGAGCGAGAAGAGACCTAGAATAGCAACGACAGTTCTAAGCAGCAAAGGCAAGGCAGGAGGCATCACAATCCCTGACTTGAAGTTATACTACAAAGCAACTGTAGTAAAATCAACATGGTACTGGAACCAAAACAGAGCCACAGATCAGTGGAATAGATTAGAAGATACAACCACAACTACAAACACACTCAACCACCTTATCTTGGATAAAGGGGCCAAACATGTTCACTGGAAGAACGACAGTCTCTTTAATAAATGGTGTTGGAAAACCTGGCTCTCCATATGCCATAAACTAAGACTAGACCCATGCCTATCACCATGTACTAAATTAAAACCTAAATGGATCAAAGATCTAAGTATTAAAACAGAAAAACTAAGTATATTAGAAGACAAATTGGGTGAAAACCTTGAAGACATAGGGGTAGGTAGAGAATTCATGAACAAGACTCAAACCGCAAGGGAAATACTTCCCAGAGTCAGTAATTGGGACCACCTCTTATTAAAAAGTTTCTGCATGTGAAAAGAAATCTCCAGCATAGTGAAAAGAAAACCCACAAACTGGGAAAAATTTTAGTGAACTGCCCCTCAGACAAAGGACTTCTGTCTAAAACATATAAAGAATTAAAAAAATCAGACCCCAAAAATTCAAAGACCCCCATCCAAAAATGGGCATCTAAAAATGAATAAACAATTCTCAGATGAAGAAATACAAACGGCAAATAAATACATGAAAAAATGTTCAATATCATTAATCATTAGAGAAATGCAAATTAAAACCACACTGAGATACCATCTCACTCCTGAATGAATGGCCAAGATCAAGAAAACTATCAACAACAAATGCTGGAGAGGCTGTGGGGAAAAAGGAACTCTCCTGCACTGTTGGTGGGAGTGCAAACCAGTGCAACCATTGTGGAGGTCAGTCTGGAGATTTCTCAGAAATCTGGGACTGAAGCCCCATTTGACCCAGCTATTCCACTTCTAGGCATATTCCCAGAAGAACTGAAAGCATCATACCACAGTGATATATGTGCACCCATGTTTATAGCAGCACAATTTGTAATTGTCAGATCTTGGAAACAACCTAAGTTCCCATGAACTGAGGAATGGATAAAAAAGTTGTGGTATTTTTATACAATGGAGTACTACTCAGCTATAAAGAATGATCACATTGAGACATTCATAAATAAATGGAGGCAGCTTGAGACCATACTCATAAGTGAAATAAATCAAACTCAGATGTATAAATACCGAATATTTTCCCTAGTTTAAGAAATGATAAGAATATATAAAAGTACATGGTAATCATGATTTCCAGTCACACTGGTTTGAAGCCATATAATGGTTTCACTCATTAATTGGAATGGTTTTAATCTGGGTCGTTTTATTTTATTGTCTGTGATACTACGAATAGCTATTTTGAAGAAAATAAGACAGTGTAATAGCTAGTGCTGATTTAATATCACCCTGTTTTGAAGCCCCATCAAGTTGTTGTTCATCTGTTTCCATTGGTTTTAACATGTTGTATCTTATTAGATTTTAATGTATGCAATAGTATAAGAAAAAAATTTTACAGGCAAAGAGATAATATAGAAACTTATGTTCGGTTTCTTTAAGCTGGTTCTAAATACCCTGCAATACTTTCATTCTCTTGAATGGTTTCACACTGTCTTGATAAGTTTGATGCTATAATATATGAAGTTAGACTCAAATATTTCAAGGAAAGAGACACTATGGTAACTACTATTAATGTCAGGCTATGTGATGGTGAAACACAATGATGCTTAAATTGTTTGGTTCTGACCGGTGTTGTTCTATTTATATGTCCTTTTTTATCTCAATCTTCCCCCTTTTTTTCTTTTTTTTAAAAATTAATTTATTTCTGAGTATCTTTTAATTAAGGGAAAACCAAATTAAAAATAGCGGGATATATTATTTTTCCTATTGTCCTGATTTGAACCCCTGTATTGTTCTCCACATCTTGTTCTGACTGATTTTATTATATTCTGTTTTGTTTAATAGTATCAAATTTGAGGGTATAGGCAACCACTTGGAAGGCAACCAGATATTCTATGATGCCCATTATGCTTTGACTATTATCTTCTTTGGAAGTCTTGTAAGGCCTCCAATGTGGGTTTTATTGGTCTTGTTCTGTACTGTTTTGTTCAATTCTTTTATACCAGCTGATATAGGCAACTCTTTTTAGGATAACAAGAGGCATAATGGTAACCATTGTTGATCACCTAGTAATCTCTTTTTGCATTATATATTATGTCCATCCTCCTGTTCTAACTACCCTGTCTTGCTTTGTCATATTGAGTTTTTCTTTGTTCTGTTTTGTTTTTCTTTTCTTCTTCAAAGAAAAAGTTGTAAGTACTATAATGTTCTATGCAGAATTTTTTGCTTCCTTTGTTAGACTGATTCTTAAGTAACTTCATTTTTTGCACTGCTATTGTGAAGCATGTGGTTTCTCTAATTTTTCTCTCAATGAGTTTGTTGTGTACAGAAGTGTTATTATGTCTTATTTTCTTTTCTCTACACTGAGACAAAATCCCCAACACCACAAATAATAGGTGGAAAGATTTATTTCAGCTCATTCATTGCTCCATAGTTGGCTGGCTCCAAGGCAAGTTGGCACAAGACGGAACATGGCAAAGGAAATCTGTTCACCTCGTGGCAGCCAGGAAGCACAGACAGTCAAAGAAGGAGCCAGGAAGGGAGCAATACCTTCCAGGTCATGCTTCCAGAGACTGAACTCTTCTGAACCAATCCCACCTTCTAACAGTAAAATCATATATCATGCCCCAAAATCCAATCACCTTACAAAAGTCCTGGCTATGATTGCCAGGGGCTTTGGAGGGAGAACTAAATATAAACCCTAATACAGAGACCTCTGGGTCTAGGGAACAAAGTAGCAGAGAAACAGACTTCAGTTTTGCAAAGATCTTTGAATTGGTGTAGTTTCTCTCCTCTGTTTTGTATAATGGTATATCATTTTGATGATACAGGATTCCATACTGCCTGATTTCTTCAAATGTTAAACATGGATTAATAACAAAAGCTTCCTTATGTTTCTTATACAGATTATATTAAGGAGGTTAGAGCGTATCAAATAAGAATTACTAAGCCTAAATTACAAAAATAAGGACTGGGGATACAGCTCAGTGGCACAGCACTTGCTTGACAAGCACGAGGTTCTGAGTTCAATTTCCAGTACCTAAATAAATAAATGCATGAAACAAAGTACGGCTCAAATATTGTCTGTAATTATCATTATTGCTGCTGCTGTTACTATATAATCCTTTTTCAAAACTGACAGAAGCATATTATATAGGCCTTAAGGGGTCTTTGTTAGAAAGTCCTCTACCAAAATTGATATTTCATTATGAGAAAAGAAGCATCTTTTCCTTTTTGGACAATTTAGTATGTAATTCATGGCTTTATAGAAAATTCTTAACTTGCCCATTCTTAACATGCCTGACAATTCATTAAAAATGTATAAATCACAAAATTAAAAAATCACTACTGTGTATATGCATATATGACTCTTTGCCTGCCACCTATAGCTAAAAATCTATCTTTCCTATCTCTTTATATCTATTTATCTTCTATCTCTATATTTGATTCAAAAAATTAGGATATGCGCTTTTTGATGAGAATGTATTATTTGTAAAAACATATCATGCCATATACTGAAACAAATGATGTAGGAGAATATTAAAACTAGAAGGAATCTTACTATATGTCCTGCAATTTCGTGCTTTGAATTTATTCCCTCTTCTGTCCTTCTCTTCATTTATTTCTGTATTCTGAAATACAGACATTAGATAGCTTAGTATTTCTCAGTATAATTTTGATTGAGAAGTACATTCTAATATAGGAAGAATTTTTTTTTTACAGAAGAGGAAATAAAAATATTGAAATTGCCCATTTCTAGTCACGTATTAGGTAATGAGCTTCCAAGTCCCAGAATGGTAGTTGGAGTGAAATGCATTAGAACCAGTATCAAGTGTCAGATATTGAGGCATTTGCACTTGAAAAAGATAATTAATTTTCTAGATGTTTGCGTGTTTTCATAAATTTAAAATAAAATTTATGGACTCTGCAAAGGGGCGCTTGAATTAAAATATCTTCCTCCTCATATATGCCAGCCATTTTTCAGGCAAATGAATTAAAAGAACAACAGGAAATTTGTTCCATTTCTGGAAATCAGGTAAAGGATCAAGGAACTCTAGTCACACACTAGACGTTTCAAAGATTTTTTTTTTAAATATTAGGAACATGTCAGCATATTAACGAGAGAGGAAAGAGTAGTGCCAGCTCTCTTCTGAAAAGGCATCACGAATTCAAGACCATATGTAGAGGCAGTCCCAGGAATGGCTAATCATCACCACCTCATTTGGAAGGGCAAGCACTGTAGAGAAGAATGGACTGTAGGGCCAATATAAAACAAGCCACCTTGGGTTTCCTTTATCAATGAAGAACCACAATATCAACAAACAATTATCCTAAAAGATTCCAGGATGCATATTGCTTTTACTAAAGCAGATAGCCAGCTGTACAGATGGCTACATTTCTGAAAGCAGCTCCAGGAAGAAGGCCAGGCAGATCCATCACATAACCGAAATGGAGACTAAGCTAAAAAGACAGCTGAATACAAAATGCTGCCCCACAGCTCAACGATTTTACTAAACAGAGAGAACAAATCACAGGAATCAGATATATTTTTCTCCAGCTTTTTAAAATACTGACTTTTCAGTATTGTTCAATATCCCCATCACTAGTGTTTATTTTTAAAAGCTATCTGGTAGCTATTAGAAAAACTACTCGTATTGGTCTGTAGAACTAATAGTGACAAATAAATGACTCTTTTTCAGTGGTGAACAGGCCAGAAACAGGCAACCTAGGGCTGATCCAACTACTCAAGAGTATCTACAGAGATCCAAAGCTTTTGTCTCTTCTTGCTCTGCTAAACTTAGCATAGTTTTTCCTTTATGATTTTAGAGTGTTTACTGTATCACCAAGCTTCACATCTGCATTTCAGGCAGAAAGAGACAAAGTGTTAAAAGGCTGTGCTACTTCCTATTATCCCCACAAGGAATGCAAACATTACCTATGGCAAATAAGTACAAAATGAAAAAGGAAAGGGATCAAGAGATGGGGAAGAAGAGGCAAAAGGGAAAAAATAAGAAATTGAGATGTGTTATGTATATGTAACAACCTTCCATATGGAATATAAACATTGTGTGTTACTCACACGTACTAATAAATCAAAAAATAAAAGCAAATACTTAATCTCATATGCTCACATATATGTTAAGTATGTCTATATTAAAGTTTTCTAGCTACTCTTACCCAGAAAACATTTGCAGTATTTCATATGACAAAGTATGTCGTGGAGCCACACTCAGTGCAAGAAAGTCAGAAAATATATTTTATATGTATTTTTTTCACAATGAAGGTTGATTTAGGGCATCAAGCTAACTCGTCAACCATATGTTACAAATGAAGAAACAACAGTTTGTATATCTCTGCCCCTTCAAGAAAATGGCATACTTTAAAATATTATTTATAAGGAAAAAGTAAATTTAAAAAAAATTGTAGTTTTGGGGCTGGGGGTTTAGCTCAGTTGCATAAGCGCCTGCCTTGAAAGCAGGCAGTCGTGAGTTCGATCCCCAGTACCGATGAAAAAGACAAAAAAAAATTGTAATTTTGCTGATTATTCTTTAAAATTGAGAGTGTATAATAGACATTAAAATGAGCATAAGGAAAATATAGAAAATTATAGAAAAAGCCTTTGGTTATGCATGTAATGTGTGTGTATATGTGTGTGTATGTATGTGTGTGTGTCTGTGTGTGTGCATGAGTTTGTGTGTACATCCAGTTACATATATCAGATCAAAATAATATGCATCAAAATAACCGCAAAAGGGTAAAACTATGTTATAAAATTTGATGACTTCTTAAATGATTTAAATGCCAATTTAACTTTAAGGAACTGGAATTACATGCAGTTGTGTGTTCAATGAGATACTTTCTGCCACATCAAACAGTCTGCAATAGCCTCAAAATCTAGAGAAATAAATGCTATCAAAACTCTCATTATAAAGTGAGGTGCTAAGTTTCCTATGCAGGACTTGCAAAGTGTACAAGCCCAAGCTGGATATACTGCCATGCATTCACTATCTATCTCTATGTAATGTATGTAAAATATAAGAATTATTTGAGAAGTTAAAAGGACTGACAAATATAGGCATTTGTTGGAACAAATCTCTCAAAACCACTCATCACAGTGAAAAGTCAACACTAAAGAGTGAATTATTTTCTTACCCCTCAAGTCAAGTGAGGGCCACTTCCAAAAATCCTTTAATGAACTTGATATATGTTCCCTGAGATTTGTGTGATACAAGGATAGGTATTTAAGTTCTTCCTGAAAAGTTTAAATCTAAGAGGATATGACAGCTGAGCTGCTCTATTGTTAGCATGAGGAGAAATATCTGCATATTAGGAGTTCAATTTGGAAGAAGATTAATGAACCTCCCATTAGTCAGGTGCAGTCTCTGGAAGGGAACTTGATGGGGAAATCATGTTACGTATATTGTTATTATGACCATCTGGAGATGCAAGGTGATTGATTTAATCAGCATTCTCTTCACTGAAATATAACACTCACTACCAAAGCTGAAAGGAAGAAAAGTTCATTTGGCTCATAGTTTCCCATGGGTTCAGTGCATGGTCAGAAAGCAGAAAAAACATGGAAGAGAATGGCAGATAACTGCTCACCTCTTTTCATCCAGAAAATAAAGAGCGGGAGAAGAATATAGCCTTCCTGGTCACACCCCTATTTACTGGCCTCCTGGTAAGCTCTCCCTTCTAACAGCATTCAGCTATAAACTCACCAGTGGATTAATCCTCTATGAGTATAGAACCCTCATGATCCAATCTCCTTTTAAAAGCCCTGCCTCTAAACTTTTGAAGTACATTGTAGATTAAAATGTAATATTTTGCCTCTGGCTCCGAAAATATTCATGTCCATGTCATCCAAAATGCATTTATACTCTCTCTGAAAGTTGTAAAGTTTCATCAGTTCCAGCACTGCTGTAAAGTTCATATCCAAAGTCTCCTCTGAGACTCAAGGCAAACTTAGCTGTACATACCTGTGAAAATGAAAAAGTTAAATATTTCCAATTTAAATGGCCACTGGATAAACATATCTATATATGAAAAAAAAATTAATAGGAAGATACAAAAGAAATGGACTTAAGCAATAATGAAATCTAGCAAGGTCAATATTAAATTTCTTAACTCTATATCCAGCCCCCAGGGAAAGCTGTGGTAAAATGGGAACTACAAAGAGCTTCAGCCAACATGATCACTAACTTGGGCTGACTTTGCTCACCTTCAGTGGCTATTCTCAGCAGACATTCTATGTTCCTGGGAACCTCCAACTTCCTGCTATCTCCACTGAACCTTTTACCTTCACTCTCACACAGCATCTCATATTGGCTTCTCACAGGCACATTGCTTGGCCTCCTAGGTCTTCCTCTGAAACCTTGGTGGAAGTCTCTATGATTCCACAATTTATGCAGTTAGCATTTCTTAAAAAGATAATGCCCAGGGATGTCACCAATTCTGCCACCAACTACAGCATTAGCCTGTCTGCTTAGAGCATGGTTGCATAAACGTCTTAGTGTGTGACTGATGAAACGATAAATCAATGACCCTAAATCAATAGGGTGCCCCAGGACCCGTTTCCAAGAGCAAAGTCCTTCAGTGGAATTTACTCTTTCATACATTGGAGCCTATGAATTGTGGAGTCAGGCAAATTCCTGAGATACATACCAGCTATATTACTTTGCTTTGATGCAAACCATTTCTTTTCCTTTTAAAGTTGGTCTTTTAAGTAATAATGCTTTCCATGGCCCCAAATTTGTATGTACATCTGTTCTGTTAACATTGCTAATTTTCAAATCATTTAGCTCTGTTATTTCCTCCTGATTCTCAGTGTAGCCCTGGCTGAAGTCTGCTAGCAGTATTCATGTCAGAGCCTGAATATTTCACTGCCTGGAAATTTCTTCCGCCATGTCAATCAGTCCACTAGACTAAATCTCAGACTTTCATAGTTTCAGGACATGAATCAAATTTTCTGTCAGAATATAACACACAGGGTCTCAAGTCCAATGGAGTTCTTATTTCAAATGCAAACTTCTAAGCCCGATTCTCACTATTTGCATTCCTATTTGCGTTCTGGCCTTTTGAACTTCAACTAGAATCACTCATCTGGCTCTATTCACAACATTTTAGGGTTTATTTAGACTGCAACTCCAACATTTTCCAATATTCTCCCATGAACCTATTCTAAAAGCTTCTGAACTACAAAGTCAGATATAGTCAGAGCAACAACTCAACTTCTCTGATAGCTATTTTTTGTAATAGGTTCTTTTTTGTTCACTCAAAATACCCAATATCCAGATCTTAAAGGAAGAGAACTTTGTTTATTTCACAGTTTTCAGTGAGTTCAAGTCAACAATCAGCTGGCTCCAAGGAAAAAATACCATGGTCAAAGGGCATAATGTAGGAAAGCTGCTGATCCCATGATATGCAGAAGCCAGAGAAAGAAAGAGTAACCAGGTATGAAAATAGACACTTCTAGGGCATTCTTACAGTAACCCCCCTCCAACCAGACCCCACCTCATAACAGCACATTCTGCTGTGAACTTGCCAATGAATTAATACTGATGGATGTTGTGCCCCCTGATCTATTCATCTTTTAATGCCCCTGTTTCTGAACACATAAGACTTCTGTGGGACATTCTAGATCTAAACCATAACAATGACTTTAAAATGTGTGAATGAAAACACCAGGGACTGTTAAATTATGAATGAGCAGCTCAAGGAGACACCATCATGTGAAAAGAACTACAGAAGAGGTATTCCTAACAGGTAAGTTCTTAGAGATTATAGAACTATGTTATGAGTGAAAATGTTGATGTTGGTAGTCTGTGATAGAGGACTCCTCTGCTTGACATATTGGTTGAACAACATCTTCTCTTTGTTCTTTACCTCTTTTCTTTCACATTTGTAATTTATTATCGAACTTCCACATGAAGTAAGTTGGAAATAACAGAAAGCAGAAAGTGCTGGCTTTCTCTTTTCCTGAGGCAATTTTACAGGCTGTGGTACTCAGCGGTTAGCACAGTGGGGGCATATTAAGTTGAATAAAGTTTGAGACACTTATATTACATTGATCTGGACTGTCCATTAACTGAAAGCCACTGGAGGACATTTTTGTTACCTGAAAATGATTTGAAGAGCAATGTGACACTCTAATATGTTCTCTTGGTAGAGAGGATGAGTAATCTGATGAAGAAAATTTAAAAGTAAGTGGTGAGAAATAAACAAAGAGCTTTCTCTAAACATTACTGAACCTAAGTCACTTAATAAACAGGTTACGTGAAGTTAAAAGACATGATTTAAATGCCATGGATATTTCTTCGAAAAGGTACACAAGAAAAACCTGTCTTAAGAATGACCAATTTAAGTACCAGATTATAAAATAACATTGGGGGCTAAAAAGGTAAGAGATGTAAAAAGTACAAGTGTATTTGTAAGAGTGTGCAACTACAGTGTTTGAATGCCTGACATATTTCCTATTATTTTTTTTTCTCTGATAGTAGGACCACAGCTTGTTACTTTTAGAAACCCATTACTTCCAATGGGATGAAACAACTTTGTGCCTCCATGTGAGTAAGCACTTAGCTCGAGCCTGGCCACAGTATATTATTTCCTTATTTAATATGGTTCATTAAAAACAGACATATGTCCCAGCTGATCCAATTGCAGTCCCTTCTGGGACTTTTGCAAAAATTGTGTGAAAATAAATGTTCTTATTCACTGGAATCAAAGTCTAAGAAACTGATGTAAGTATATAAGTTTTGCTCAACAAATAAATAGAATCAGCCTGCAGTAAAGTAGAACTAAAATAGCAGAACTAAGAGAGAACAATAAATATTTGATGATATAATTTTATTTATGACTATAGCATTGCCTAAAACTAGAATTCTTGGGCTTTTCAATCATGTAAACTATAAATCAATGTCTGTAACATATTCTGTATTTAAGAAGTATTTTTGTAATTGGTACATACATTCCCTTTTTAGTGGTTCAGCTAGTTTGAAGTAGATATTTGTCACTTTCACCTACAAATAATCTTGACTGATGTTTCAATTTAAACATAATCAACTTAGTAAACAATATGTTAGTTTAATCATATAGAACCAGGAATATATGCCCACTCTTCTAATTATTTATTTCCTATTTTATTCCTTTATCTGCAAAGGATTTCACCTTTTTTATTTCCAGAAGATCTGCATAAGAATGTGACTATGATATGTCCATTTAGAACACTGCTGCTCCTAGCAAGGGTAACTTCTTCAGCAATGAACATATAGTTTTTCACCCTCAAAGTTACATGAGGAAATAAATATCATTATGCTTTGCTTTAATGAATTATTATTGTTAATGCTGATATTTTGTGACTCAAAAGTAATGTGGCTAAAAAACAAACATACACACACAGGCAAAACACTTCTAGGAGAATAAATCAGAATCTAGAGGATAAGTGAACTGGGAGGAGAAATGTGCTGTTCGGCAGCTAATTAGTGCTTTATTTAGATACCTGGTTTTTATGTTTGTAATGATAGTTAATTTATGTTTCATGTCTTAGAAAATGAAGATTAAAAAGATCAAAATCTAGCTTCCGAATATAAGCAATATCAAAACAGAAGTCAAGTCAAATACGAAAAATATAACTCTAAGTGAAAATTGCACTTACACATAATAGAAACAAATAAATGCATCATTTGCATTTTAAAACAATAATTATAAATTTATAAAATTATAAAATCGCAATTTTATTAAATTTATTGGGCATAGAAGGATTTATAAGTGAGTTGTTTAAAAGAATAAAGAAAAAAACTATAATGTTATTGCTACTCCTATAAAGTTAAGTACAAATGTCACTGACTTTATTTATAGTACTATGATAACGGTAGGTTTAAGATATAATAAAGATAATAAGACCTATGTAGATGACCTGGAGGGTGGGGACCAGTGAAAGCAACTTTGCTTCTCACTAGAGGACTGAAACTTGACCTGGGTTGGGAGAGGCTTGTGCAGTTGGAGGCAACAGTGAGAACATAAGACACTTTCTTGAGCAGCCCACCTCAAAGGTATTGGTTGGTGACTGAACCAGAGTAGCACCTCACCACAGTGGCACCGAGTAACAACTGGTTGGTATAATCACCATTTTGTTTCAGTGTGCTCAAATAACTCAGGTAAGAGGAGTCAGTGTTGTCACCAAGATTGGACTGCTGTTCAGAAGTAATCCTATTGCAGATTGGCAGAGTTATTAAGTAAAGATTTCAACTCTCATTAGGGAACTAATGCAGAAATGGAGACATGATAGGAATTTTTTAAATAATGATTTTCTATTTTTATTTTTAATTTTTTGGGGGGAGGTGTTACAGAGGTTTTGATTTTTATTATTTGGATTATTTTCTCTGTCCTGCCTCTCTCTCTTCTCAGGGGCCTTTCTGTATTCTCTGATATTTATAGATGAATGAACACTGTCTCTAGTCTTTCTTTGCCTTGAAATTCTTTTGCTATCACCTTCATTCCTTGTCTTCTATCCTCTCCTCTAACTTCTCAGAGTTGGGGTGATCATCCTTAGTGCTTTTGCCTAACTTGGTGTTGTGTTTCCCTTCTGATATCCTTCTATTTTGTCCACTGTCCCTCTTAAGTTCCCTTTCCACACAAGATAAAGACACCCTGTGAAGGGAAAACATACTGCATATAAATGCCTGGTCTTTATTGGATGTTGTTACATAACTATAGATCTTTCTTCTAGTGTTAGAGATACTAAATTAGCTATTAACACAAAATATCAGTTTCTAGGCTGTTCTTGATGGTATTGTTATTCTAGTGGTACTAATGTAGCAAACTCATACTTGTCATACTTGTTATAATCTCTTGTTCACACTTGTATGAAAAAAAATGTGAAAATCCAGGATCACAAGGATCCCCATAGCTCAGTACCAAAAGACTAGGTGCTGAACTTAATAGCTGGTAACACGTCATCCCTAATAAATTAAGAAGAGAGACCTTGGGACAGTTAGAAAACACCAACAGACAGCTACACCTAGAAGACATGTTGGAGGAATAAACATTTCTTAGAAAATCCTCAATACCAGTGAAAAACATACCTAACATATGAAAAACACAGAAAACTAGTTAAAATTAAAATATAGAAAATGACAAGATGCAGAAGCAAAAATGAAATCCCAGAATCCAGCATGACAAGGACAAATTCAGGCAACAAAGAGATAGAGGAAATCCGAAGCTATCCATCTGAAATTACTGAAATGACAGTAGAAGACACACACACACACACACACTCCTATATGGCTATAGAGGATATCAAAACAAAAATAATTTTACAGGTTAAAAACAGAGGTGTTGACCATAGTGAAGGATTTGCTTAGCAGATCTAGAGTAGACATAGATAAAAATAATAGAGGAACATAAAAAATGATGGAAAACATGAATGCCCAACATAGGAATGAAATGGAAACCATAAAACAAATTCAAATAGCCATCCAGGAAATTAAAAATTCCATTGAAAGTTTTCAAAACCATATGAAAGAAAGTGAAGACACAATACCTGACCTAGAAGACAGGATCATGGCTAGCAATCATGAAAAGAAAGACCTCTTAAGAATAACAAGGGGAAGTGGGTCTGAAGCATCTACACCTGCCTCCCCATTCTGACTGCGCTTGGAGAACTGTGGAGCTTCCAGCAAGCAGGCGGGCACACACTATCCCTGGAGCCAAGCCTATTTGTGACTCCTGCACCATCTGGGGGCAGAGGAAGGACTGGGCGGATCTGGGGCGCCTGCATCCGCCTCCCTGTGTGTCTGGACGACTGTGGATATCTCAGCAAGCAGGAGAGCATCACCAGTTCCAGGGGCCCTGTGGCCTGCAGTAAGTGCCTAGTGCAATCTGTCCCAAGCCCAGACTGTTCAGGACCCTCCAGGCTTCCAGTTTCAGTGAAGTGGCTAAGTGGGTCTGAGGCATCTACACCCGCCTCCCCATTCCGGCTGCACTTGGAGAACTGTGGAGCTTCCAGCAAGCAGGCGGGTGAACAGTGGCCCTGGAGCCCAGCTTATCTGGAACTACGGAGTTCTAAACAGTCAGAAGAGGGCCATTGGTTCTAGAGGCCCAGTGGTTTGGGGGAACTGGGTGCCAGAGTCCCAGGAGCTGTGAACATAGAAGTGGATTTCCAACAGACACTGAGGAAGCTTTTAAATAACATTGAAACACAGAAACATAGGAAAATGACAAAACGAAAGACCAAATTACAACCTCAAACCTGCAGTCCATCTCAAGAAACCCTAGGAGTGATGTATATATAAGAAAATATATGCCACTCACCTCAAATATCAGACATAATAGCTACTGAAATTAACAAGCAAATCCAGGAAGCTTTAAAGGAATTCAAATTCGAAATAATCTCTCCGGTAAAAGAAGAAATGATAAAAGAAATGAAAGTGATTCTGAATATATCTTGAGAAAACACAGTTTAAAAATTAGAGGAACTAAACAAAAAGATAGAATCCCTAGATGAGCAATATAAGAAACAAACAGAATACATAATGTAGATGCACAGAGATATACAGGAAAAAAAAAAAAAAAAAAAAAAAAAAGAAACTCCACTGAAACCTGTAAAAACCGCCTCAATGAAAGTGAAGATAGAATTTCAGACCGTGAACACAGGATTGCAGCTAGTGAACAGGAAAGGAAAGATCTTTTAAAAATAACAAAGAATCAGGAAATAACAATTCAACAACTGCAAGATGATGCAAAGAAAAATAACATAAGATTGATAGGGATTAATGAAAAAGAAGGGGGCAACATAAAGGATGTCAAGAGGATATTTAGAGAAGTAATAGCTGGAAATTTCCCAAGCATGAGATCAGAAACCGACATCAGGTTCAGTGAAGCCTATAGAACTCCAAATAGTCATAACCGAAATAAAACTACACCCAGACATATAATAATCACCATCCCAGAAATCCAATACAAGAATAGATTATTAAAAGCCGTCAGAGAGAAAAAACAGATCACTTATGAAGGAAAACCTATCAGAATCACAGCAGACTTCTCAGCACAAACAATAAAATCAAGAAGAGCATGGAGTGAAGTATTCCAGATCCTAAAGCAAAATGATTTCCAACCTAGACTGATGTACCCTGCAAAACTATCATTCAAAACTGATGGTGAAATACAATACCTCCATGACAAAGAACAGCTGAAGAACTTCATGAACACCAAGCCAACCCTGCTAAAAATATTGAGAGACAGTTTAGATACACAAAGGAAAAAAATCACTAAGCAAAGCAGATAATTAAACATAACAGAAAGATAAAGAGGCAACAGCAGAGAGATAACATGTCAACAATAAACCAGCATATAATACATACAAACATTAATGTAAATGGTCTCAATGCACCAATCAAAAGAAACAGACTAGCAGAATAGATCAAGAAACAAAATCCAACCATATGCTGTTTACAGGAAACCCATCTAACCCAGAAGGATACTCACAGACTGAAAGTCAAAGGATGGAAAACAATACTTCATGCAGCAGGAATCCAAAAAAAAGCAGTAGCCATTCTGTTTGCAGACAACGTGAACTTTAAACCAACAATGACCATAAAGGGCAAAGAAGGTCACTACATACTCATTAGGGGAAAACTCCAAGAGGAAGAAATAACTATCTTAAATATGTATGCAGCAAACTCCAGAGCATCCAGTTATATAAAACAACTATTAACAGAAATGAAAACTCAAATTATCAGTAACACAATTGTAACAGGAGACCTTAATACGCCATTGACACCAAGGGACAGATCAAGCAGACAGAAAATGAGCAAAGAAATAACAGAACTGTATCACACCTGTGAACAAATGGACTTGATAGACATATACAGAATATTCCACCCAACAACATCAGAATACACATTCTTCTCAGCAGTTCATGGGTCACTCTCTAAAATAGATCATATATTAGCTCACAGAACATATTTAAACAAATTCAAAAGAGTTGAAATCATCCCTTACAAGTTATCGGATCATAGTGCTCTGAAGTTAGAAATTAATGATAAAAGATACTGCAAAAATCCCACAAACACATGGAAACTGAATAACACACTCTTGAGTAATCAGTGGGTCACAGAAGAAATTAAAGAAGAAATTAAACAATACCTACAAGAAAATGAAAATGCAGATATAACTTACTGGAACCTGTGGGATGCAATGAAAGCCGTCCTCAGAGGAAAATTTATAGCACTGAGTGCCCACATCAGGAAAACAGAACGAATACAAATAAATAACCTGATGCTACACCCCAAACAGCTAGAAAAAGAAGAGCAAGTCAAGGCCAAAGCCAAAAGAAGAGAGGAAATTATAGAAATCAGAGCAGAAATCAATGCAATAGAGACTAAGAAAACAATCCAAAGAATCAATGAATCAAAGAGTTGGTTATTTGAAAGAATAAATAAAATCAATAAGTCCCTACCCAACCTTATTTAAAAATAGGGAAAAAAAGCTCAAATTCATGCAATAAGAAATGAAAAAGGTGAAATCACTACAGACTCTACAGAAATACAGAAGATCATCAACCCCTATTTCGAAAACCTCTACTCTCAAAGGTTTGATAACACAGAAGAAATAGACAGATTCTTAGAAACATATGAAGTACCAAAGCTAGATCAAGAGGATGTAAAACTGCTGAATAACCCAATCTCTATTAATGAAATTGAAAATGTAATTAAGTCCTTGCCTACAAAGAAGAGCCCAGGCCCAGATGGATTCACTGCAGAATTCTACAAGAAATACAAAGAAGACCTAATGCCGACACTCCTCAAACTATTCAATGAAATTGAAAGGGAAGCAATCCTTCCTAAGTCATTCCTGGAAGCAAATATTACTCTAGTACCAAAACCTGAGAAGGACCCAACTAAAAAAGAGAACTACAGGCCAATCTCCCTAATGAACACAGATGCAAAAATCCTCAATAAAATATTGGCAAATAGGATGCAGCAAATCATCAGGAAGATTATACACCATGACCAAGTGGGATTCATCCCAGGAATGCAGGGATGGTTCAACATACGTAAATCAATAAATGTAATCCACCATATCAATAAAGCCAAAAGTAAGAATCACACGATCATTTCTATAGATGCAGAAAAAGCCTTCAATAAGGTCCAACATTCATTCATGATAGACCGTCTTTACCTCAATATAATAAAGGCCATTTATGACAAACCAACAGCCAGCATCATACTAAATGGCCAAAAATTGAAAGCCTTTACTTTAAAATCAGGCACAAGACAAGGATGTCCTTTATCACCACTCCTATTTAATATAGTACTGGAAGTACTAGCCAGAGCAATTAGGCAAGAGAGAGAAATAAAAGGGGTAAAGATAGGAAAGGAAGAAGTTAAATTAACACTGTTTGCAGATGACTTGATACTCTACATAGAAGACCCCCTAAACTCCATTGGAAGACTCTTAGATATAATAAATAAATTCAGTAATGTAGCTGGATACAAAATCAATACCCAGAAATCAATAGCATTCCTATACACTAACAACAAAATCATGGAGAGGGAAATAAGAGAAACCACACTCTTCACATTAGCAAGCAAAAAATGAAATATTTAGGAATTACTCTTACAAAAATAGTGAAAGACCTATACAGGGAAAATTATAATACACTGAAAAAAGAAATTGAAGATGATCTCAGAAAATGGAAAGACATCCCTTGCTCATGGATAGGAAGAACAAACATTGTGAAAATGGCCATTCTCCCAAAACTGTTATACAGATTCAATGCAATGCCAATAAAAACACCATCAACATACCTTATAAATCTAGAGAAATCACTCCTAAAATTCATCTGGAATCAGAAGAGAACTAGAATAGCAAAGGCAATTCTAAGCAGCAAAGGCAAGGCAGGAGGCATCACAATCCCTGACTTGAAGTTATACTACAAAGCAACAGTAGTAAAATCAACATGGTATTGGAATCAAAACAGAACTGAAGATCAATGGAATAGATTAGAAGATACAACCACAACTACAAACACACTCAACCACCTTATCTTTGATAAAGGAGCCAAGCAGGTTCACTGGAACAATGACAGTCTCTTTAATAAATGGTGCTGGAAAAAAACTGGCTCTCCATTTGCCAAAAACTAAAGCTAGACCCATGCCTATCACCATGTACTAAATTAAAAATCTAAATGGATCAAAGATCTGAATATTAAAACAGAAACACTAAACCTATTGGAAGACAAATTGGGTAGTAACCTTGAAGACTTAGGGGTAGGTAGAGATTCCATGAACAGGACTCAAACCTACATGGGAAATACTTCCCAGAATCAATAACTGGGACCACCTCTTATTAAAAAGTTTCTGCATGTCAAAAGAAATCCCCAGCATAGTGAAAAGAAAACCCACAAACTGGGAAAAGATCTAAGGAACTCCCCCTCAGACAAGGGAATTTTGTCTAAAACATATAAAGAATTAAAAAAAAAAAAACTCACACCCCCAAAATTCAAAGATCCAATCCAAAAATGGGCATCTGAGATGAATACGCACTTCTCAGATGAAGAAATACAAATGACAAATAAATACATGAAAAAATGCTCATCATCATTGGTCATTAGAGAAATGCAAATTAAAACCACACTGAGATTCCATCTCACTCCTGAAAGAATGGCCAGGATCTATTTATATATCCTAATTTTTTAAATTTTTTCTTTAATTAAGACAAACATAAGAAATGACTAAATAATTTTTTTAAAACAATAAGGGGGAGATTAAGATAAAACAGGACAAAGCAATATAACAATAGAGGTCAAAGCATGACTGTTTCAGCAACCTAGTACTTCACCACCATATAACCCGACTTAGTAGTTACCATAGTGTCTGTCTTTTTCCTTGAAATGTATGGATAAAACTTCATATACTGTAGCTTCAAATATTTTCATATCAAGAAGCCCAGAATAAAGCCTTTCTAATTAATGAGTGAAAACTTTATAAGGCTTCAAGGCCACCTAATGGGGAATCATGATTACCACTTATTTTTATATATTTGAATCATTACTTACATTAGGGAAACTATTCGGTATTCACACATGCGAGATTGATTTATTTCACTTATGAGTATGGTCTCAAGCTGCGCCCATTTATTGATAACTCTTTTTGATTTCCTATTAACTTGTTTTGAAGTCCTGTAGTACTCCCACGATCTTGTTTTGACCGATTAGACTCTGTTCCATTCTATATGATAGTATCAAGTTTGAAGACATAGGCAACTACTTTGAAGACAATAAGATTCACTAAGTTACCCATTCTGGTTTGACTATTGTCTTCTTTGGAAGTCCTGTAATGTTTACAATGCCTAAGTTTTATTGGTCTTGTTCTCTACTGTTTTGTCCAACTTTATAATATCTAATGAGATAGACAATTCTTTTTAAGGAAACAAGGGACAACGTTGATAACCATTGTTGATAACCTTGTACTCTGTTCTACACCATGTGCTATGTCTATCCTTGGTTTTGACTGACAACTTTGTTTTGCCATATTTGACTGTATTCTCTCCCCCCCAAAAAAGTAATAAGAACTAAGGAGTAATAAAATCCAAAATGTGTAAATTTTGTTGTAAAAAAGAGAGGGGGAAAAAAAGAGCTCTAATGGGTATAATAGCAAGTATGTTTAGGGGTGTTAAATACCTGACTATATTAATGTTTTTGGATCATTGAACACAGCTGTTTGCAGTCTCCCTGTTTGAATGTCCACCTTGTATTCTTTGATACTGTGATTTGAGCAACTATTTTCAAGATGATAATATGTAATCTACTAACAGGTGATTTCTTACTGTTATGTTTTTTTTTTTTGTTGTTTGTTTGTTTTTGTAGTTCTGTATTATGTGTACCCTTACACCGCTTTGGTTTGTTTTGTGTTTTTCTCTTTTTCCTCTTAAATAATAATAAAAAAAAAAAAAAAAAGAATGGCCAGGATCAAGAAAACCAACAACAACAAATGCTGGAGAGGCTGTGGGGAAAAAGGAACTCTCCTGCAGTCTGGAGTTTTCTCACAAAGCTGGGATTGGAAGTCCCATTTGTTCCAGCTATTCCACTTCTAGGCATCTTCCCAGAAGAACTGAAAGCATCACACCACAGAGATATACGTGCACCTATGTTTATAGCAGCACAATTTGTAATCGCCAGATCTTGGAAACAACCCAAGTGTCCATCAACTGAGGAATGGATAAAAAAGTTGTGGTATTTCTATACAATGGAGTATTACTCAGCTATAAAGAAGGATCACATTGAGATATTTATCAGTAAATGGGCGCAGCTTGAGACCATACTCATAAGTGAAATAAATCAATCTCGCATGTCTGAATACCAAATAGTTTCCCTAATGTAAGTAATGATTCAAATATATAAAAGTATGTGGTAATCATGATTCCCCATTATATGGCCTTGAAGCCTTGTAAAGTTTTCACTTATTAATTGGAATAGCTTTATTCTGGGCTGCTTGGTATGGAAATATTCGAAGCTATAGTATATGAAGTTATATTCAAATATTTCAAGGAAAAAGACAGACACTATGGTAACTACTATTAAGTCAGGTTATTTGGTGGTGAAGCACTAGGTTGCTGAAACTGTCATGCTTTGACCTGTATTGCTATGTTGTTATGTCCTCCCTTATTCATTAAAAATTATTTTGTTATTTTTATGATTTTTTAATTAAGGGGAAAATTTTAAAAAAATTAGCAGTATATATTATAGTAATTTTTTGATTTCCTATTAACTTGATTTTAAGTCCTGTAATATTCCCACTATCTTGTTTTTAACTGACTAGACTCTGTTCCACTCTGTATGATAGTATCAAGTTTCAGGGTGTAGGCAACTACTTTGAAGGCAATAAGTTTCACTAAGATGCCCATTTTGGTTTGACTATTGTCTCCTTTGGAAGTCCTGTAATGTTTACAATGTTTAGGTTTTATTTATCTTATTCTCTACTGTTTAGTTCAACGTTATAATACCTAATGAGATAGACAATTCTTTTTTTTTTTTTTTTTTTTTGCCTTTTTCCTTTTTATGGGTACCGGGGATCAAACTCACAACTGCCTGTTTGCCATGCAGGTGCTTATGCCGCTGAGCTAAATCCCCAACCCCTGACAATTCTTTTTAAGGAAGCAAGAGGCATTATGGTAACCATTGTTGATAACGTTGTACTCTGTTTTTACATCATGTGCTATGTCTATCCTTGGTTTTGACTGACAGCTTTGTTTTACCATATTTGACTTTATTCTCTTCCAAAAAAAAAAGTAATAAGAACTAAGGAGTAATAAAACCCAAAATGTGTAAATTTTGTTGTAAAAAAGAGAGTAAAAAAAGTGTTCTAAAGGATACAACAGCAAGTGTGTTTAGGGGTGTTAAATAGCTGACCATAGTAATGTTTTTGGTCGGATCATTGAACACAACTGTTTGAAGTCTCACTGTTTGACTGTCCACTTTGTACACTTTGATACTGTGACTTGAGCAACTATCTCTAAGATGATAATTGTAATCTATTAACTGGTGATTTCTTAGTGTTTTTTTTTTTTTTTTGTAGTCTGTATTACTTGTACCCTTACACCACTTTGTTTTGTTTTGTTTTTTCTATTTTTTGTTTTAAATAAAAAAAATAACGAGGGACCATGAAAAAAAAAATAGTTCAACACCTGCAAGATGATGCAAGGAAGAACAACACAAGATTTATTGGAGTCTTTGAAAATAGTGTGAGAAACTGAATGCGTACTGAAAAACCAACATGTATAATAGCTATTGTGAAATAGGATGTAATAAGTCAAAGGGAAATGGATTTCAGGGGGCGATGGAAGGGAAAAGAAAAAATGAGGGAAAAAGGATAAAATTAATAAGAACTCTGTAAATAATTAGAGGAAGGGGTATTGAAAGAGCAGGTGAGAATGGGGAATAAAAGAGGACTAAGGAATGCCATGTCCAGGCACAAATTCACTGAATGGTATCAATATGTATATATAAATTGTACCACTAAATTTAACCAAAAATATATTTAGATATTAAAAAAGGATAATAGAAAAATAATGTCATTGGCCAGTTTCACCAGTTGTGTGGTACTTCAGAAATGCAGAAGTTAAATGTTTGGAAATTTATTTGTATCTTTCTTACATCAACAATTAGTAGGAAATGTTGTGCTATCTCACCTCCTTGGTTTCACTTGGTTAAACAAGTGAAGTTTATTGAAGCCTTATTTATTACATTGAAATAGTACTTTGCACATTTATTGATTTTTGATGATGTATACATTGATGTACTTACTACAACAAATGAAATGTAGAACTTCCCTTTTGTTATCCTCTAAAGTATCTGTGGCAATGAGCTTGCACCATGGCCACATCACTTCCATTTTTCTCCCGACAGCTTTCAGTGCTAGAGTTAGGCACCTACTCTTCTTTATGTGTAGATTAAATTCATTTTTGTCTAGTTTTGTATAAATGAATTAAATATTGTGCAATCTTTCTGTCAGACTTGATTTAATCAGGGTGATATTTTTGAGGTTCTTTCATATTGTAGCATGCATCAGTAGTTTATTCTTTTTAGTGATCAATAATACTCTATAGTACTGATATGCAGATGTTTACTTATATTGTTTATAGTTTGATTATTCCTAACAAAACTTTTCTAATCATCATTTACAAGTCTTTGCAAGGCATATGACTTTATTTTTCCTAGATAAAACTTTAGTGTAGAATTACTGATTTATATTGTGTATATTTTTAGTAATACATTTTAAATTTTTTTCAAAGTGATCATATTATTTTATATCCAATAACTAGTGTGTGACAGTTCTTTTTGTCGTCTTCCATTTTTTAAGTAAACTTTAGCCATTGAATGATCTATAGTAGTATTTCCTCATAGTTTTAGTTGCCTTTGTGATAGTGAATAATGGTGCTGAACTTCTTTTTATGTGCTTACTAGTCATTTGCATTTATTTTTTTGTGAAGTATGCCATCACATTTTTTTGCCAATTTTAGTTTTTAAACATTCTTATTAGTTTATTTTTATGGTGCATATTAAATATATCTGTCATGAAGAACTGAAACATATACCTTTTGCATCTAGATCCTCTTTCAACTCCCTTTCCTATGTCTTATATTTTCCCATCCTCAGGCACCTTTCACGTCTCAATACAGTCCATATTTTCTTGTAGAATTGTGAGAGCTCTTTGTTCTAGAAAGAAGTGTTTTATTAGCATATTTTGCAAGTATTTCTCTAAAGCTGAGGCTTACTTCTTTATTTCCTTAGCCATGTATTTTAAAGAGCAATATTTTACATTTTGATGAAGTTCAATTTATAAATTTTCTTATGTGGCTTCTTGTATTTTGTGTTCTATATAAGAAATATTTGTCTAGCCAAAGGTCATGGTGATTTTCTTTTCTGTCTTTTTTCTGAAAATTTTATATTCAATTTTGGTTCAATTCAAGTCAATTTTTTCAATATAATCTGAGAAAAGTGTCAGGAAAATTGTTTCTATTTCAAATTGTCTCAGCACAATTTATTTAAAAGATTGTCTTTTCTCCTTTCAATTGCCTTTGCACCTTTGTCAAAAATCAATTGACTATGTATTTATGAGTCTATTTTTAAACTATTTTTCCATTGAAAAAAGGATATGTCTCTCCTTCTGTCAATGCTACAATGTCTTGAATACTCTAGAAGTATTTTGAGTTTTGAGATATAGAATTTACATTCTCTAACTTTGTGCTTATTGGAAACTGTTCAAGCTATCCTAGGCCATTTGAATATCTATATATTCATTTATAAGTAATCTTATCAGAAATTATCCCCCCAAAGACTTCAGTAGCTTCCTAAATCCGTTTCAATATTCATTACTGAAAAAATTTATTTAAATTAGAAATAGGTCATTTTCTTACATTTTTGTAGTATGACTGTGTCTACCTCTATATATCTATCTACCTATCATATAACCTATTTTTATTTTCATGCCACAGCCAGTATCTTACTGCCTGAATTGCAAGAGATATTTTAAAATCCAATGATGATCACTGCTAATATCACTAGTAATTAACATCATTTTGGCAAAGTAATATAGTACTTAAGAACATTAGTTTTGACTTCTAAGTTTGTGGGTTGAAATCCAGACTCAGTGCTTACCATCAGTGAAATTTAAAGCAAACATTAGAATTCACTTGGATCTTAGATTTGCATCTGAAATAATGGGATGAAAATTTTTATTTAATCCTAAAGTTACTGTAAGAACTATATTATACAATGTGTGTAAGGCACTTAACGTTCTAAATACAAAATATTTAATAAATATACATTAGTACTGTCACTGTTGGAATTTCTAGAAAATGTGACGGCAAATTAATACAAGTTATAAAATTTAGAAAATAAAAACTAATCCTTTTTTGAAATATTCTATTGTATTGGCTCCTGTGACATCATATACTCTTGGTTGTCTTTTTGCCTCAGGGACAATTCTTTTCTATTTCCAAACTAATTCTTCCTGATTTTCATGACATATAAGTGTTGGAGCACCTAGGGATCAGGCTTTGAAATTTCCATACAATCAGTTGTTTGATAATCTCATCCACCCCCATGCCTTTAATTTCCATGTATAAATGAAGAATTCTGAATTAAAATCTCTAGCTCAGAGCTCCCCGAAATCTTATTTATATATTCATCTGGTTCTATAACATTTCCACTTGGATACCCAATTGGAAACTTAACATGTACAGGTAGAATTATTGGCTCATTTCCTGTATTAATCCCATTGCTTTTGTAGATTTCCATTTCTGCATAAATGGCTAGGCCATCAATTAAGTTTACCAGGCCCTTACAGAAATTATACTTCATTATTCTATTAATCCATTCTATGAGAAGCTATCATAATTTATAAATGATTAAGATGCAATACATATATGTAAATTTACTAAGGTAAATGTAATTACTATGTGATGTAAACATACACTAATATTGTATATATAACATTATATATAAATGACTAGTCCTTAAACTTCCCACCATTTCTCTTGCTACCACCCTAGCTAATGTTATAATCTTTGCCTACTCTACATCCTTTTAATACTAATTTTCACTCTTCTGACCTTCCCATAAATTTGTTTCTCTGCTCATGTGCAAATCATTAAAAATTTACGTTGGGCAATGTCACTTTTTTCATTAAAATTATTTACTAGTTTTGCATTTCACTCAGAGTAAAAACCAAAATTCTACAAGGGTATACACCTTTACTCCTACCACTAATTCTCTAACTGGGTCTCCTCCTACAGTAAGTCCTCATTTACTAATGAATGCCCTTCCAGAACAATGGTCAGAAATTAAATTGCTTCCTAAATCTGCTAAAGTGAGTCATACATCTTTGACACAAATATACAATGTAAAGCATAAAAAAACTCATAGATAAAAATACTGTAAATTAACTATTTTCACTTTTATAGTTACTTTAAAGTAGTGGTACAGTACAACTGTAAATAAACTACTTCAACTTTTACAGTTACCTTAAACCCATGAGCTACTTCTATGATTTGTTCACAACTTCAATTTTCATTAAGTTGAGACTTACTGTACTTTCTATCTTTCTCATTTCAGCACAATGCATAATGACCACATTACTATGTCTTAAAAATGTCTAATTTAAGTCAGTTTCAAATCAGCACTTTCCTTTCTACTTGGAACACTGTTAACCCAGAACTTGATGTTTTTACACTTTACTCCCTAATTTCCTGCAAAACTTTTCTCGAATATCATCTTATCAGACAATTCTTTCTGAGTTTCCCACACTAGTTAAAATGACGATCTTTTTCTGTCATGATCATTTTATACTCTTTTCATGTTTTATTTTTTAGTAATAGTTATCAACATCTTATGTATCATAGGTTTTATTTGATCAATATCTTCTGTTTTGGGGGTAGCATTATCATTGGTCATGTTCTGTAGTTGAGCATGCATCATCATTGTGAAGAATGGTACCTAGATAAGATAAGATGCTGAAAATAGTTATTGAAAATGAAAGAATAGCATTCATTTCAACTGACAACATGAAAATTAAAATAACAAAGAATTAAGCACAGTAAAATGAATCTATTAAAAGTAAATCTATTAAAAGTAAATAATAATAATATAAATCTATTAAAAGTAAGTAAATACTGAAAACTGCTAAATTAACTTATATAACAATTTACAAATAGTTATCACAAAGTCCAATTGAAAATAGCAAGAAAATATAATATAGCAATAATTATTTTCAATAAGAAATATTGTGTTTATATCAATACAATTTTGATATATTTTAAAAAGAATACAATTTATACAAAAATAAAAATGAAAAAAAGAAAGAGTATATATGTTTAATAAACTATTATTTCCTTAAGAGGAATACTAAAGAATATACTAGCCACAGTGTAGATAATCACAAAATTGAGATAAATTTTCAGTACACATGAAAAGCCCAACCTCACTAAGAATTGCACACCATTGCTAGTGCTATAGCTCAATGCAAGAATATGTACTCAGGATATGAAAATATTTGCGTTCCATCCTCAGCACCAAAAATAAATAAAAGGAAGCAGGAGGAGTAGGAAAAGAACAGAAGAAAAAGAAAGTGGAGGAAGAGAAAAGAAAGGAGGGGGAGAAGAGGAAGGAGGAGGAGAAAAGGAAGGAAAACTAGAAGATGAAGAAATAACAGACAAAAACAAAAGCTACTATAGCCAATTTGCCCCACTTGTGAGAAGCAGTTGGCCTTGAAGGTCTGGGAAGAGAAACAAGAAGCCAATTCGCCTTTCCTGTAAGTCAGCAGTGACCATGTGGAGTGGGGAAGAGAAACAAGAAACCAACTCTCCCCTCCCATGAGCCAGCAGCAGCCTTGTGGGGTGGGAAGAGAAAGGAGAAGCAGATTTGCCCTTAAATCAGCCAGTGTGCAGGCTTGGAGACCAGAAGAGCACCCCCCCACACACACACACACTTTGTAAGCAACTGGCTGAGTCAGAGGATCACAGGTTGAGTTAACAGCAATTGAGGTTCCAAAACAACTTAATTCCTGTATTATTTGTTTGATTTTGCAGGCCTAAAGCTGGTAATCTGAGCATCTATTTAGAGGATAACAAATACAACATAACAACTATGTTTCCTTTTGTCTTATTTTTGAAATCCAATATTTTTCATACTGTTTTGTTTCATTTTATTGGTTTGTTTTCTTCAATGTTCTGTTTTGATTGGTTTTATTACATCTGATGGCATGGGCAGCAATTTTGAAGATTACAAGAGGTACTATGGTAGCTATTGTCGGTTTCCTAATATTGTACTTTCAAATCCTGTATGACTTTCAATGTTACGTTTTATTTGCTTTATTGTGTTTTATTTTGTTTGACTGTCTTTAAAATAACATTTTAAAAAATAAAAGCACTATTTTTATTGATTTATGGACTGACAAATTCCATACAAAAGTATTCAAATTTGGAAGGTCTTGCAGGGATAAGAAATTTATGTGATAAAATAATTTCTGGAGGTAAATTTCGTAATATGTATAAAAATAACTCAGATTTTTTGTATATGACTCAGAAAGCTTAAACCATAAATTTTAATCTTATGAAATAAGCATGAAAATTCTTAAAAGTGTTCATCACACATTATCAAAAATTTAAAGATTATACATGCATATTTATGTAAATGCTACAAGTATTACTCATCCATGTATAGAAATGTACTAAGGTGAAATAATTCCAATTCCATTAAACAAATTGATAAGATACATATAATATATACCTAAATACAAGAATATATGGAAAATTATTATTTTCTTTCTATAAATGTCCAAAATTTCCATATTTTAATTACTATAGACTATGTTAATATTTATAGAAAATAATAATTTTTTTCTTTCCTTGAATTCCTAGCCTACAGAAACATGTTCCAAGTAATTTTCTGTTTATTATAAGTTACTGAGTTGTGTTATTTTATTCAAGCAAAACAAAATGGACTAAGCCAGTTTGTAATTGTAATTATATATGGCACTGTAAGTTATCAAATTAATAAAAGCACAAAGTATAATGAAGGGTAGCTGACTGGGTGAAGGAGGAAAAGGGAGATTGTTGTGTATTTGGTACAGAGTTTCATATTTGAAAGATAAAACAGGCTTAGAAATCTGTTTCACAATGAGGTATTTATATAGTTTATACTCTTAAAACTATATATTTTAAAGGGAGAATTATGGTAAATATTGGATTTCTTAACACATAAAAACAAATCCACATAGTTTAAAGAATAGAAGCAAAAACTCATTTATAATGTGATAGTAGTAGTCTAAATTAAATATCTCCCAAGTTTTTAAATCAAATTCTTCTAGTAGTAAATGACTTTAAAGCACATATTCTATTACTCTAATATATGTGCATGTAATTGTTTATAGATTATGTATTTTTATTCTTTTAGCAGATCATGCAACTTTATACACATACACAAAAATGAATAGTGAAAAATATTGAAGCTGTAATGTTTTCTTCATACATTCCAATGGATCACTTTGTATAGATTTTAAAATTCACAATTCCACTCTGGAATCAGCAGTTTAAGAAGAGTGTGATGGCAGCACAGGTAAAAACGCGAAAAATGCAAGAGATGAGTAGTGTGTTGAGGCTGTATTAAAGATGCAATACATTGAATTCATTGAAAAAAATACTGAAGCAATTGAATCCGGGGTGGGGGTTTCAATGAGATGGGAAATAAAATGCCCCAACTTGTAGCTTGGGCATATTAAACGTTATAGGCTTATGAGGTGTCAGTTGGATAATATATAAGGTAGGAGAGAGAAGACAACTTCAGAGTAAACCATAGACTCCAAAATTTGTGGATTTCCTAGAAGTGGTGGAAAAACCAACAAAAGTGGATAATAAGGAAAAGTACTAGGGTATCAGGCAAACCAAGTGACTAGAGTCTTAAAAGGCATGCGAGGAAAGTATTTCAAGTAACAGGACATAATTTCCCACTTCAAATGCTGTTGATTAATCCTCAACGGAGAACTGAGAATAGATCGTTGGATTTAGCAAGGTAAAAGTCATTTCAGTGAAGTGGAAAAGAAAACATATGTGAGGTGAAAAAGCGACAACAATTATAGTCCATATGTGTCAGGATTTTAGTGCAAATCATAGGACAAATGTTAAATCAGACTCACAACTCAGGGACAAATCATACTTGGTCATGATGTATAACGTTTTTAACTTGTTGAATTCAGTTTTCTAATATTTGCAATGCTTTGAAACTATTTTCGTCAGAGTTAGTGGCCTGTCATTTTCTTCTGTTAGCTTTTCTACAAACTGCCATACCGTTTTCCAGAGTGACTACACCAGGTTACAATCCCCTCCCAAAATGGATATTGGCTCCAGTTTCTCTGCATCTGCAGCACTTATTTTCTTTCTTTTTAATTCTAAACATTTGCTAAGGCTTGAGTGTCCCTCCAAAATTCATGCTGAAACTTAATTCTCAGCACACAGTGTTAGTGGTGTTTCTAAGAGATGATTAGATCATGAGAACAGAGCCGTTATGCATAGGATTAGTGATGCAATAAATTGCAATCCAGTGATTCCAAAACTCCAGGTTGCCCTTCCATTCCTTTTGGCATATGACTACACAGCACTTATTTCCATGTGGAGGAATCTTTGGTACAGTCTTGGAAGCTGAGTATGAGACCCCACATGACCCTGAATCTAGGGGTTCCTTGAACTTGGATTTCTCAGCCATCAGGATTTTGAGAAACAAATTCCTATTAGCCTAAGTTAAAATTACTCCCTCTATGATATTTCATTATGGCAACTTAAATAAACTGAGACACTGTCTAGGTATTAAAAGTTAGCTAGAAAGGGAAGCAGAAGACTAACATTAGCTAGGGGATATGATTTGCAGCCTGAAAACTACTCTCTAGTGACTACACATTCTGGTATACACACTCTTGTGTAATCATCTCCCTTGGGTGGATTTACTGACTCCTAAGTTAAAATGAAGCAGAAAGAATAACGTATCATTTCTGAATGGAGTTTACAGAAGTATGTAGCTCAGTACTTGATCCCTGTCTCTGTGTCTCTGCCTGTGTCTCACACACACACACACTCACACACACACACACACACACACACACACACAGGCACTGTAAGTGCTGTAATTTGCAAGGTAGTGAGAAATTATTTGAGGAAGCTCAAATAGTGTGGTGAAAAGGTAAAGCAGTTTATCCAAAATCCTAAAATGGAACTAAGCTTGCCACAGACTATGTGGCATAACAGTGAATCCAGCACCAGTAGAAATGGGATTCAAGCTCCTGATGTTAGGTTGGTTATAACTTCATAACAAAATGAAAGTTTAATCCAACATCTGAGCTGTTTCAAGCTTATATAATCCAAGGAAACTGTAAGATAATACATACTATTTTCAGCTATATTCTGGGGACTTTTAAAATAAGCAATAGATAACTATCATGAGGATGAGCAAACAGGGACTGTGGTTATAGAGTTTAGTAAGGGCTTCTTTTTTTGAAAGGAAGTGATATCATGTTTGTTTTTTCTGTTTATCATAAACATAAAATATTACAGTGGAAAAAGGTGACAGAATCCTTGTATATGTATCAAATACAAAAGTGGAAGTGTTGGTGTTGTATAGATTGAAATTGATTTTGCTGCACAAGAGTGTGGAGGCTTTCAATTGTTTTCTTTTTTCAGGAAAAGTAAGTATCTTGTTTTTTAATTGATGACACACAATACCTGACACCCACAACTCTAAGGAGGAAAGGTTCATTTTGGCTCACAATTTGTAGAGGATTCGCTCAATAGTCAGCTGTTTACAAGGCAGTCTGTCATGCTGCAGGGGCATGGTGGAGGAGAAACAACTTGTGTCAGGGGAGTGAGAAGCACAGAGAAAACAAGGAGGAGGAAGAGAGCTCTGTGTAACCCACCAGGCTTCTTCCCCTGTGATCCACCTCTCCCAACCAGGATTCGCTTCCCAGCATCACATTTAGCACACTCATCAGTGGGATAATCTATTTATAACTATCACATCCATATGTTCCTATCATCTGCCAAAAGCTCCATCTATAAGTGCATGTGACATTGGGGGGACATCCAGATATAAATCATAAAATTCTTCCCCAGGCCCCCAAAATAATCATGCACATCCCCTTATGCAAAATGGATTTGATAAAAGAATGATAAAGAACCTCCAAATAATATAAGGGAAATGTTGTAACTTCCAACTTGCTGTACGTCCAGTACTCCAAGATGTGTTCCCTTAAATTGAAGATGAGGAAAATATAGCTTCTGTCTAAGAGAGATAGAAGAGGACCTGGAAAGTGGGTTGCCCATGAGCCTACTTCTCAGAGGAAGATTTATAGTTCAAAACCACAATGTAGGTACTAAATCATGAGGAGAGAATAAGGTGGGACAGAAGTATGATGAACCAATAAGATTACAAGTATAGTCACTTAGGTAATATTGCTCCAATGGAGAAGCAAATCATGTAGTAAGTGTGCATGGAAAGAGCACGGATCTTGGGTCAAGCTCTTGGTCAAGTGATTGATTGGTCAGGTGATCTACTCAGGTGACTGATTCCTGTTTAACATCAATCAGTATCATGTATCCCTAGGAAAGTAAGTGTAGGCACTTCATCTTTGTCTTGAGGCCTGACCTTCAACAAATGCACCTCCACCTACAGTTATGATGTGTTGTCATCTTCAGTACCATCCCTTTGAAGGGCTACCCCTATTCAAGTGCCTATAATATTTAGCTGTCCATAATAATTTAATTCATCGCTAAGAGTTATCAACTTTCTAATAGTTCTATCACTGGTGATAAGTTCATGTCTAGAGTCTTCTCTGAGATTTAAAGCAAACTTTTATCTTCGAGCCTCTGTAAATACGAAAAGAAAGTCAAGCACTTCCAACATATGCACAAAACAAGCATTTCCACTTGAAAAGGTATTAATGGGGGATAGAAAGAATGGAACCAATAAAAGACTGAAATCCAACAGAGCAAACATTAAATATCATATTTCCATGTCCAGCAATGGGCAATATATGGGGAAATGTGAATAACTCCAAAGGGCTTCTGTTGTCCTGCCCCTTATGGCACTGCTAGTACTTGTAGCTCTCATGATTTGTCTCTTGCGCTGGATTTGCTCATCCTTGTAACTTTCTTCACACTGAGGTAAGACATTAGGATCAATTAGGTCAAACTGGTTGGGGGACTGTGTATAACCTGTCAATCACAGAGGTAGAGGGCACGTTAGAACTGTTCCCAAATCTGTGCATTTGAAACCAATGCTAGTCTTTTGAGCAACCAAGCTCTCCTCTGCTCTACCTTTGCAGAACTTGAGCTTCCTTTCTGGCCAAACTCAGTCTTTAAAAAAATCATTCTGCTTGGCTGTTTGTTCTTGATTCATAATCTATCACTTTCTAAAAATCCCCAACTGGATATAAACCCTAACAGAAACAACAGCAGTACATATAGATGAAGACAAACAATAAACCACATTAATAATATACAATTAAAATTAATTAACATCATATCTGTACATATATATGGCACAAAATAACTTTACACATACTTACAATTTGTAATGATCAAACCAAGGTAATTTGTACTTCTATCTCATCAAATATTTATCATTTCTCTGTGTTAGAGATCTTCAGGATCTTCTATTCATAGTAATATGCAATTTTTGATAACAGTTAATTGGCAGTTCAGATAATCAGAGAACAATTAAACTTGGTAACACAAATAATTATAATTTTAATCAGCTGTAGTAAAAATTGTTAGTTTAAACTTTTAGATTTCCTTATCCCTAAATTGCTCAAAGTTCTGATAAATTTTATCATAGCCAAATAGAATTGCTACGTAATTTCTTGGGAAGTTTTCTATGCAGAATGTATCTATGAGGACAGTATACACAGATAAATAGTATTACGAAGATTATGCATTGGAAGGTGTCATGGAAGAACTTTAGCATTTAGGAGACAAATGAGACAAAACTGAGATGGAAATTAAAATTCTATTAACTAGAGAAATCTGGGTTCTGTCACATTTGACCAGGGTAACTTGAGCTAAGTCAGCATCAGCTGAAGTAAAACAGAACTGGATAACAGAAACTGGCTGAATTGTCAGCTAAGCATTATCAAAGATTACAAACTAATGAGCGATTTAGAAATCCACAAATAAAACCAAAATAGTCTAAGAAATTCCACATATAATGAAGTTGGAATTGACATTGTAATAGCTCCATCATTGGTAAATGAATAAATAAAAGATGTCTTAATTCGAATCCACTGAGAATTTCTCAGAGCACCATTAAAAGAAATTGAGCAGAAATTCGGTGAATATCGTATTGCAAATGGAAAGTTTCAATATATATTCACTTTTAAGGTCTAACTACCATTCTTGAAAAGTTTGCTATGAGATTCACTCTAACTTTTCCTAGGTTTGTGGGAACCATTTCAGATATGGTACTACATATTTGGAAGAAATTTTGAAATACATTTAAAATCCAGAATAATTATAATAACTGCAGTTAGACTGAACTATATACATGAAAATAAAACTTATCTTCACTCTCAAGTTAAATCAAGAGGTCTAGCCAAAATGAATGGATGTTCCAACGTGAGCTCACATTTATATTTATGTTTTCAATACATTTTTCCTGGAAATCCCTGTGCTAATACATTGTGTGAAGCATCTGATGTTTTAATGTTTACATAATAGATTCCATCTCCATAAAGATTGGTTTGGTCCCTGTCTTAGTTACTTTTCACATCACTGAGACACAATACCTGACAGTCACAATTTGGAGGAGTAAATTCTTGTTTTTGGCTCAGTTTGTTGAGTAGTCAGATGGCTCCAAGGCAGGCATGACATATTGGCATGGCAGAGGGGAAGTAGCCCATGATGTCATGATACAAAGCAGAGAATAACTGAAGGGGGAAAAGGGAAGAGATAAACCCTTCTGGGCTATACCCCCAGTGACCCACCTCTTCTGATCAGATCTCACCTCTTAATAGCATATCAGCTATAATCTCAATAGCAGACTAATCCACTGATGATTATCATGACCCTACAATCCAATCACTTTCCAAAAGTCCCACCTACAAGTCCAAGAAACTTTGTGAGGGTGGTATATTTAGATGCAAACTGTAACAACTGGACAAACCTAAAGCAATAGTCATAACTTCTTTAAAGGGATAGTGTATTTTCAGACCACCATGGTCAAAGAATTTTATTTTGCCTGCAAAGACACATAGTAATTTGTTTCATCTCTCTTTTGGCGTTTGTCTCATTCTGCCCTCTTTATACTTCTTTGCTGGAATGAGTTTTAAGTGAAATCTCTTTTATTGTATTCTTTTATATTTATGAACAAATATTAGGTATTATAGCTGTATTTTTGGTTCTCCTTCCATCTATATTAGGATGAAAGTGATGCTTCTCTGGCACCATGAAGTTACATCCAGCTGTGTCACTTGGTGATTAACATTTCCATGTGAAAGATCTATTCATCAGGCTATGACCCATCCCATATCCTCTTTCTCTGTCTTAGCAATTATGAAAACACAGAGTTGGACTTTGCTCAGGGTGAATCTCTTGAATAAGCATGACTACAGTAGATTCATCCCTGCCAACACAAAATGGACATGTGGTATGAATAAAAAATCATCGTTGGCCACTTGAAACTTCTCACATATTGGAAAAGTTAGAATGAAGCTCATAGCAAACTTTTCAAGAACTATTACCTATGCAACAATTCTATGTATTCCCAGTAATCATAAACCTTCCATCTCTAGAATTGGGGAATCCAGATCTTAAAACTTCCCCTTATCACTCTGTGCTGCTATATGAAGATAATGCTATATGATCTCAAATCAATAAAAATAATTGTTAAACTACCAGTGGGAAAATTACATGAATGATCCATTGGATACATACTAGGAGAAACATTTTTTAAAAAAAAATTTAAATCACTTTCCTGTGTCTGGGAAACATACCCAACACCGATAATTTAAAATATGAGAGTTTATTTCCCTTATAATTTCAATAGGTTTAGTCCATAGTCAGCTGCTCCAAGGCAGATACTGCATAGTGAAGGACATGACAGAAGAAAGCTGTTCACCACCTAGTGGCCAGGAGGCAGAGACAGGGTGGAGGAGCCCAGGACAAGAATACCTGCCTTTGATCAGAGTCTAGTGACCTGCCTCTTCCAACCAGGTCCCACCTCTAAACACATGAGATACTAAGAGACATGTCAGATCCAAACCATAAAATAATACAAATTCAAAGTCTACACAAATCAAATCAATCTAGAAAATATAAAATGCTAAATCTGACACAATTTTTGAAAACTTGAAAAGTTAATTATATTAATGAAATAAAATGCTAATCAAATAAGTTCCATTTAAATGAACAACATCAGGATCAAATGGATTTACAATTGAGTTTCACCAAATTTTGAAGAATAATTAACCTTATTTTATATAAAGTTTTGCAGAAAAACTCATATTCTAGAACTCCCAAAGATTTGACAAAACCAGTTCAATATTTTGCAAAAATAAACAGGGAAAATTCAAAAATTATTGATATAAAAATTGAGAACATAGGTTTAGCTATCCGAGCTCAAGTGAATTGAAGCTCAAAAGAAAAATAGCACAGCAATACCAAAGCCTAACCCAGGTAGTAGTAACAGTTTAGTGCCAGAAAAAAATAGTTTAAGGGAAATTTCACTTACATAGACCAAAAGGATTATTTAAAAATCTGAGAATAGAATCAAATTCCTTTAACTTCATAGTAGTTACCTACCAAAAAATTTACGGTAAGTCCTTTTATGTTTATTTATTTGTGTTTGATTCTGGACATTAAACTCAAAGCCTTATGTGCTCGGCAGGCATCCTAGTATTGATCTATGCCCCAGACCCAAGCAATTCTTAACAGAGAAATCATACACACATTTCCTATAAATTTGGAAACTAGACAACAATACTGACTGACATCATTACATTTTTCTATAGAACATTAGTTTTGACATAATGTTCCTTTTGAAAATTCACTTTTGTTCTAACATGATTAATATATGAGAATAATTTCTTATTATTTAATTTTATTTTTGATTGATGTATGTTTGTATATAATTATCAAGTTGTACATGTCAGTGTTTTACTAGCAAAACAAATGAATCACAAGATATACAATTGTGTAGGAATTTACAAAATTGACTTGCAATGGCCATGCAACAGAGTTGGACGAGGAAGAGTGCAGAGGGTGTCTGCACTGGAGACAGAAAGGTTTCAGTCCAATGTCTGGAGCTCAATGGTGCAAGTCTGTAGTAGGAGGCCAGTCGGTCTGCAACGGAAGGCTGAAAAAGCTATGCCAGAATACTAATAGAGCTGAGGCAGAAGTCAGAGTCTGCTCTAGAAGCCAGAAGATGACCTCTAAGCTGACAGTGAAGACTGGAGCTCCTCTGGAGAACAGAAGCAAGCAAGTCTGCCCTTCCTCATTCCCTCCAGTGGAGAAATGCTGAGCTGATTTAGTTAAACTTCTAAACTCAGGTTGACACAATCAGTCAACCATTACCAAAGTACAATGTGATGTTTTGATTTATGTATAAATTGGGTAATGATCACCTCAGGACAATCAGTAAACCTGTTGTCCTTTACTTTCATCATTTGGTAATGGTGGTTTTACTCTGCATCCTTTCTTCGAACTATTATGCATTATTTTGAGCACAATGTGCATTTTGTGCCTCTTTTTATTTGTGAGTTCTTCCACAAGGCACATTAGGAGAACACAGGCCATCACATCTGGCTGAACTGAGCCACATAGGAGTAGTGGAAACATATGTGAGTGTTCACACACATACACACGTCGTACACACGTCAAACACACATACACACGTCATACACACCATTTGCCTCAGTTTACTATGTGTGTTGTGAACTATGCTCCTTCACCTCTTTCATAGCTCTCCACCTGACTTTATTTAATCTTTCTCTTGCCACCTCACAGAACTCACAAAGCTGGAACCCTTTTGCTGCCCATATCAACAAATTTGCTTAGTCATTTCCAAGGTAAAAATGCCACATTTATTGAACTATGTGTATTTCTTAACCACTTACTGTGTGCAAAGCTGCATAGTTTTATTAAGTTCCTATCTTTTTAATGTGTCACTGATGACGTGTTTGATTGTTGTACCCATAACCTTATTTTACCATAAGCTGTGTGGTTCTGTTTGCCTGGTTTTGCATAATATGGTACATTTAAAAATGTATGCGTCCTTTTAGCAAACTGTGCTAGAGGATCTGCTCAATGCAGAAAGAAAAATAAAGAAGTAAGAGGTTCTAATACCACGGGTGAAGAGATAAGATTACTGTTATTTACAAGAGAATGTGACAGCTTACATAGAACGCAGAGGAGAATCCTCAACTGACTAAAGAATTTGAAAAGACTGCCTAATACAAATCAATATGAAAATTGCATTTCTCTAGATCAATAATAACTAAGTAGAAAATAAAAAAGAAATAAGATAATTTACAGTAATAGACAACAATACAAATTATCTAAAACCTATCTAAAACCTAAAAAAATCTAAAACTACAAAAGCATTGAAATTAAATGAAGAAAATGTAAATGTTTACAAAAGACTTTAAGCAACATCAGAATAAGTGGAAAAATATACCATGTTGTATGTGTTTCTACCCAAGATAATCTATAAATTTATTCGCACTGCAATAAAAGAAACCAGTGCTAGCTTAGGAATAATTAGGCAGACAACACTCAAAAATTTATGGGAAAAGTAAATATTTACAAAAAAGTAATTTTAAAAAATTAAACCAAATAAAAAGTCTTGCTGTAGCAGGTTTTAAAATGTATTACAGCATTTTATTAAAACAAGCCCAAGGATATTATTTAATGAATGAAATTAGAAAAGTTGGTTTACTGTATTGAGTAAATGAAACAAGATCTGTACCTCTCACATGTGTGTTCATAATGGAAATGGTATGGTGAAATACTACACAATAAGAGAGTAAAGAGATGGCTGCATTTACACTTAGAATCACTAGAAATGAGACAACTGCAGATATAAACAAATGTTGGCCAGGCATGGTGGCTCGCGCCTGTAATACCAGCACTCGGGAGGCTGAGGCAGGAGGATCTTTGTGAGTTAGAGACCAGCCTAGGCTACAAAGTGAGCTCAAGGCCAGCCTGAACTGCACAGCGAGACCCTGTCTCAAAAAGAGAGAGAGAGAGAGAGAGAGAGAGAGAGAGAGAGAGAGAGAGAGAGAGAGAGAGAGAGATAAACTAATGTCAGTATGTTTTCTGGACTCAAAAATTCTTGAGCCTTTGTTGCCTTTGGTGATCTGAATTTCCTAAAGAAAACTAGGTTAAAAAAAGTTATAGCCAAAAGTGAGGTGGATTCTTGTAAAAGACAAAAGCACTTTCTGCTTCAAATATGTGAAACTGGAACTTAACATACTTTATTGTAGAAGTATTCACTACCTGCATTAATATATGACAAAATATTTGCATGTGAGGAGTGATAAAATTATATTATTTTATTATTTAGAGTACCTAACGTTCCTAGTACCCATGACAGCCCTATAATACTCTCTAATCACTGAGACAACTAGACTTTCAGAATGTCCCTTTGGGAAGAGTGGTCCCCTCTTTGAGAATAATTAGGATAGATGTATAAGAAATTCATGCAAATGAACAAGATAAAAACAGTACCTGCATAACAGAAAAATGGATAATAACATGAAAAAGTTCAGAGAAGAACAACATGAATAAAAAAAGTGTCAAAAATGATTAAACTTATTAACAGTTTAAAATATGTAGGGTGAAATAATAGTATTATACTACCTTATGAGATAACCCAAATTTTAAAACCTCAATACTTAAGGTACAGCACAGAGAGGTTGTGTGTTTCGGAATCCTTAGCTATGTTTGGAAGAAGTGTAAATTGCTATGGCTATTATGAAAATAAATTTGGAACATCTCACTGAAAACATAAATATACATTTCCCAAGTCCCAGAAATTCCGCTTCTGAGTATAGGACACAGAGAAATTCAAGCATGATCACCCAAAGATATGCAGAAGTGCACTTATTGCAGCAGTACTAGCAACAGCAAAGTAGTGGAGTCATCTAAATATATGACTAAAGTGAAGAAAATGCAAAGAATAGAACATTACATAGTAGCAAAATCTAATGCAATTGACTGGGAAAGATCTCAACAACATAAGGTCAAGTGAAAAGAGGAAAAGAATAAAATGTGTAGCATTATATTATTTTTCTAAATATCGAGCACACATTATCCAATTGTGAGTACCAATGTCTGGAATGTAGATTGAAAAGATTCATATAAGCTATACAAGAAGACCTTCTTACACTTTATATGATTTCCAGGATTTCGAGGGGCTATTTTTGGCAGTACTGGGGCTCAAACTCAGAACCATCATGATGCATAGGAGGCAAGAACTCTCTCACTGAGCAATGATTCTAGCTCTTCAGGTAAACTTTTCTGGGTAGTACAGTAAAACCTGAGTGTAAAACTGACCACGTCATATTTCTTTTAATATTGAACGTATTTCAAAATAAGTGAATGAAAGGTAATTTCTTATTTCCCTTTATCTCCTTCTTCTTTGTATCTCACACCGCAGGGTAACCAGGGCTTCTGAATGTCTCATTTTGATTGGCCTCTGTAAGTTCAGGGACCAGTGTTGATTTTTGCCTTGAGGATATAAATATGAAGTCTCAAATGAGATAATTTGCTTAAGAATCATCAAATCATACCACATTTTCAATGGACCATTCATAGCCATTATAAAATATTAATCATAGTGATAGTATTTCCCTCAATCATATCCTTTTTACTCCAAATAAGTACATAAATAAAAACTTGGAAAAATACTTGCAAATACCCATATGTTTAACCCTGCTGATAACCTAAGAAATGGATTTTTTAAAAAAATCATGTAAGGTCATTTCGTACACTAAGCGGGAAAAAAATGTAAGTGGTATGTCCTAATTCTGACATCAGTGTACCAGAGGTAGGATTTCTACATGTGGAAAAATTGTTTCAAGTTTTATATGTCTCTTGGAAAGTAATTTAAAATGTGCAATAAAATATTCATACTATTTCACTAATTAATTCCACTTCTGGGAATTGTGCTTAGAAAATTATTCAAACTGTAGTAAATATTACATGGATGAAAGTGTTCAATGTGGCAGAGTTTAAAAACAACCATCATAAATACCTAATGAAGGGGAAATTGGTAAGGAATGTCTGCTGCATTTCTTCATTGAAAAATTATACATTTATGAAATTCATAACTATGAGGAATAGAAAACATCACCTCAAATAGTTTGGCTTAATATCAACATGATTAAAAATGTAAGAGAGAGAGAGAGAGACAGAGAGAGAGCGAGAGCGAGAGGGAGAGGGAGAGCGAGAGGGAGAGGGAGAGCGAATGCGTGGCACATTGTAAAAAAACACACAAAATAATACTTTCACTATTTCATTAATACTACTTTCATTAGAACGTAAGGGGATTACATTGTTGCATGAATAAATGTTATGTACTTTCTAATTTATCTCTAAAATATACAAAAAATTATAAAACCCAAGAGAACTATACTGTTTCTATGGTATTAATCTATAGTTTTAAAGTTAGAGACCCATTTTCTGTGCTATTCAGAAGTCCCAGCCTCATGTTAGTATAAAGTAGTTATTTATAATCCTGAACACTTGTAAGAACATGAGGAGTTTAAAAATCATGCTAGGCACACCTCCAGAGATTCCGATGAAATCAATTTAGGATTGGGGTTTGAACATCAAGATTTTGTTTGTGATTTTTGGTTTGTTTTTAGCCTCCTGAGTGATCCCACTCTAAACAAATTTTGAACTCCTCTTTTCTTAATAAATTTCATCGGTTACCACACTAAACAGCATAAAAGAGCGTAAGATTTCAACAAAAGAGATGCCTTAATCTAATATGATGAAATTCAAGAGAAATAATGTAATATTTTAAATTCAAATTCTACTCCTATAAACATCACACAACAATGAAAATAATTCCTTTAATAGGATCTAAGTGATCAGGATCAATATTAGCACATGGAAAACAAAGGCCATTAAGGATACTGAAAACGTGCTCAGTACAGGTCTGCAGTCTCAATACCTTCATAACATTGGAATGCCTTAGTAGACATTCAGTATCTTGAATGAGGGAGAAGAGTTCCCTCTGCTTTGAACTGGTCAACCCACTCCAGAGAACTTCACCGTTTTCTAGGTTCCACTTAAAAAGTACACTGAGGCTATAAGAAAGGGACAAGGATGGTGATAGGAGTTGAAATCATGAAGGAGCTGGAGCAGATAACATCAAGAAGGGTGCAAGATAACTTTCTTCAAATGTTTGCAAGGCTGTCACATGGAAAATAAACTGCCTCGAATTATGAAAAGATGTTAAAAAAGTTCCTGGTAGCTATAAACTTAAACACGAGAATGAATGGTTGAAGAAGGAAGACTTGAAGTTAGAAAATTGAAATTTCTAATATATAGAACTCTTCAAACAAAGGACTCAACTAACAAGATGTGATGGCATGTCCTTTTAAGCTATTTGGGAGGCTGAAGCATGAGGATTGTGAGTCCAGCACCAGCCTGGGCAACTGGCAGAATCCTGTCTTAAATTTAGAAGAGAAAGCACTGGACTCCCTAATGAGATACTGACACATCTATCACTGAAAGCTTTCAGGAAGAAGGAAACAATTATTTCACATAATTGCTCTATTGCAAATTTGAATATTAGATGGAGGATTCTGAAATGTAAACATAGATGTTTTCTAATGCTTCTTCCAATCTTAAAAAGTTCTACAAATTGTTACTATTCCAAATTACTATTCTTAACTTCTGTTTCAGCCTAAATGGTTTATTTTATTTTAATAAGCAAAACAAAAAAATGGACATAAACAATACAGGATTTCAAAAAAAAATTGTAGGGAATTAACGCTAGTTAATATACTGCATATTGTTATCTTAGAAGTAGTTGCTTAGGTTACAAGATCTAGGCATGAGAAAAATGATCAAACAATGAAAGCACAAATTGTTCTTTTTGATGAATTAATAGATATATGTAATATAGTTATCTAACATATATATATATGTGTGTGTATATGTATACACATATATGTATACCTATTTGCATATAGTCTATTTTGCTTCTAAATTACCTCAAGCAATCTGTAACTTTCATTTAGATCACTTGTACAATCTCTGACTAGGTTACTATTTCTTATGCAATGAGGAATTCAGAATTCCCCTTTAGCGACTGTCTCTTTTTGGCTGCCTTCTCGTGGTCTTCTATGGGTCAAATTGTACCCCCAATACTCTTTAAATTCATATGTTAAGGCCCTAATCCCCAAAATGATTGGATTTAATGATAAATGGATTTGACGAGAGAGATAAGTAAGCCTAAACAGGGTCATAAAGATAGAGTCTTGCTCACTGTCTCTGTCTCTGGACACACATAAAGAAGAGGTCGTAGGATACTTAGTGAGAGGGCAGTTACCTATATAGCACATGGAGGGAGATTTCCCCCAAATTTACATACTGGCACAGTGAGCTCAGACTTTCACCCTCTATGAAACTGTTACAAAATAGAACTGTGAGAAAGATATTGATTGTTTAAAAAACCAAAATTTCATTTTTGTATTAAAAAGAACAGAAGACACAAAGTAGTTTCCTTTCACTATTAGCAATTTTTAGTAGGTTACTTTGGCTGTTTTTCTCAGTTTGAGATGAAGAAGACCATTGTTCTCTGTGTCAGTTTACATCAGCTATAAACCTGTCATCTGAGTGTTTCCCATGTGCCCTGCTTTCTTCCTTAGAGAATCCTGCTGCTCTGCAGGGTAAGTACTGCTATGCTTTGAGAAGATGGGTACCTCTCCAGCCTAAAGCAAACATGGTAATAATCTCACTATCCTCTTGACAGTGTTCTGTTTAGGGGTGAGCGTGTGACTCAGTTTTGTTTAAATCACATAAGGGAAATTTTTCCAAGGGAGCAAGGAACAGAGTTTCTGGAAGAGTTCCTTCTTGTTGACTAGCAGAAAATATCGTAGGAGAAAGCTCTTCCTCCCACTCCATCATGTTTGCAAACAATGTGATATATTGAGTTGTGGCAGCTATCTTGCAATCATGAGGGGAAAGCCAAAATAATTGTAAGGATACTAACCTTAAGCCTTACCATTACAGGAAAGCCTAGCTGTAGCATTCTTATCAAGCCAGGTAATAAGTTCCTATTTATGCAAATCACTTATAGTTGGTAATTCTATACTTAGTATCTGGATATTCTACCAAATAAGAATCCTGGAAGAACTCAAGTTGAATTTACTGCAGAAACTATGTGAAAATATAACATATAGGAGCTGTTTCTGTATTTGAGTGGTAGTATAATTAATTAACCATGGAGGGATCTACATTCTATTAACCTCTCTATCTACCTAGCTAGCTAATTCACTTAACAACCAAGTTAAATGACACAAGGGTTCCACTAACCAATTTGATTCTACAATCATTTAAGCCATGATTAGTGTTAACCTCTACAAGGCGTCAACCACAAATTTGATATGTTCAATCATTAGCCAACAGTACTTGCATTGGTGTTAATAGATGAACATTTTTTTGCAGATAAGGATTCAGAGATCCTAAGGGAGGACTCTGAGGGAACTTGACTAGGATGTGGCTAGGGCATCAAGTATTTTAATCAAACTTCACTCAATATGACATTTAAATCCATATTTGTAACAAGTCCACTATAGTGCCTGCCCCCTGTATGGATAGCCTAATAAATTGGAGTGACATGCCTAATCCATAAGAAGAGAAAATAACACAAATTCAGTGTCATTAGCAGTGAACAAGATGTATTTTTTGAAGTTAAAAGTGGATGAATAAAAACTGCATGATGGAGCTAATTTGCCAGGCAAAAGACTTACAATTAAGTGGAGTGGAGGTAAGCAGGAGACATGATGGCTTGTCAAATTAAATTTTTCATCAAAATTTATGGTCTTAGTGCTCATAACTACAAATACCACCTAGACTATGTAAATGGCAATGCTAACCGTGTGTCCTAGTCTGTTTTGTGTTGCTGTAACAAAATATCTGAGGCTGAGTGCTTTTTGAAGAAAAGGGGGTTTTCATGTTTATGGAGATTTGAGGGCATAGCACCAGCATTGGCTTCTGGTGAGGATTCATGATGTATGGCATCACATGGTGAGAGAAGAGAACATGTGTAAGAAGTTTATGCTGCAAGAGAGGAAGTAAGTTAGCAATCCAAGAAGGTCAGATTCATTTTATAACACCCTCCTCTTAGTATACAGTGTAGTCTCACAAGATGTGCTCTACTTCTATGAGATTGATATTAATCTTTTCTGAGTGGGTGCCTCCAATGAAATAATCACCCCCATCCACTAGATCTCCACCATCTCTCATCCTCACCACATGGGGCTCAAGCTTTAAGCACATGAATATGGGGACGGGTCACATTCAAACTGTAACTCCCTGCTAATCTCACCAAATCCATCTTATTTTATTTTTGTTAATTAGGGTTATTAGTACAATTTATATAAATTCAACATAGGGAACATGTACATGGTATGTCTTAATTTCTATTTTTTTCTCATTTCCTTCTCCACTCCTTTCAACCATTCTTCCTCTTATTTATAAAGCTTTGTTTCCATTTTGTCCTTTTTCCTCGTTTTTTTCTTTTCTCTTCCTCCCTCCTCCCATTCCCCTTTCAATTTGAATAATTTCTTCCTATTTCACAATATCTATTATATGTATTTGCTTCTTATTTATACGTTCAGTTTCTCACTCCAGACAAACATTATGATATTTGTTAACGAATGTCTGATTTAGTTCACCTAAGATTATTGTTCCAAGGTCCATGAATTTAGCTATACATATCTCCAGGTTATCCTTCTTTATGCCTGAGTAGTAAAAAACCCACATCTCTTTTTTTTTTTTTTTTTATTCAATCATCGGTTGGTGGATATTCGGGATGGTTAAAAAATTTGGCTGTTACAAACTGTGCTGCTATAAACAAGGGTTTGCATATATCATGTCATTGAGCTATGATGTTCAATTCCTTTGGGAGGATAGCCAGAAGGGCAATAGCTGGGTTGAATGTAACCTCTGGACCTAGTTTTTTTTTTTTTTTTTTTTTTTTTCAGGAATCTCCATATTGATTTCCACAGTGGTCACACCAATTCACACTCCCAGAAACAGTGGAGAAGGGTTCCTTTTTCCCCCACCTCACTGTCGCATTTGTTATTGTTAATTTCTTGATAGTAGCCTTTCTTTCTGGAGTGAGATGGAATTTCAGTATTGTTTAATTTGCATCTCTTGGATGATCATCATGTTGAACACTTTTTCATGTATTGATTTAACATTTGTACTTCTTCTGAGAGTGTCTATTCATTTAAGATGCTCACTTTTGGGTCAGATCTTTATATTTGGGGAATCTGATTTTTAAAAATTCTTTATATGTTCTAGATATTAATCTTTTGTCTAAGGAACCACTTGCTAAGAATTTTTTACACTGTGGATTGTCTTTCACTCTGTTGGTATTTCTTTTGCTATGCAAAAGGTTTTAATAACATATGATCTCAGTTGTTGATTCTTTTAATATTTCCCCTACGGTCAGGGCTTTGTTCATGAAGATTTTGTCTACCCCTATATCTTTTTTTTTTTTTTTTTAATTTAAGGAGAAAAGAAAAGAAAGAAAAAAAAAGCAGTGAAAGGGTACAGTACAGTTTCAGGTCAAGGACTGTGGTGCTCCCTGCCTTGCTTTTGTGTCCCAAAATTGTTTTTGCTATTCAGGGCTCTTTTGGTTCCAAATGAATTGTAGGATTGTTTAATCAAGTTCCATGAGGTAACTCATGGTGTTTTTTGTTGGGATTGCACTAAATCTTAAATACAATTTTGGAAGCATGGAAGTTTTCACTATGTTGGTTCTCCCCACCCAAGAGCAAGGGATATTTTTCCTTTCCCAGTGGCATGTTCAATCTCCATTTTCAGAGTAGTATAGTTTTCAAAATACAGATCTTTTATTTCTTTCTAAGATTTATTCCTAAATATTTCTCTGTTTTTTGGTGTTTTTATGAAAAACGTAGTTTCCTTAATTTCTCTCTCAGTGAGTTTGCTGATTTTGTTTGGGAATACTGTTGATTTCTGAGTGTTCACTTTGTATCCAGCAGTGTGACTGAATCTAGTTATTAAATCTAGTAATCTTTTGGTAGATTTTTTGGGGTCTTCTAAGTAAAGTACCATGTCAGGTACAAAATGAAATAATTTAACTTCTTCCTTTTTCATCTTTATTCCTTTTATTGTTTCTTTTGTCTAATTGCTCTAGCTAATGTTTCCAGAACTATATTGAATAGGATTGATGATAATGGACATCTTTTTCTTGTGCCTGATTAAAAGTTTTCTGTTTTTCACAGTGCAGTAAGATGTTGTCTGTTGGTTTATGAATGGATGTTGGTCTTTATCAAACCCTTTTACTGCATCCATTGAGATGATCATATTCCTCCCCTTGGCTCTGTTAATATGGTATATTACATTTATTGATTTGCGTATGTTGAAGCATTCTTGCATCCCTTGGATGTATCCTACTTGCTCAAGGTGTATGATGTTCTGATGATTTGCTGCATTCTTTTTGCCAGTATTTTATTGAGAATATTTGCGTCGATGTTCATTAGGAGTCTGGCCTGTAGTTTTCTCTATAGTTTGGGTCTTGCTGTGATTTTGGTCTAAGGGTAACACTTGCTTCTAGGAATGACGTTGGCAGTATTGGTTCCCTTTCAGTTTCTTTAAAGCATTTGATAAGTATTGACACTAGATCTTCTCTAAGTTTTTGTAGAATTCAATAGTGAATCCATAAGAACCTGAAGTTTTCTGTATTGATAAGGATTTTTTTTTAAAATTAAATTTTGAATTTCACAGACTGATATTGAGTTATTTAGAATTTTTATAACTTCTTGATTCAGTTTTGATATTTCACATATATCTAGGAACTTGTCTATTTCTTCTGTGTTTTCTATCTTTGCTCTTCTGATATTCCAGGGTGTTCATTGTGTTTTCACCCTTTTTATTCCTAATTGCATGCATTTGAGGTTTTTTTTTTACTTTTTTTTTATAAGGTTGGCTAATGTTTTCCCAATTTTATTTACTCTTTCAATGAAACAACTCCTTGATTCATTTATTGTCATATTGTTTTCTTAGTCTCAACTGCATTAATTTGTGCCCTGATCTTTATAATTTTCTCCCTCATACTATCTTTGGGCTTCACTTGCCCTTCTTTTTCCAGAAATTTCAAGTTCTATATTAGATTATTCATTTGAGATCGTTCTGTTTTCCTGATGTGGGAATTCACTGATAGTGATTTCCCTCTTGTGACTGTTTTCATTGCATCTCATAAATTTCAGTGAGTTGTGTCAGCAATATCATTTACTTGTAGTCACTGTTGAATTTCTTCTTTTGAATTTCATCTGTGACTGCTTGGTTGTTCAGTAGGGCGTTATTTGATTTCTATGTGTTTATGGAGTTTTTGTGGTTTCTTTTGCCATTGATTTCCAATTTCCTTGCACTATGGTCCAATAATATGAGTGGGATAATTTCATTTTTTGCATTTACTTTTCCGTGTTCTACGGGCTATTATGCAGTCTATTTTGCATAACATTACACGCACCAGTGAGCAGAATTCGTATTATGATGATGTAGCATGGTACATTGTAGACATCTGCTAAGTACATTTGTTAGCAGGTTTGGTTTAGCTCTAATATTTCTTTGTTGACTTTTTTGCTTCTGATAGTGGGATATTTAGCTTCCCAATTAGAATTGTGTTAACAATTATCTGATTTTTCATGTCTGTTCATATTTGTTTTATGTCGTTGGGTGATCTTGTATTTATTGCATATATATTTATGCTTGTTGTCTCTTCTTCTTGTAGTTTTCCCTTAACAATTAGTTAGTGACCTTCTTTAGCTCTTTTGATCGGTCTTGGCTTGAAGTTCACACTGTCTGAAAGTAGAATCGATACCCCTGGTTTTTCCTTGGTTTTTGCCATATGGAACATTGCTTTCCATCCTTTGATTTTCCATCTATGAATTTCTTTTTAAGTTAAATGTATTTTTTGAATGAAACATATTGTTGGGTCTTGTTTCTTGATCCATTCTGCCAGTTTACTTCTTTTAATTGGTGAATGGATACCACATACATTGATGGTTACAACCCATATGTATATTGGCTTGTCCTTGTCGTATTATGTTCCTGCTAATGGTTCCTTCTCTTCTCCTTGTTTAATTGCTTCGCCTGAATAATCACTTCTTTCTATTGGTCCTCTTGTAATTGTGGTCTTTATTCTATTTCTACAGTATCTTTCAAAACTCTTTGTAGAACTGATTTTTTTGTCATTAATTTCATTTGTTCTTTGTCATGTAAAAAAATTTATTTTTCCATTAATTTGAAAAGAAAAAAATTTCAGGACACATCCATCTTGGTTGGAAGTCATTCTCTTTTGGTGCTTGCAATACTTCATTCTGACATCTCCTTGATTTATGGGATTGTGTTGAGACGTTTGTTGTGATTCTGATGGCCTTTACAGGTGATTTGTTTTTCTCTAACAGCATTTAATATTCTCTTACTGGTGAATTTCTGGAATATTGATTAAACTATGCTTGGGCTTAGTTTTATTTTTGTTATGCCTAATTGGAGCTCTGGAGGCCTCACTTATTTGTACATCAAATTTTTTTGCATACTTGGGAAATTTTCTGCTATTACTTCTATGAACATGTTTTTATGTTATTTGTGCTTACTCCTAGTTTTTCATAGACTCCAGCCAATCATACATTATTCTTCTTTGCATCATCTTTCAGTTGTTTGATTATTTCATCATCATCACTTACTATTTTTAATAGCTGTTTCTTTTCATGATCAGTTACTGTGTTCCTGTCTTCTAGGTCTGATATTCTATCTTCACTTTGTTTCTTATGGTTTTGTGATTTTTCAGTGTTATCTTTTATTTCCTTGTTATTTGTTTGAATATACTTCATGAATTCCATTTCTTTACTATTGGAAATTCATGGTTTCCATCATTTTTCTATACTCCTACATTTTTAAAATATATAACTACTCTAGATTTGCTGACTAAGATATTCATTATGATTATGATCATTTTATTAACTGATATTTTTCTCTTCTGTTTCTTGTGTAGCATATGCATATGTAAGTTCTGTTGACATTATTCCAGGGTATTTAGATGAATGACTTCTGATTTCACCAATCTTGTCCCCTGGATTTTCCTGGGGTAGGGTGGAAGCTTGGGATTTCACTTTGCTTCTGTGACTTCTTATTTTCTATTTTATTTTAATTTTTTCTGTGCTGTTGTTTGTATTTTTCTTATGTTATGTACCTTTATCACTGGTATTGAGGATTTGCTAGGAATATGTATTCCTCTTAGATATCTTCTAGGTGTAGCTTGTTATTGTTCTGTCTGTCCCAAGGTCCTATCTTCCCACTTTATTAGGGATAGGGAGTTGCTATCTATTTGGCTCAGCATCCAGTCCTTTTGTACTCCACTGTTGGGATGATTATGACCCCAGATTATCATAGTGTTGTTAGACAAAGGTAAACAGAAATGATAACAATCATGACCTCCTGGCTAAAGTAGTACAGTTAGTAATAGCAATATCATCAAGCATAGACTGAAAGCTGACAATCTGTGCTAACTGCTTATTTGATATCTTTACCGCTTGGAGCAAAACCTACAGTTATATAACAACATGCAATCTAAAACAGGAACTTGTATGCATTGAGTTTCCCCTTTGCAGAGCGATTTTATCCTGTGAGGAGGGGAAACTTAGGAGTGATAGGGGTCAAAACAGAGCAATACCTGAAGAGAAATACAGTGGAAGCAAGGCTGAAGGACAAAGGATGATCACCCAAACATTGGGAAGCTGGAGAATAAAACAGAAGAGAAAGAAGGAAGGAGAAAGCAAAAAACTATTAAGGTGAATCACAAAATGAGACAGTTTTCATTCACAGGAAAATATCAGAATATCCAGAAAGATCATTAAGGAAAGAGAGCGACAGAATAGAGGAAACAAACCAGAAAATAAGAATCAAGACGTAAACAACTACCTCTCAAAAAAAAAAAAAAAAAAAAAATCCCTCTGGTGCCTCCAGTTCTGTGTTTCCCATTCAGAGCCAGAATCTGTACTAAGTGCCCTAACCAAGTCTGCAATATGATCATTGCTAGGTGTAGCGCTGATCTTGGCTACATCATTGACTCCTCTAAAGCATTGCCCCAGCGGTGAGATTAATGTCCTTGTCCTGCTATCAGACAGGGCTGCTTGCCCGTTTGTGTTATTGGTCACAGAATAGGTCAGTGTGCACTCGCCCTGCCACCATCCAAGACCACTTCTCTTCTGGATTCTGTGATCGCACTGTGGCGGGTAGGGTTCCCTTGTTGCACCTCAGGCCAAGTCTGCTTGGCTGCTTGCACTGCTGGTTGCAGAGCAGGGGGCTGTTTCCATTTCACTGTCACTAGGGCTAAGACTGGCCTTTGGTTTCTGGTGGAATGGAGTCTGGGTGGTCCTCGTTCCTACTTCTTAACAGAATTCCTCCAGTGTGTTTTCCAACTGTTGGCTATCTACTGTGAGTAGACAATCTCTCACTCTTTCCAGTGAGGAACATTGGCAGTGAAGCAACTCTGGAGCTATTCTCCCTCTAGAGTTCAAGTCCTGAATCCTGTAAAGTAAAATGGCAGTCTTGCTGGTCCACTGCTGTTCCTCCACGCATCTGTGTACTATGTGCCTTTTTAGATCACTCACCAACAGCTGGTTGGGGGTGACTGGTTGTGTAAGGGTGTCTCATGTTCTTACTGCTGCCTTGAACTGCACAAGCCTCTCTTGGTTCAGGTTAGGCCTCAGAGTCCCAGTGAGTAGCAAAGTGGCTTTTGCTGCCCACCAGGACAACCAAGAGCTGCTCTAGTCATAATGTGTGGTCTTGGATCTGCCATCATATCCATTTTAAAAGATTAGTTTTTGATCAGAAAATGATGGGCTAATTTCTAGAACTGTATACTACCTAGTTTTCTATGCCCTCTTGTTTTTTATTCTAAATAGCTCAGCAATAATTTTGTAATAATGTATTTTCCCTTTGTCATATCACAGAAATACAAGCACATCCATGCTTATAGTAGCACAATTCACAGTGCTTAAGTTATTGAAGTGGTCTATAGGCTCATCAACAGATGAATAGATAAAAAAATGTGGTATAAACACCAAAGAAGTGTACACAAGTGTACACACACACACATATATATATATATATATATATATATATATATATACTACTCAGCCATGAAGAAGAAGATATTTTAGTCACTCATAGGAAAAAGAATGAATTTTGAGATCATAATGTTAAATGAAACAAATCAGATATTGGTTAAATATCACAATTTTTCTCATACAAGACTCAAAATATAAATAATTTAAAGAGGAAAATACAAGACAGATATAGGCAACAGAGAGGTAGAGACTGGAAATGGGAAGGGGATCTGGGGAAGAAAGGAAGGGGGAGGCAAGTGAGCGTGGAAAGAACAGTAGATGTGATATGTGTAATTACTAATTTCACAAGATGAATGTTAATATTATGTAGCACAAACATATACTAATAAAAATGCTTAAAATGCTCATTTAGTTACAAGTCACGAAAAAAAGTCCATTTAAATACTGCTGTTCCATCCATTAATGGAGATAGCCCTGTAATAATATGATGACACCTTAAAGTCTACACATCTTAGTTGTGTGTAAAGTCATTGAGAGAAGTCAAGGTATGGAGGTACTAGTCTTGACAAAGCTTCCCAATTTGGTAAGTGGGGGGAAATCATTCAGTCCCTCAGACTCTCAATTTCTTCAGATGTAAAACGAGGGTGTTAGCACTGATGCTATGAACTCCAGCATGAAACAGTGGGTTAGAAATCCTGTTAGAAATATAAAGGCAGTCAACATGATTTCTTACTGTTTGTCTAAAACATTCAGAAATACCCATTTCAATTAATCCAAACAAGACACGTAGGCATCTCAAGTAATATATATATATATATATATATATATATATATATATATAATCAGACAGAAATATACATTGGTTTGAAGTTACTTTTGTATTTGCAGGCTGAGAACACTTCCCATGGGAGAGATGGGGGTGGCAGTACTCACAGAATTTAGGGGCATGAAACACATTCTGAAAAGCAGAGATTATGTGAGAAACCGAGTCATCATTAAACAACCATCACATTCCTTGGGAAAACTATTAGTAAGTGTATTCCAAAAAACTCACAAAGAAACAGCTTGAGGAATCTATACCTGAATGCCAATAATAGATTCATATAATTTTGGAAGAACTCATAATGATGTCAAAAATCTGCAGTCTTTTTATTTCATAGTTTCATCTCCATTAGAGACAGAGTCAAACAGTCAAATTTCATGAGGCTGAGATTTATCTGCTGCTTAGGTGCTAACAAGGCACTAAATGCCAGAAGGATTTTTGTGAAAGAATTATGAATTCGTTCTTAGTTTCTGCTGGCTATCATCAAAGCCTGAAAGCACAGGCCTTAGGGAGTTTGAAGGATTGGCAGGTCTATAGCTGTAGCTCATAGGTAGAAGGGGTCTGTTTTTATTACAAATTGGCTTATTCTGCGGAGCACCATAAGTCTTATAACTTGCTCAAGTATTTACTTTAGCTGATGTATTGCTCATGGTCAGCCCATTATCCTTGATTAGCATAAATTAATCTTAACAAAAATATGCTTGTGTGTAACAAAAATATGCTTGGGTGTACAGTGACTCATCCTTAATGGTTTTGATTTTATGCAATTGCTAAACAGGCTTATAAAAATCTGAACTAAATTTAAGTAGCTAAAGAGACAGCAGATGCAAAATATGTTCTGATTCATTTTTCTCCAGAGAAAGGAAACAATCGCTCAACAAATAAGTTCAGGATTATGTTATTATTGGGCCTCTTAATCAGTGTCTTCTGCAGGGTGTGTATTGTGCAGCTGACTGCCTCATAAAAGCACAGGGACAGTGGTTTTCAGGCTTGTGCACGTACTCTTTTTTAAACATATTATTTGTTTTTATCTCGGGGGTACAGTATCATTTTCTATAAAATGAAGAGTTGGGTTTGGATTACCTCCAAGATTTCTTCAAGCTGAACAAAATATTGTTCTAATGTTTAGGATTGCTAATTTTCATAAGAATAATTCAAAGATTATTACTAGCAAACTTGCTTAAGGATAGCAGCGACCTTGATTATAACCCCTCTCTACAGCCCCATCTTTATTCTTGAATGATAACCTTCACATTTTGAGATTACTTTGTTTTAAACATACAATCAAAATAATGAGGCATTAGCAGGGTAACACAGATAGTATGTTAAAATATGCACTTAATTCAATAGAAGTTTGATTTTGAGGTGTCAAAAATGTATTAGAAGAAAATGGTAGTGCTATTGTAAGAGAGCCTCACTTCCCAATTCGCATGAAACTACCTGTAACTTTATGTGTTTATCCATACACTTTAGTAGGGAAATTTAAAGAGTGGTTTGACCACTGTGTATATTAAAGCGGGATCTATCATAGTTATTTTTCTTGTGATGGCTTTGATTTAAATGTAAGTATAAACACAGTTTAATGGGTACTGACAACTTTGAGATATCTGAGTTTCCTGCAGATTAAAAAAGGACAGCACTGATTCTGGGACCTTCCACTAAGTTTCTTAATAGATTTCTGTGCTTAAACAACCCCTCAGAAATATGATTCAGGAAACCAAAGCCAAAGCAGCCACTGATTCAAGGGTGGTCTTTGGCAACAAGAAATATTATTGCTCATTGAGCCCTGTCACTACCTGTCACAAGCATTCCTTTGGCATCAGGGCAGGTTATATTAGCTCTGGTTCACAGCGCTTGCTTATGCACAAACATAGCAAAGCAAACACACACACACACACACACACACACACACACACACACACAAAAAAAAAAAAAAAAACAAAAAACCCACAACTTTCCTAAGTAAGTCTGGAGTTTATTAGAGAGGCCACAAACTAGGTGAAATTGGGAGTGTCTACAAAGCAATAACATGAAAATAATACACACTTAAGATATCATCACTCATAGTATTGACAACTGAATTATAGAGAAAAAGTACTTTTGTCGCCATGGTCAGTTTTAAAAGGATGTCAATTTAAAATATCTAAAAACATCGCATACCTTCAGCCTAAATCACCAAAGAAGTCACATAAAAAGATGAAAATTTAAATAAGGAAAATGTGATATTTATATACAATGGAGTGCTATGCTCATAAACAGATAAACTTGAGATATTCATAGGTAAATGGATGCAAATTGAGAACATAATTTTAGGTGAAATAAGCCACACACAAGCTCAAAATTATGTGGGTTTTCTTACATGAGAATATATACATAGAAGCACACACACACACACACACACGCCCCCCCCACACACACACAAAGAACAAAATGGAAGAGAGATCCATAGGAAAGAGAGAGAAGTTCAAATACATCCTCAAATTACAGTCTGTTGCTATAAAATTATTTCAACATCTATGCTAACTTGTTTCATTTTTGCTATGGTTTATTTTAGTTTATTGAAAAGAAAGTTGTATTATTGTTTGTTCCTTTTTTGTAAGAATCTTTTTGGTTTATGTCTTGTACTGAGTCACGACTTTGAAGATAATGATACATAGTGTAATAACTATTGCTAGTCTTATTATTCGGTTATGAAATTTTTTTCATAAAATGGAAAAAGATACTGTAAATTATTCAAAGTGCAGTACATTTCACCACTTCTTTCCATGGGTAAAATAACTTTCTTGGGTCAGTAGTGAAGTTTTTCAAAAGCAATACTGAGATTTTAGAAAAGTATTATTCAAGAAAATCAAACAACAATGAGGAAATTTAATTGTTCCCAAAAACTAAATATGGAAACATTTAGACCTCAAATTTTCCGCATTTAGGTTTTTAAGTAATTTTGCATTAACATTAGTGCTATTATGATTAGGAAATAGCATAGAAATTAAATATTTCCTCTATAATTTCCCTGGGTTAGGAGATGAAAACTGAAAGTTTAGATGGATTTGTGATTTATAGTCACATGATCAACTTGGCCCAAACAATGCTGAAAATTAGGAAACTCCTTTATAAATAAAATAACTCATGTGGGACTCCTATCATTTAATCATAGTCTTTTCCATCCTATTTTATATTGACATGTAAATAGAATTACCTTGGAAATACTATATTGTTAAGGCGATCTCTATTTGGCTTTTCACCTCTGATTTTCCATACTCTTAGGGAACATTTTCTTGCACGTTTCCCTTCCTAAAATACTTAAAAGGCTTTCTGCAATGTACTGATGTACTTATGTTGTAGACTAGAATCCTTATTCTCTTGGTTGTCTACATGATGTATAATTTGGTAATTTCACTTTTAAGCTATGAGATAAGCATATGTTTACTTGTCTTAATTAATTTTTCTCTTGGAAATTGTTCTTTTAATTATGCTTTGCATATTTGAATGATTCTCATTTTCCACCTGTGTTCAAAGATATCTGATTTTAATGGATGATTTTCTAGGTGACAGAAAGCATTCCATTCTATTTGGTCTGCTTTGATAATGAGCCACACATTCTACGTGGCATTCTGTACTCTATTTTATGTCGTCATTAATGCTATTAAGGTATTCTGACTATATCTAATATTTCACAGCTTTGTAACTAATATATACATTTACATTGTAACTAAAATTATAGAAGCAAAACCTGATGAAAATTCAAGGAAACAATTAAAATTAAGACTGGAGACAAGCTACTGACAGATTCTTCAAATAATTTGTACGAATTGAGCCTTGAAAGACATGCTAAGTTCCCCATCAAAGTTCTTCTTCATGCAACAGCAGAGCAGAAGACATAGTAATTCTCACTTTCTATCTGCCACTTATACAGAAATCTCAGAATCTGTACAGATTTAAAATTAGGCAAGCATTTGTGTATTTCATACTTTGAAACAACCAATATACTGTTCCAAAATAGACCTTTTTATTTAGAAAGAAAAATATTATTTATTTGCTTTTTACAAAAGTTATGTATGTTTACTGTAGAATGTTTTGAAATTTAGGAAAAAACCCCACAAAAGTAGTATAGTTATTCCCAGAGCTCACCGTTACTGACATGGGAACATACAGCCCTTCTTTTTATGCAGTACTTTATTTTTTATAAAAATAAGCATGTGTTACATATAAATCTTATTTTAAATATGAAATGCCATAATCAAATAATTAAAATATGTATAGAATATGGATGTTTATATGTACATATTCACATATATAAATATATGAATACAAGGATCTTCTATTATCCCACTGTATGCATGTGCCATACGTATTGTAAGCAGTCTTTTATTATTGAGCACTTGGGTTATTTTCTGTATTTGTCTATTTATAATACCATTCTATGAACATATATATATATATATATATATCTTTTAATGTTCCTTAGCATAAAGCTTTTTAGAGGTAGAATTGCTGGGTCAAAAGAATTATTTTCCATTTTAATTTCTAAGATGACAATATGTAATCTATTAACTAGTGGTTTCCTACTGTTTATTTTTTTGAAATTCTGTATTACTTGTATCCTTTTTCTGTTTTTTTTTTCTTTCTCCTTAAATAAAATAAAAAATATTCAAACATATGAAACAAAATTTAAAAGTATTATAAAATGTTTAATTCTCATCACCTTCAAGATATATATTGATTTTAATTTTTCTATATAACTAAATTTAATTTGCTAACATCTGCTGAATTGGCTCCACTACGTATTCTAAGGTGGTGTCATTTTCTTGCAAATTTTTCATTCTTTTAACATTTATTGTGCTTCTTGAGAATGGCTAATGAAAATATCACCAATTTGGTAAGAATTGATTAAATAGTCATCTCTAGCACAATTCATCATCCTTCCCAATCCTAATTTTGGAATAAAATATTTTTTTGCTTCCATGCCTTCCTCTTATTCTGTTATTCTACTCATATAAATGCAAATGAATTCATCCTTTGTTGATTTTTTAAAAGTATTTTTAATTTTTTTTTTTTTTTTTTTTTTTTTTTTTGTAGCGGGGATTGAATTCACAACTGCATGCTTGCAAAGGCAGGTGCTTATGCAGCTGAGCTGAACCCTCAGCCTTAAAAAGTATGAGTGTTATGTGCTGCAGCCTTAGAGTTGGGAGTCTCCAATTATTCCTTGCCTTTAGCTCTGTGTGGCTACCTCTATCTGCTGCCCAAGTACCCAGCATCCTGAATGCCTTATTCACCTTGGAATGCTTACTATTGTTGTTTGGAAACTTAGTATAAAAAGCCTTAACATAATGTACACATTAAAATCTTATCAGAGTTGTTGGATTAATTTGTTTCTTTTCCTTGAGATTTGAATTTTAAACTTTGAGACACTGGATTTCTTCTGCAATTGGAGAAAGCATTTGAAATAAAATATACTAGAGCATGCTGCCTTGAAGTTGACAACACAATATGTTATATAGCCTCATGCATGTCAAGGATATGGGAGAAAATCCAAGACACATCAGAGGAAGATACTCCAGAGCTGCAAGCATGAAACAGACATTTAGAGGAAACAACAGGCAAAACAGTGAAATGACAGAGGGATTTGGGTACTAAATGCAGCTGAGGTTGGAGTAAGTTTCTTTATTGGAAACAAAAGAATTTGTAAAACTTTTTCACGCTCAACCTTGAGAATCCAAAGCCTCTACTCCCTCTGTTGTCTCCATAATAATGGCCCAAAATATTAAAGGTGTGAAAAATCTCTGTGTAAATTATTCCAAAACAAAGCAAAATGCTACACACACGCACACACACACACACACACACACACACACACACACACACACAAATTTAAGTGACTCCAGATGAGCCAAGTCCCTGAAACATTGTGTACTTTATACACATCGAGCCCGATCCTTCAAATATAGAAATTCTAATTAGCTTTTATTGGTTCCCTATGAAATACAAATGGATAGCCAACAATAGCTACACAGTTAAGAAAATATTTTATTATTAAAGAGAGTTAAAAATAAAGGTAAAGAAATTGAATACAATAGAAATAATGTAAGGAATGGAAGAAAACTTTCAGGAACACAGCAATTTACATTTCTTGATAATTACAAGATAATCACATCAATGAAATTAATCTGGATATTTTAAAGGAGTATTCCAAAAACATGAAAGAGTTTCAAGAAATTGTATATTTGAATTTTCTAGCCCTAGTTTGTTGAGGAATCTCCATGTTGATTTCCACAGTGGTTGCACCAGTCTATACTCCAACCAACAGTGGAGAAAGCTACTTTTTTCTCACAGCTCCACCAGCATTTGTTGATTTTTTGATGATAACCATTCTTTATGGAATGAAATGGAATCTCAGCATTGTTTTAATTTGCATCTCTCAAATGAGCAGTAATGTTGAACGTTTTTCATATATTTATTTGCCATTTTTACTTCTTATGAAAAGTGTATACTCACTTTAGATGTTCTCTTTTGGATTGGGTCTTTATATTTGCAGGGATCTATTTTCTTCAATTCTTTTTATGTTCTACACATCAGTCTTCTCTCTAAAGAAAACTGGTTAAAATTTTTCCGTGTTGTGTTCACTCTGTTTCCATGTGTTTTCACTCTGTTGGTATTTTTCTTTCCAAAAGTATTTTTTTTAAAAAAATGAGACCTCAGTTGTTGATTCATTGTAGTATTTCCAGTAGTAGGGGTTTCGTTCATGAAGACTTTGCCTACACCTATGTCTTCAAAGGTTCTACCTATTCTCTCTGCCACCACATTTAGTGTTTATGTTTTAGTATTTAGATCTTTGATTCATTTGTTTTAGTGCATAGTGATAGACAAAGCTCTAGCTTTAGTCTTCGGCATGTATAAAGCCAGTTTTTCCAGCATTATTTATTAAAGTGGCTACCTTTTTTAGTGAACATGATTGGCAATTTTGTCAGAGATAAGATGGTTTGAATGTGTTTGAAGATGTTTCTGCCTCTTGTAATCTGTCCCATTCTCCTCAGTTCTATTATTTTAGCAGCACAGTTCATAACACCTAATGTTGGAGATGACCCAAATGCCCTAACTGATGAATTAATAAAAACAGATGCATTTTTAAATAAAATGAAGTACTGTCCAGCCATAAAAAGGAAAAAACTTGAGACATTTATGGATAAATGAATGAACCTTGGGACCATAATCGTAAGTGAAATGAATTGGGCATACATATGTAAATATTGTCTGTCTCTCTAGTGTGAGGAATAAAGTGTTAACAGAACAAAAACATATAATAGATGTTGTGAAATTGGAAGTAATTGTGCGAAAGGAAAGGGGAGTGGGGGGATGTCAGAAAAACTGATGAAAGAAGGACACAATGGAAACAAAGCTTTGTAAATAAGAGTGGAAGAGGGATCAGAGAGGGGAGAGTAACAGGAACAAAAGAAGAACTAAGATAAATCATTACAGATATAAATTCCCTATGGTGATTGTGATTATTATGTCTAAGTTGTACCAAAAGACTTGAATTTTAAAATCTGAAAAAAGAAAATAGGTATTTGCTTATATGAGAATTACTGAAGCACTGGAAGTTAAACCTGAGTACAGTTCTGTGTAATAGAAAAAAAGGTACAAAGGTAATAAAGACAACAAATACAATTATAGTGTCTAATTAGTTAAACATTCTACAGAAAGAATAGTGAAATCACAGAAAGATATTAGAAAGTATATGAGCCACCTTTGAACCTGTGTTATTGGCAATATCCTGGTGTGGTAGGGTCAATGGTAAAATCCCAAGGTTATCCTAGGGTAGAAAAGATGAATAAATCATCACCCAGTATTTATTCTCAAAATAAACCTCACCAGACTACACAAAGCATCAAGGTGCTTCTAGGACAGTAATGCCACAGGCACCTAATATGAACAAACTACTCTCTAGGGGAAGAAACTATCATTATGAGTATCATATAATTCCTGTTAGTCAAATTTTTGATGCAATATTGAGAAAATAGCAGGGTATGTTTAATCCCAGAACTCTAGGAGGCTGAGGCAGTACAATTACAAGTTTAAATTCTCTGCAATTTAGAAATTTAGTGAGATCCTGCCTCAAAATAAAATAAATAAATAGGCTGATCATACAGCTTAGTATGAAAGACCTGGGTTCAATACCCAGTATTCAACTAAAATTTTAAAAATGCAATTCTAACTATAGGCATAAGTAGATAAGATACCACGGGCAGGAATCAACAGAAATCGCAGTGAACAGAAATGTACCAAGTGTAGGAGACAAAATTCTAAATGAATTCCCTTTCAGCCTGTGCCACAATCCTCTCTCCAGTTATTTCATCAAAAATTAATGAATTGTAATGCTGTGGAATGATTTCAAAGAAGTAGTTAAGCTTCTAAATCAGTTGAGTTAAGAGAGGGAGATATCTGCAGTGAGCCCTACTTAATCAAGTAAACTTTTAAATATTTATTGGGCTCTTTCTGCTGAAGCAATCAGAAGCCTGAGAGATATTCCATACAAAGGAGTCTGCTGTTGACTTCAGAGATGGAAAGATCATGTGAAAAAGACTGCAGACATCCAGGAACTGAGAGAACCCTTCTCCCCAAACTGAGAGTCATCAGGGATATCTGGCACTCACTCCTACAACTGCAAGAAATGTAAGTCTGAGAAAGACTTAAACAGAAGCAAACAGAAGGATATTGGAAGAACACTCTGGGCACTAGAACAAACCACATTCTCGCAAAAACTTTAATTTCAGCCTTAGAAAACAACAAGCAAGGAAATTCGCCTGAACTTCCAATAGGATCAACCATGAAGTAATAACTAGTTGCTGCTTTTAATGACTAAATTTGTCTTATTTTTTTGCAAGAATAGAAAACTAATAAAAACTAAAGAAATTGGAACTATCTGTAATCAACTGTAAAACATCTTACTGTGTTGAAAGAAACAAAAAACACTAAGATGCCAGCAGAAAACAAATTATGAAATTTATCCCAGACTTTTACATACATTCATCCTAGAGAAATAGAGATTTTATTATAGATATATCTCAAAACATTGTGCACGCTAAATATATCAATTTATTTGTCAGTCATACTTCACTAAAACTGGAAAAATATTTTAAAAGACTAATAATGATTATGTTTACTCTCCTTGGTTGAGCCATCAGAAAGCGGAATAAAAATGTATGATTCGATTGTTTTCAGAAGGGACAACAGTACTATCATCACGCAGAACAGGGAGGTGATCCCTCCCACTGCCCCAACTTGTTGTCTGAAAGTTTCTCCAGCTGCCTTATGGAATGAGAAGCAACTATATATAACCTGGTGGTTTTGATGAGCAGAGGAGTTAATCATCCATCAAAAGTTAGCTGGTAAATTGTGGGGCAGATTATCAATGTGGAAAATACTCCAAACAGCTACTCTGCATAGGTAGCTGTTTTTGGGGGTCTTGAAATTATTACTGCTGTGCCACATGAGATGATACTGCCAAGCACAGGAAACCGAATTACTGTAGAGCACTAGACAGAACCATTTCCAAAGTTCCTACAGGGATGACTATATATTGTGCTTTCACCAGCCAGAGTAGAACTTCAGACATAGGACAGGGTAGAATTGTCAGAAAGGTAGCACCACAGTGCAGGAGAGGTGTTAGCTCACGTGTTGAGAATGCTAAGGAAACTTTAAAGCAAGGTTAAGAGGGTCAAACTTATCCCAACAAATTTAATCAGGGAAAGTAAAAAAGTCCAAGTTTCCTTAAAAAGATAAAACAAATAAAACCCTAACAACATAAAAGCACGATGTCTAGTGTCCAGCCAAAAATTCTACACGTGCAAAAAAGAAGGAAAATATTTTTAAAATATATGTATTATGGAGATCTCAGTCATTCTCCCCTTCAAGGGAGAAACTAAGCAAAGTGACAGGACCTTACGGACACAGCACAGGGTTTGTATCAGTCACCTGACTACACAATGAAGCCAATACTAACTTCGAGAGTGAAAAGCATTTTCCTTCAAAATTTCGGAAGCGTTTTATGTTATCCAGTTTTATAATTAAGAAGTATGAGGCTGCTGGAATATTTATTTGTAGATGAACTATCTCCTTTCTCCACTGGAGATTTTAGACTCTTGTTTTCATTTTTGGTTTTCTAAAACTTTTTGAGGATATAACGACATGAGAATTTGGGGGGTAGAATTAAATTTTATTTGAATGATAACCATGATGTTAATTTTCTGATCTGAGTGGTTCAGTGTGTTTTTGTGTGAAATAGCCTTATTAGTAGGAGATACACACTAAAATATTTGGAAATGATAAGGCACCCTGTCATCAAAATTATTTCCATTATTTTAGAAAAAACATTTCAAATGTACTTAAAACCTCAGTTTGATGTTCTTTCAAACTTAACTGCACAGTAAACATTTCAAACAATGATTTACATCGCATGCTAGATTTTTTAAATTTAAGGTGAGACAGGCAAGAGGAAAACAGGCACACGCTCAGGTGCACACACATACACACACATAGATGAGTTGACTAGGAAATAAGTAACACGTTGGTTGTCCTGAATGCAGTTATGCCAATGACTGTATATTTGTACTAAATCTCAAACAAATGACATGACAAGATGCACATATAGTGTCATAAAAGATCAATTTGAACTGAGCATTCACATACAGGTTGAAAGAAATAATATGGAAGAACATATTCTATAAACAAAAAGCCTTAAAATCAAAAGTGACTATAAATAATAGAAAACCACAACTCAAGACAGTGTTACTGTAGCAAAAGAAAGATATTTCTTAAGGATAATAGACATCAATATATCAGGAGGACATAAGAATTCTAACTATGCTTATGCCAAAGCACAGCCAAAAATCAAAGAAGCAAATTTGACAATATTAAAGGGTGAAAAAGACAAATGAAGTGACATAGTTTGAGGGTCTTTTTTTTTTTTAATATTGCTGCTCTTAGTAACTCATAGAACCACTGGAAAGAAAATCAGCAAGCATGTAGGTGACCTTAAGAGCAGTCTGGACCACTTTGACCTAACTGGCATTTATAAAACACAACACGGAATAATTGCAAAACATACATTATTTTAACCTTACATAAGTCAAGTTTCAATAAATTTCCAAAGTTTGAAATCTTATGGATATTCTATCAACTCTATAGTATTACGGGTTAAAAAATATCAATTATTCGGAAATAAATACTTATTTCTAAAAATGACTTTAAAATAAGCCACAGAGGAAGATAGAAAATATTTCAAATGAAATAAAATGAGGGTACAACATAGCAAACTGTGATATTCTCTCTAGCGTCTGGAAGCCTGTTATTAGATGGAGGCATTTCATCACCCTCAGAGTCAATGTCATCCTCAAAGCCATGGGCCGGGGCCCACTGCTCTGTCCACGTTCTTGGAGCAATGCTCATTCTACAGCTGTGGGCCTTGTTGCCCACCGGCTCCAGGAAGTTGGCCACCAAATATTCAAGAATGGCAGCAAGGAAAGCCAGGTTCTAAGCACAGGTGCTTGGGAGAGTTTCTCCTGCAGGAGTCAGTGACACAGCCCCCTGGTACTGCTGCACAGTTCTTATGAAGCATACAGTCCTCTTCTTATGCATACAGATGCTTCTACGGCTTCTTCTCCCAAACACATCAAGAGTGAGACAAACAGATTTGGTTTTGATTTGCTCAGATTGATTGTTCAATTGGTCTGAACCTGTTAGGACTGCTTATCCCTGTACACAGTATACTGCCCCCACAGTGCCATATTGGTTAGCCTTTGTGTTGCCTTAGACGCTATGATGGCACTGGTGTTCACTGAACCTTTTTCGGGACTTAGTCTGGAAATGTGCATGTAAGGAAGCTGGTCATTTGAATGACTTATCAAAACATGATGACAGTGCATCCCTGGAATGGCCAACACTGGTTAATATGGACGAGATATAGACAAAGGGCTCTTATAAGCTGGTGGAGTGGGAAATGGTGCAACCACTTTGAAAAATTTTGACTTCTTATAAAAATAGTACCAGCCATTGCTCTTCTAAGTGTTTCTGACAAAAATCAGAATATAACTGTACACATGTGAAAAATGTGCACCTGGATTTTTATAGCACTTTGGTTTATAATAGTCAAAAGTGAAAATACTCCAGGTGTTCATCAACAGAAAAGTGGATAAACAAACCACAGTGTGTTCATACAGTGACATACTGCTAAGCAATACAGTAGAAACACACACACCAGCGTGAATCAGCTCTGCAGGCACTGTGCAGAAGGAAAAGTCTATATGAAAGAATATAGGCTATATATGGAGATGTACTTGACATTCTAGGAGAGGCAGTTCTGGTGGCCTCCAAGGTGCAGAAGGCAGGATTGGCTGTGAAGGGACACCAGGAAACATTGTGAATATGACTGATTTTCTTCAGATTTGTGCATTTGAAATGTGTAAATTTAAAATTTATTCAAATTTTACCTAAGAAAAGAAGGATGCAAGAGTAGTAAGTAGCTTAGAGAATGGGGGAGACATAGATAGACAACAATGATAATTGATAGTGGTTTAAATTGAGTGAATAAGTACCTGGATTTCATTAAATTGCGTTAGCTATGTTTGAAAATTTCTCTAACACAACGTAAACTATTGTTAATCTATAGTATCCTAGTGTAAGAATTTTTTTTTCCAGTATACTAACAGTCTCCATTAACCAACCAGAAACATATGTAGTATAATGCTTACTTGGCTTCCAGAATGTACTTGAGAATTTGTTAAACTCTCTCTCTCTCTCTCTCTTTCTCTCTCTCTCTCTCTCTCTCTCTCTCTCTCAGAAAAAAAAATGATGTACCCCAACATATTAAAGTGCTTAGCTACAGGTAGCAGAATTATGAGCAATTTTTACCCTTTCTATATTTTTATGCCTCTTACAGATATGTAATTAGATATATAATTAAGAATATGCACTTCTTTTACAGTCACAAAAATAAGATATAAAAATGTTAATTATGATTTTCATTGAATATCTTCTGTATTGTTACTATGGTTTCAGAAATTCAACAGACTACCACATCTCACTCTTAGGAAAAGCAATGCTGCTAATTGTATTCTTTGTTAGAAAAAATAAAACTTTTGCCAAGGTATGAGCCTCCGGGGTACTTTTTTTTGTAATGATAAAAATGCAATGCCGCACAGGAGATCTGCTTATTAGACACTGGGCACACTCTCCATAGAACCAAAATAACTCTTCAGAAATTTCCTGCCAAATTCACAGCTAAACTGTTATGCAAATGTAACTACATCTAAATTAAAAGTGCTGAGATGCTACAGCCAACAGACTTTGAGGTATGATTGCTTTCGGTGGTGTAGGCACAAAGGTTGAGACATTTTAAGTAAACAAGATATATCACACTTTATTTTGTCTCTTGTTTGGTTGGGGGTTTGTAGTGTACAAGAAAGAAAAAAATGTTAAGTGAAAATAAAATAGTTGAAGGAAGAACAAAAGAATAAGACTAGTATGTGAGGTACGGATAGTAAAACCCTCCACAAAACAACAATAACAACAAACCTGGTCATGAACATCCTTGCAGGAAGAGGGAGTATGCATTACAGATGATACATAACAAAAAGGATAACAGCTTTTATACTGTGTACATTAAAATCATTTAACAGTTTTGTGTTTATATCTTGCCTCCCAACTTGATTTTATAATAGCTAATTCTTAAGAGAGTCTAGTTTCAGTTCTGTGTATTAAACTATAAGAGGGCCACTCTACCTTCTGTATAGCTACACACTAAACCTCTTGTTCAATGTCTGAGACAGGAGAAACTCAGTGTTTGTTGAATGAACGATCAGTCTTTCTCAACAGCGTCTGATGCCTTTCCTATAGTCGAAATACTTTAGATATGTATTGAAATAGTTATCCATTAATTTACATATCTCATAACTCTGTATTAAGTATGTGCTTTGTGTCAGGCATCCATCTTAGTACTGGGAGTAAGGAACTGGACAAATTCACATGCCTATCCTCATGAAATTTACATTCTAATGAAAATATTGATATCCAGACCACATAGTCGATGTAACTGAATTTCCATTGATTTAGGGTCATTTTCCATGTTACTAAATTGAAGAAGTCCTTGGCATATCGGGGAATATTTCACTCTTTTGACAGTGTGCATTGGTAGGTGGATGTGATCACGAGTTTTAAGTAAACATGATATATCACACTTTATTTTGTCTCTTCTTTGGTTGGGGGTTTGTAGTATACAGGAAAGAAAAGAAACACTAAGTGAAAATGAAATAGTTTGAAAGAAGACAAAAGAGTAAGAGTATTATGTGAGGTAAGGATAGTAAAACCCTCCACAAAACAAGAATAGCAACAAACCTGGTCATGAACATATTTGCAGGTGGAGGGACATGTATAAGCACACATGATTACTGCATTTGAATCATTTGCTGAGACAACACATGAGAGTTACTGGAGAATCTACAGTTCTTAAAGAGTGGAGCCTACGAACCAGGAGAGAGCTGGTTACCAATAGAAACAGATCCCTTTCATTGACAAAGATGAATTGCTGCGCTATGACTCTCTTCTTTCTAATTTCCTGGCTAGTCCAGATCCATCAGTGCTCCTTAGACAGCACCCATTTGAGCCTCTGACAAGTGTTCTTTTTTGGAGGCTATGCTTTAAGCTCATTAATGAAAAGCAGTACTGTAGCATCTATAGACACGTCCCACTCTGTTTCCTGGCCTTGCTCCGTCTGGTGCTGATATTACAAACAGCTGAAATCAGTACATTATGATATTATGCAAATTTTGTTTGACAGATTGAGCTAAGAATAGTGTGCATTGGGCTATTTCACTTTGTCATATAGATGAAATTGGCATTTTTAAATTACAGAAACTTAACAGTAATTGCAAGCTAAATCTTCATTAGAAATGCTTTCCCTTATGAGTTTTAAATAAACACCAGTTTGAGGAACAACTTTAAGCTTCCTGAGCTTAAAATTAGGAGTTGTGAGAGGAAAATAAAAGAGGACACTGCAAAAGCAGGCATTAGTGTTTCTCATGATGTCCTTTTGGATGAGTTAGAGAGGAATGGGCTAGATGCCCAGTAGAGCTCGGCAGACTCAGCCCCAGTTGATTTACTATCTCCACAAAGGTGCTGAGAGTGGTTTCATGAAATCCTAGAGGGAGTTTTATAGTATTATACTGCAAAGCTGAAAATTTGGGTTTTTTCTTTTCAACATTTTTTAAATGATTTGGATGAGGGTACTTATAGCATGCATAAAAATCTGCTCATGAGAAGAACTTACTGGCGACAGTGAATGTGTTATTAAGACGTAGTGAAAGATCTCAGATTTCTTGGTCTCCATCTGAAAGATCAAGCTTAATTGATATGAATAGATATATTTGATATTGAAAAGAGATAATTGTGCAAGTACAGTTTAGGGAAATTCTGGCTTAGATGAAATCTTAGCCCAAGACTAAGGAACATATTTCATTTTAAGCCCTAAATTGCATATTTTATGACTCCTAAGTAAATATTTTGAACTCAAAAAGAAAGTAAGAAAGATTTTTTCAACAAAACCCTTTTTATGCTAAAAGTATAATTATTTTTTACTTCTAATATTATGCCGGTAACATTTCTTTCATTTTAAACATTTTAAAAGTAAAATTTTCATCCCTCTTCTTCTAGAGAGTTGAAATTCATCGCATTATTGTTTCTTAGACAAGATTATAGTCCAGTATCATTATATTAAGATGAAAGTCTTACTACCTAATTGCAAGTTTTCTCATTTGGAACTACAAATAAGTAAGATTTTTCCATACTTAAAAAAAAATTACAAAGTAACAAAGGTACCTGGTGTCCCAGGACCAAAACAAAATACAACATTTTTTGCAGCACATCTCATTTTTGTTCCCTTGCCTTGTAAAGTATGCAATGTATAAACTGTAATTTGGAGATACGATGGGTAGTCCTTGTGATGCTATCCTCTAGGAAGGTGAGCAGTAACTTATTAAGTCAGTTTTTAGTAGATGAAGGATTTCCATGTGAAAATGACCAAAATATCTTAATTAGAAGCTCAGGAGTTTCCAAGACTCCCTGTCACAGTGATAAAATGAGGATATCTAAAAATTTCATTTTTCATTTATTATTCTTATGTTTTGGTGTTTCATTTATTGAAAATATAAGTAGGTAAATATCAAAAGGTAACTTCTGAAAAAAGTTAGTGTAACCTTGCATTGCATTAATCAGAATCAAATGACAAGGAAAGTAGCTAATGGTTCTGCTTTGTCATGTACTGGTCAGATCATTTTTGTTTACCACTTTGTATTCTGAGCACTTTATTTGTGTGAGAGAGAAAAAAAAATGGTGAACAGGAGCATTTTCACATAGAGCTACCCACAGAGATGATAAATACACTGAAAGGGATATGAAACAGACAACAGATGAAGGATCTGTGGATGTTTAATCTGGAAAAAAATAAGAAATAATCCGGTAATAGGCTTCAGCTATTAAATTCCTTATGGTAAAGGAAAAATTGAGCCATTCTCTAGAATCTACCGATTGGGAGTAGGATTCAGAGTTAAAGTTTCAAGAAGGCGAAGTTTAGCTTGATTGAAGAAAGGCTCCTCTTGATAGGCTTTCCAAAATGGTGTGGACCATGTCTTAGTCACTTTTATAGGACTGAAAACCAATGTCTGACATTCACAGTACAAAGAAGGACAGATTCATTTTAGCTCCTGATTTCAGTCCCTGGTTCACTGGCTCCAGAGCAAAATGGCAGGGAAGAGGGCGATAGAACAGGAAAAGCTGTTCATTTCATGCAAGCCAAGAAGCAGAGAGAGAAATGAACCAGAGAAGGAGAGACAGAGATGCACCCCTCCAGGTCCTATCCCTGTGACTCCCCTGTTCTAATCAGACTCCGCCTCCTAACAGCAAGTCAGTGGCGCCATTCATGCTTCCATCACAACTGGAAAGCCTTACCTGTGAGCTCATGAGGCCTTTAGAAGACGTTCTCAGTCTAACCCATAATGTACCATGATGTGGAAAAGAGATGTTTGTATTAATGGATGTGCTTAGGAACTATAGAACTGAATTTGTAGAGAGAATCTGAGCATTAGAAGGGGATAGAGCACAATAGTTACTTCTAGTTAAAAATTTAAAACGAGCAATGAGGCCTTGCTTTGACCATTGACTTTTTAAAAATTCTTGCCTATCACCTCATAGGTCACCAGTTAGCAAGTTATTTTGACTCTTCCTATATAATTTTTCTTGTATCAGTCTTATATTATTCTCCTCTTATAATATTCTACTGAATATTATAGTATTTGCAGAATTGGGAAAATGTATCAAAATAAAAATGCACATATATATGTTGAGGGTTGTTTACAAAGATATTCTCAAAATATTTTTTCACCTATGTGAATACATCTTTTTTTTTTTATTTTATTTTAAAGAGAATAAAACCAAGTAAAACAAAGCCAATCAAAATAAACCAGTGTTAAGTGGGACAGGCCTTCAAAACAATACAAAATCAGCAATGGTTATCATAATGCCTTGTCTTCAAAATAGCTGCAGATAATTTCAGACATAGTAAAAGTCAAACAAAACAGAAAAAAATTGAATGAATAAAAACAAAGCAATGATAGCAATAAAGGCCTTCAAAACAAAACAATAGAAAATCCGAAATGCTTACCATAATATATCTTGTTATCTTTGAAATAGCTGCCCATACCATCAGATAAAACAAAATCAAACAAAACAAAATGAAATAAAACCCAACCCAACAGAACAATGAGAATGATACAGGACTTCAAAATAAGATAATAGGGAATTAACAATGGCTGCCACTTTCAGAAGGAGATCCCCCATAGAGGCCACACTGTATATCGTGATCCTCTCAATAAATGATCACACTACTGGCCCTAGACCTGCAAAGTCAGTGAACACCAAACATCACAAGCATCAAATTGCATTTCACCTGAATAGCTCACTGCCAGTGTTTCTTGCTTACAGGGGTGGTGGATGGGGTTGGCTTTTCTTGTTTCCCAGCCCACACGCTAGAGGAGGCTGGGGTCTGGCTGTCTACCTGGCACAGGGAGGGCTTGCTTCTTGGTGAATTGTTTTTCTCTTCCCCTACAATCTGCAAGTGCCACTGACTCACGGGAAAAGGCTAGGGTCTGGCTCCATACATCTTTACAATGTAGTACCAACTTCCAGCAAGAGATGGCCTCTTTTCCTACTCCTCTAATTCTGGATATGATAAGTTTTCTTAATCCACAGGGCATGATAGAAATGACATTGTTTCACTTCAGAATTTTGCAGCTTCTCTTCTTGTTTCAGTCACAACCGCCTTGTGAACAGACCTGGTCTAACCTCCTTGTGGATGAGATACTGAATGGAGAGAGACAGACACACTGCACAGAGAAAAAGAAGTCTAGCTGTCCTATCTGTAGCAATCCTCACAGCTGGGGCTTCTGACAGGTGAAGGAGGCCATCTGAGAACACCCAGGCCCCAGTCAACCCACCAACATATTGAAAGCACATAAATGGTCCAACTGGAATCATGTGGTACAAAGATAAATCCTGCCACTTGAGCTCTGTCCAAGTTGCTAACCCACAAAATTATGAACAAATGGCTGCTGTTTCACAGGGCAGTTTGTTATGCAATGATAGAAACTGATACATGCTTTTATCCAGTGAATTTTGATTCTAAAACTCATCTGATGCACAACATATGTGCATATATGTTTACTACAGCCTTTCCAAAAATGATCTTTTTTTTTTTTTTTTTTTTTTTTTTACAAATAAGCCTGGTTAAAAAGTATGGCATATCCATTTAATGGAGGATTCAGCATGGTTCTCTAGCTACATGTGTGGAAAGATGTCAAAGGTGTATTGGTAAATGAAAAAGTAATGTTTCGGACAGCAAAAGCAGCTAACTACTTTAAAGTAAGTAGACAAGGGAAGGCGTATATGTATACATATATGTGTATGTTTGTATGCACAAAGGCACCATCCAGAAGGATACATAATAAATGAGCAACAATATTTAGCTCTTAGGAGAACTGGGCTGAAAGATGAGGAAGGGGGATGGACCTTATGTTCCTTATTCCTTTAAATATTTTGCTTTGAATGCATAGGAATTTAAAACTACTAAGAGCTAAATGAAAACAAAAGAAAACACAATGTCTAACTGCTCCCAGTGCTTGCAGTGTGCTTTCTGCAATACATTCTGCACGAGATCACTGGGTTAAAATAATTAAAACATCATTTTTATCAGGACACATTTCTGTTCATTGACACTCATTAACTCCCCACTCCCTAGTAGTGGTCTCTAAACTGAGCTGTGTTATGTTTATATATTTGAGTTTAAAAAGCAATCAAGGAAAGAAGATTCTATTAATAGTGAATGTGCAGGCACTCACTGGCTCCTCTGGTTTTATAGGATCATATGTGTCACACGGGAAAGAGGTGTCGTGAAGAAAGGTAGGGGTGTACCATGTAGAGGGGGTCTATGCTCAACCTTGCACTTTCTGCACTTTCACAACTAGTTCTGGTTTTGATGAGCCTGAGTTCGCTGATTTGTGGATTTTTAAAAACTACAACTTGAAATAAACAAACCTTTACAAAACTGACAAGTAATTTAAAAATATTCATTCAGTGACATTCAGCTTTGAGACTAATACAAATAAAAGAAGCACAAATTAATGACAAGAAAATGACAGATCTGACAGGTTTCCTTTTATCCTGGGTACAAACTCTTAGCTATATTTTAAGCCAAAAACAATAACTATCTAATAGATCTGAAAAGGATTTAGACAAAAGGCAAAGGAAGAAAGCTACCTCCCGAGTTCTAAATGACTAACACCATGTGTTACTCAGAACATGTTATCCAAGCTCCTTTAACAATGATGCCAGTTTTGCCCAAAATTTTTAGCAAACATCACATGCCATTTGGAACACAGTTGTTCATTTTTCATAGCAAAGTAAATGAAATAATACATGGGAAAATATGATAATAAATTGGAAATGCCTTACTTATCAGAGGATACTGTCAGAGGATGTAGAAAAATTATTGAGGGAACAGAGTAAAATGAATGTACTTCAGAAGCATTAGGCTGAACAAAAGAAGATACACAGGGATTCATGCTGTGAAGTTCTAGGTGTATGATATTCTAGCTGCCTGGGGCAGGATTAAGAATATAGGAATCGATTGTAAACAGGCTCTTGCGGTGATGGAAATCCTAATCCTGGTAGTTACTTCTTGGTTGTATGTGCCTATCAAAACATGAACATTTTAAATGAATGTATTTCATTGCATGCAAATAATTAAAAATATGCGATAATGTGAACAACTACACTGAAGAAAATGAGACACCATGGTAGCCATTGATGATTTCCTGTCGCTTTGATTTGAAAGCCAATAATGCTTTTATTCTTTGTTTTGATTGATTTTACACTGTTTTCAATAATTTGATTCCAATATGTATGAAGATATGGGCAGCTATTTTGAAGAAAACAAGAGACATATGCTAGCCACTATTGATTTCCTAGTGTCTGGTCTTGAAAGCTCTTAAGGTGCTCATTCTTGTGTTTTGATTGCTTTTATATTATTTTGATGTGTATTAACTTATTGTGTGTGAAGGTATGGACAACTATTTTGAAGAAAACAAGAGAAATATGGTACCCACTGTAGATTTCCTGTAGTCTTTTTCTGAAATCCTGTGTTATTTGCCTTGTTTTACTCTGTTTGCTTTGTTCTGTTTTGTTTTGGTTTGCCTTATTTTGTTTTCCTCTCTTTAACATAAAAAAATTAACTAAAGATCAATATTCGAAAACATATTAAATTTAGAACATGAGAGGAAACTTAAGCAATGGGTGAAGTCTTACAGATATAGTCATGAACAGGAAAGTGACCTTGATCCATGTTGATTGCTAGTTATTTGGAGAGGAGGTTAGAAATAAAATAATCACAGAGTTAGAGACCCTCTAAAAAGGAATAGGAAGAAACATGGAGGTTGTAGGCAAGCCTATAATGAAGGAATATTCCCCGGGTTATGAAGTCAGAGGAGGAAAGTAGAAATTGGTTCAAAGAGATGACAAAATATTAGTTATTAATTCTCATAATCTTTATATAAACTATGCCCCTCGTTTGGCAATGAAACAAACTTTTTGTGTGGGTTTTATATGAATAGATACATTTGGTCCCTAAAGAGATAATACACAATTAGAATCTGAAACCATACACATATTTCATCAATTTGTGTCCCCCCCTCTTACAGTATCTGGAAAAGAAGGTGCACACAGGAAGTTACTATTTACCAATTGATGGATTTGTTTACAAGTCAAAGAAAATAGATGCACTGCGTGTTTCCTCTGAAAGGAACTGGAGGCTGTGGGAGGAAACAGACAGGATACCTGGACTTCTGCCTTCGCTTTCCTAGTCCCGTTCTGGAGCCTTGTGCACCATGGCTTATGTTTCCTCTTGCTCTGTTTGTCCTCTAGCTTGCTCTTTGAGTACCATATCCCAGGAATTTTTAGGATGTCTCAGCCCAGGCCCTGGTATAGGGATTTTCTTTTCAGTTTTTCACTTTATAAATTTGATCTCTGCCTTTAAGTTCTGCTTTTACCTTCTAACTCAATAAAATATTTCAAGTCCCTTTGATAGTCTTGGACACATGGCAAGGACTTAAGATATATGTATCAATCAGGTGAAATGTTAAACTCAGCCCGTAAAAGCCTTGCTCCATTGTCCCTGAGTATGAATTCACTGTCCCTCCCTGTGAAACTGATCTGAAAATATCTCTCCTAAAGTTGTGCTGTGGGTGCCATCTTTACACAGCCCCGGATTTAACTGTTACCACATATAGCTTTTCACAACTAGCATTCTGAATTGTAGCGGCAGGATTACATGGCAGCTGCCTTAGCATGCTGTTTCAGGGCAGTGTTTGGTCAGGTTGCTGTATTGTGTGAAAATTGGCCATTAGCACAGCTAAAAATAGAGAATTGACTCTTCTATGGATACGTGACTTTACAGGTACAGGATATGAAAGGAGTTGATATCCAAGAAAAAGAGAATATCGTATAGTTTTATAGAAAAAAATCTTACAGAAAGTGCTTGCGGATTTTTTTTAATACAAGTGAGCAGACAATCCAGATGAGATTCCCCTCAGCATGACCATTGATTATTTTATTCGTTCAATTAAAAGGCATTTGTGCTAGGTCTAGGAACAGCCCAGATCTTTACAAAAATGGAATGTAGGAAAAGCAGTGGAATACTTTGTGAAACTGATCACTATGTAAATTGTGTTGTGGCAGTTACTTCTGTTGTAAACAAGGGCATGAGAACTAAAAAAGTGATTGAATCTGTCTGCAAACCATAACTCGCAGCATTCTTCAGTCTGCAGAGCCACTGTGCTTTGGAATACTGACAGACCACATCTAGAGTTAATATAGAAGGAAATCATAGACCTCCAAAACTTCAAATCAAGGAACATTGCACCAACTGCATCAATGAATCATGGTATGAGGTGTACCGTATGCTATGGCAGATTGGCTATTATTCACGTCACTGCACTGTATTAGTCTTGATATTGGAAAGAAGACATGAAATATAAAGGTGGCTATTTCTGCATGTAAAAAATCTGAATGATGATGTAGTGGATAAAAATGAGCAAGAAACGCTGCTAAGATGCCTCAGGAGTTGCAGGAAAAGAGCTTTATTTTAGATAATTTGTTAATCACTGCACAAAGTGGCAAAGGTTTTGTTCCTTTTAAAATGTTTTTTTTTTTTTTTAAATTTTTTATTGTTTCAGTAAGGACGATGTTCCTTTGCTTGAAAAGTATTTTTTCTGTTATGTTTTGTTCTTGCAGCAGCCCTAGTAAATTGTGTGAAACAGTGTTATGCTATTTTATAAATGGACAGTAAAAATCCATAGAAGTTAAACTCTTTATCCAGTGTCATCACCTAGTATGTGGCTGATCAGGGACTCAACCTTTATATCTCTTGACTCTCAATCACTTTGTTGGACCATTCCTCTCCCTGTGTCCCTTGGCCTCTTTCTGTAATACCATCAATCTACTTAGCCAAGTGCATTTGCGCTTTTTCATTGCATTTTAAAACTTTCAGAAGTATTTTGCATGTGGATTTGGTTTTGATGCTACATTAAATTAGGCAGAATGTCTGTTTTCAAACAAGAAGGAGGTGTCATATCTGGCCTATAATCTCAAGAATACATAGATCTTGGGCCAGGAATTTAGCTCAGTGGTGCAGTGCCTGCCAGGCAAATGTGAGGTCCTGAGTTTGATTTCCAGTATCCTTCACCTCCCCAAAAGAGTGTATAGGGAGCTTCCCCCTTTTTCCTAGTGCTTAATAGCAGTATAGGGGGCAGAAACCATGTAAACATGCAATCCAACCAAGAATTCCAAACAATAGTTAAGTCAATAAATGAGCAGGATCTACAAATGAGGAAGTCAAATAAGTATAAGCACCATAGGGCCATAGGGGTGGTGAAGAGTGAGCGGTGGAACCAGGCAAATTCAGGAGTCTCTTTTTAGGCACCTTCATCTTTGACAATGATTGCTGAAAGAGTCTTTTAAGACTTTCATGCTGGTTCAAATACACACATTAATTCTAGAAACAATCCAGAATGTCAGCTCCATAGGCACATGTTTCTTTCCTTTCACGTTCTAAAGGGGGAATGAATAGACACTGGATTTTACCAAAGGATATATTATTTAAAGGAAAACTTGTTAATGTGTGTCCAAATTATTGACTGAACATTAATATAAAATTAATTATGTATTAGCCATTCCAGGTTAGGGAATCATTCTGCCCTTCTTAAATATGCTAATAAATAAAATTACCAAAAGGCATACATGATACAGTTGAGAAAAGGATTATAAACCGTAATAAGATTAACTTTGATAAGTAAAAAGAAAAATTTAAATATGGGACAATATTTCTGATTCCAAAAGTGTCTCGTTTGCAGTTGGGAAAACCCAAGGTATAATTGAAATGTGCTAACTGGTAGCCACCCATATCCAGGAGATCAGTTCCCTCTGTGGACTCAGTGGAGTAAAATTACAAGTGCTTGTCATTTTCATGTGTAAAAATCTTTAGTAATTCCTACGGACAGGCCAGCATGAATTTAAAGAGGAAAATCAGAATTTTGTTCATTTTCAAGGCACACCGAGGATGTGGTGTATTCTCTTAGGCTAAGCCAATATTAAATACCATCATTCAATCAGGAAGTTTGGCCATACTGCTTTGGGCTTGAATGACTATTTTCCATACAGTATGTGCGCCAATATTTCTTCGGTAATACAATGTGCTTAGCTGTTGATTTGTTCAAACATAAACCGAGTGCTCTGATTTAGATGAAATGATCTGAGCATACATTGTGACTTTTAAAAAGGTGAGGCTACAAATAAGAATGTTTACTTGACCTTTTTTTTTTTTTTTAGTCTAACTAGAACTATGGCACTCAATTTAGCTAGCTCATGACGGTAGTGTGACGATTGACAAGGCAAAAAGCAATGGAAACAGGTGACTTACAAGGCCTTTGATGTAACATTAGGAGAAGAAAGAATGAGGACACAAACTACCCCTAAAACAAAGAAGAGATGTCAATACTAAGGCAGCCTTATAATTGATGTAACGGTAACTATCAAGATATGGACGTAATAGTTCAAAGCCTGGGTCAAGAGCACACAGAGCAACTGAGTAGCAAAACAGGAAAATTAAGAGAGCTGGCATTTTTTGCATCACCATCTGTTTTTATTTTTCATAGAATATAGAAGATTTAAAAGTGATCAGATTTACCAGCTTTAGTTCGTTGTCTTTGCTGAGAAGATCATTGTACATGTGGGTATTTGTGGTTTTGAAGTCATAGACTTGTCAGGTCATAAGAAGTCATAGGCTTGTCAGGTGCTGGTCTTGGAAACTTCACATGACTTCCTCCTGTTGCAAGGACTGGACACGGAATCCTCTCTTGGTGAGAAAGTTGTGCCGCCTCCATGCTTAGGCTCTGGGCACAACTCACCACCACCATGGAGGCTCACTCAGAGGCTACAACCCAGCCACCAGCTTACGCATGAATCAGATGGCTGAGTGCAGCATTTTAGATAATAGTTTACAAAACAAGAGGATGAATTTCATTGAAAACATTGAATTTAAGGAGCCTAAGGTACATTTACCTGTAAATATTCATTCAGATGTTGGCAATGCCTGATTTGGAGTCTGGATGAAAGGTGAGTGGCAGAGATAAAAGTACACAACATGAGTAAAGAAAAGTTGAGATGAGCATGCTCTAGAGAATGACCAGGGGAGAGTCGTAGGATCAAAGAGGTGGTAATGATGAATTGGATTTAAAATCATGGACACTTCTTTCTCTGAAACACGAAAAGCAAATGAAGAAATGAGTGAACAGAAATGGAATGAAAGAACCTCGAGGGAACACAACTAAGATAGTTTCAATTTTATTGGATCTTCTAGGTAAAATTAGAGTGGAAAGTGAAAGTAGCTAAAGAGGGATTAGGGACTTAGTACGACTAGGAGAGGCCCTAAATGTGTCATACTAGGGAGCTAATCAGAAATATTGAATCCTGTCTCTATCTTGGAACAATTCAACATGTTAACAGATACTATCTATATATCTCCTAGTGAAAAACTAAGTTGCTATAACATGATCATAATTTAAGATAAAACAAAGAAACAGCTCAAGGGGTTGCATTTCATGTATACCTTAAATAATTTCTGAGAGTAATACTTTTACATTATTCTACCCCTTATCAATTCTTTCTCTTGTACTGGTTACTTTAAAATTTTCTCCTTGCATTATGGTGCCCTTCCAATCATAATTTCTTATAACATTACTGACAATTTAAAATTATTTCTTGATTTTAATCACTTATAATTCTGATCAAATTTACCAGCTCATATGATAAAACTTATAATATGAATCCCTTCTTTATTATCTCATTTCTCAAGAACTCAAACTATGGATTTTAAATTGCATAGACAGAATAGGGCATTATAAACTGTAATCTTATTTTGTTGGTGGCAGTTAGATTCCTCTTCAACCTTAAATGATCTGTCATAGGATTTTGAGAAGTCCATTTAAATTACTCATCCTAGTACATTTATTTCAACTAACTGAGCTTTAGAAATGAGTGACGGGTTTTCTGCTTTGCTATCACCGTTATGGAGGAGGAATTTTTAAGATTTTGACACTTTACTATAGGGCAATAGTCAATTTAACCTACGTTGCCATGGCTACTCTTGGTTGACTTGAAAAAATACCCAGACATCACAATGTGTGCCGATGAATAATATTATCTATCACTAACAGAATCAACACTTTCTTTCTGCTCCTTTTTTATCTTTCTGAGTGAAATTTTCACACCTAGTAAAGATTTAACAAATACTTATTGAATGGTGAAGACATTTAAGAAAACTGCCTTGGTGAGTTAAAGTGATGATTTTATGGATATAATAATAGATCATCAACCTTCAAATCTGAAAGCAAATTTGAGGATCATTTTGTCCTGAGTCTTTGCATTTTACAGCTCTGAAAAATGGCACACTGAATTAGGAAGGGATTGCTTAAGGTAACACAGGCAATGATCAGAATGTATAAACATGACTCTCATGCAGTAAACTGAGGTGGTGATTTTATTTTATTTTTCAGAAAAGTTTTGGAAATTTATCAAATTTTGCAATTTATCCTCCTAATCAGTGATTTTACTGACCATTTTTAAAACATATGACAGTGAATTCTAGCAGCTGTATGATAAAAATGTACAGTTTATATGTTTGTCTTTTGAATGAGAACAGGAAAGAATATTAGCATCCTCCCTCCTACCCCTGCTCTCGTTAAGGACAGAATGATCTTTTCAATACAATAGTTTCAAGACATCAGTCTCACTAGAGTGTTTTTAAGGTAATGGCTTCAGAAATTGAATTCATGAGATAAAGCAATGCATCTCTCGGAGTTCAAGTATCACCATGTTGTCCTACAATCAGAACATTAATTTTCCAGTTTTGTGTAACAAAAAGAACAGAATACTTTCTTTTTTCAAATAAAACTCAACAGTTACATTAAACAAATCAGAACAGAAATGCCCTAGACAAATAAGGAGAGAGGTACTTGGGATATCAGAAGAACACTTACTTCCTCTCCATTTCCCCAATGAAGAAATAGAATTCCAGAGAAACAAAATGCATTTCTAATAAAATTCATTGCAAATAAGCAAAAGAACCTGGATTGAGTGTTAGAACTTTTTCTAGTCTGTGATATTACCCTGAGTGTATTGAATTCGTTAAGGTGCTGTAGATTAATTGAAAGGTATAAAAGAAGTTAAAAATACAAAGTCTTCTTTGATGGAGTATAAATTAATAACATAGAAATGATTCATCTAAATCAAACAGTTGCTGACCATTTGTTACTTGTGATGCACTAGGGATTCACTGGACAATGAGACTCACAGGTCCTCAAGGAGCTCACACATCTACTAGAGTGTGTAGTAGACTGAACAGTGTCCCCCAAATATATCTGAGCTGTAAGTATTGACACTGACGGATGCTACCATATATCATATGAGAGGCTTTAGGGTGTAATTTAATTTGCAATCTTGTGGTTATTCAAGTGGACCCTTAAATGTAATTACAAGTATCCTTAAAAGATGGAGGAAGAGGGAGATTCTACTAAGAAAAGGAGATGTGGCCAGGGATAGAGCTCAAAGACACAAGTGCCTGCTTGGCAAGCACAGGGTTCTGAGTTCGATTCCTGATACAAAAAAAGGACTGAAAAAAAGAGATGTTGCAACCTCAAGGAGACAGGCAGAGAGAGGGAAAGGAGGAAGAGGGACTGGGAGAGAAAGGAGCAGGAAAGAGAGGAAAGAGAGAGCAAGACTGACAAGTAAATTCAAAAAATTGATGGATTTGTATTTCCTAGTATATATAGAAATCAAGTCTAGGTGGATTAAAAAGTCTAATGTGCAAAAGAAAAGTTTCATTAATCTACAAGAAGAAAATTTATGAAAAACCTTTAGGACTTTAGAGAAACATTCCTTTTTAAGAAAACCAAAGTAACTATAGCCAGGTGTGGTGGTGCATGTTCATAATCCAGGCCCTCAGAAGACTGAGGCAGGAGTATGGTGAATCTAAGCTTGGACTGTTTCACTTAATGAAACGCTGTCAGTAAATACAAAGATAAATAGATAAACAAATAAATAGCTGGGGATGTAGCTCAGAGAGACGGCACTGAGTTCAACTCCCAGTACTGAAAAAAAAAATAAATAAAAATATATGCTATAAAAGGAATGACTTGATTATTGAACATCTATAAAGTTTAAAAATGTTGATTGAAAGATGATTTTTAAAAGGCAGAATGTACTACACATAGGGAGAAGATGTTCATTGTGCATATAACCCCCTCAAAAAAGTTTGAGAAACGGAAAAAAGAATTTCAAAAAATCAGTAAAGGTATTCACTCCAATTGAAATGATGAAAGGACTCCAGCCTGTGGTGTGGTTACTTCATAAAGCAGGCACTGAAGGAATGAAAAGTGATCTTCCTTATCTTCAGTCTTCTTCTTTTATTCCACACATGAGCCTAAATAGAAGCCATGGACAGGGGAGTCCTTTGCCATCCTCCATATAGTTTGATATTCTAGGTCACACAGCAGAGTAGAAATGAACAAAGAGTGACTCTGGAGTGGCATATGACCTAGCAGATTTAAAAATCTAACCATGTTAGGTGTTTGAGGGTACAGAGGGTATTGGAAAATGTCATGTGATACTGATGGGGAAACACATTTTTATAATCACATCAGAGAGCTCTTTGGCTGGTTTTACTAAAGCATAACATATACATAACTTATCACTTAATCTCACTTCTATGTGTATGCTTCACAGAAAAATGTACACATGCAGAGCAAAAGTACAGTATAAGAAATGTCCATAGCATACTAATCTTAAAATATTTTTGACAAATCATCAGTTAAAAGAATCAATAAATGCATTGTACAGGCTTGAATGCTCTTATCCAAAATATGAGACACTGGAAATGTTTCAGATCTCAGATTTTGGAATACTTGCATGAATTTTGCCAGTAAAGCGTATCTAATATAGAAATATGAAATCCAAAATGTTCCGGAATCAACAGTTCTGTGCACATCACATGGCACACATGGTTAACTAGTCAGGTCGACTGGATGAAAAGAACCCTGTAAAGGTGGTTGGACAGTGAAGGTCCTGACCTCATCGATGGCTTAACCTATTGATGAGTTCATTACTCAGTGGGCTATCATAAGGAGGGATCTATTTGGAGAAAGTGGATCTTATGGCTGTGACCGTGGGGACTATATCTGGTTCCTGACCCCTCTCTCTTGTTGTCTTCTCCTGCTCTCTTGGCTTCTGGCCACCTTGAGGTGAAGCAACTTTCGTCTTTCAGACCCTCTCACCATGTTTCTGCCTTGAATTCAGATGTTCATGGACTGAAATCTCTGAAACTGTAAGCTGAAATAAACCTTTCCTTGTTCAAGGATTATGTGTCAGGTATTTTTTTTTTCACTGATGAAATGCTAACTAATATATGTGGTTATCTGAATGACTGCAGATTACAAAGCATTATATCTTTCAGATTTTTGGATTGGGTTTAATCAGCTTACCATATTAAAGGCTGAGAATTTTTTTAGAATACTGAGGAACATACACAAAAAAATCATTGAGTGAAAGCATATACTACAAGAGAATATTTCCAGCACATTTCCAGGTACATTTTTTAACAATACCAAATAATGTTAAATGTTTTACAGTGCTACATTTTCCTCTATGTTCATTTGGAATTGCATGAAATAATGTACATCAATACAGAATAGTAGTGACTTGAGAGCAAAGGAGCGAAATGGGGCTCAGGAGGTATGCCTAGAGGGCTTCAGTATACTGATGATGTTATTATTTCTTAAGCTGCATGGTGATTAATCAAAAATCATGTCATTCAACTTGATGTAAAATTGCTCTTTAACTATGCCCTTTAAAACAGGAAATGGGAATGGTGCTTTAAGTATACACTGCCTAGGGGCCTCTGACACAACAGGTGAAGGGTCCCTATGCCGGCTATGGTGGGAGTGTCAGGGAGGGATTAGTGGGGGAGTTGGCATTGAATAAATGGAACCGTCACAAAAATCGCTGAGAACTCAGGAAAGGAAGAAGTCAGAGTGGTGTGGAAACACTATCAAGGAACTAGACTTTGACCAGCCTGAAATAACAAGGAAGCATTGTGTAGAGCGCAGCCCAAATGATGGTGCAGACATTCATTTCTAAAGAGAACTGGGTAGTGTTTGCAAGCAAGAAGCAGATTGAAGCAGTAGGATTTTAAATTTTATCCACTTAGATGCTAGAATTTCCCTACAGGAAAATTTATGTGTAGCCTGTAACAGTACAGCTCAAGGTAGGAATTTGTTTGGTTAACATGATTATCAGCCTTTAAAATCTGCACCATGTTGGAACGTTTGCAACACTGAGAACACACTCTCTTCCACAAGCACAAATCCACTGAAGAGCTTTTAAGCAAATTTGCATGGAGCAAGAGTGCTCCTAGACATATTGCTGGTAATTTCTTTGTATGAAGCAATAATTTATGACAGCAGACTGAACTGTCTATCCAATCTCTTGAGAAGGGTCGGTTAATAAGTAATTGAGATAGTCCAATAGGTGTAACTTTTCCCAAAGAACACAGTTCATTTAAGTGATGTGGGTTTTTTGTAGTAAATGTTTCAGATGTTATATTTTTTCTGTTAAATCAGAAACTCTATAAATGAAATCAGTAAAATTAAGCAGATGAATTTTGCTAATAGGGTGGTCACGAAAATTGTACTTTACTCTACAGGCTATGGGATTTGCTAAGAAAGAAAGATAAAACTCTTAGAAAAGTGTCTATTCTACTCTTATCCCTGCCATCAGCAGATCAGCTAGTCTGTATGACAGCCCACAGAGAGATAAAAGTATTTCAGTGAAGTGCATTTCATCTACATGCACAACTGAGTGAGGAAGATTAATTTTTTTAGAATTTCGTACTCAGGGATGCTCACATAACATACACGTAGCCACTGAACTGAGGGACAAATAGCACTAGAATATACCTGCCTGATTTTTCTGGAATGTTACTCGGACTCTGGCTTTTTGCTTGATATTATGGGGGCATACAAAGGCATGGGATAAGTTTTCTACCATCAAGAAGTTGATAGTTACATTTGGGAAGTATACATTAGTGCAGTACAGTAAGTTATGAGGTACAGACTACAACTCTGGTTTGGAAGACACTATTACAAGAACTACCAGGTGGTTATTACGTAATAAAAATTGATACAGTGACATGTTGGGCATTTTTATGACAGTGATTGTTTTTTTTTCTAAGACATTTCATAAATATAGCAAAACCACTGCTTCACTGATGTTCTGAGCCCTGCATTATTTAAAAGGTAAGGAAATACAGAATGGCCCTGGACTGATTATTCAGTCAACAAAATGGATTGTTTCTGAAATCCCTGGTTTGCAAAGAAAATGCAACGTAGTTTAAATTACAGGTACCTTGCTTCAATATCAGTATAAAGATATAAAAATGATTTTTTAAAAAATCAAAATTATTTTTTGTAACTTCCAATATTCCCCTCAAAACAAACAGATGATACTCCATCCATTCGTTTAATGTATTTCAAAATACAAAGCAGTTCACCATGATTTTAAAAACAACTTGAAATTCTTTATAACTAGGACAAGATCTAAGAAAAATCTCATGAGAAAAAAAAAATAAAACTAGAGTTTAGGGCTAAGGAAACAAAAGCAGTATGCAGTAATTGGATGAGCTCAAAAAAAGAACAAAGGATAAGCAATAACATATTAAATTATTGTTAATTGGAAAAGCCAAGATGTTCCTCCAGGCAGAAATCAGTAATTAGAATGTGGTGAATCTCATTATTGTCATCCCGGTTGGAAATAAAACGTGGAGAGTATCTCTTCCCTATCTATTTCTTTCAGTCAGCAGCATTTAGATGATTCTACTGGTGAGATGAAGCAATAGGAGAGGTAGATTTTAGCATCTTCACCCCTTTTTCATGTAGAGTCTGGGCATGTCTGCAGGCTTCTGAAGCCCTCTTTTTTCCATTCAGCACTTATGAGCTCAGGTCCACCCACACACAGCAAGAAATATAAAGCAAGGTAGAGAGCACCTTGATTTTGTAACAGCCATAACCTCTCACAAGTCTCACTGATTTCTGCAAATTGGGAAGTTGTCTGCTTAGACACGTGGCTGACAGCGCCTTCCCTTAGCTGCTGTCTCTTGCTCCATCCCCTCTCTATCCCTGATTGATGAGCTCACAGGATTCCAGTTGGCCTGCCTAGTCCATTGCCAGCCATGCCTCTCAGACTGCAAAATGTTAGGGTTCCGGTTCCTTTCTCTAGGCCCAAATCTCTGAATTCTGCAACCAACCTTGGACCATCCTTATGGAGAAAAAGAAGGACATAAATTCATGCTTTTCAAAATGTGCTTCATAGATCATCAGAATCAGTAGTCCCTTGGGGTGGACATGAAACTTGTACAAATACAGATGTGGGTGCTCAATTCAGACTTACTAAACATAAGTGCTTTGATTTGGAGCCCAGAAAGTGTCATTTAAATGTGTACAGTAATTTTAAGCATCAAATTTCTTTTTCTTTTTTTTTTTTTTTAACTGGGAATCAAACTCAGGACCTTGTGCTTGCAAGGCAGGTGCTTGTGCCCCTGAGCTATACCCATGGAAAGAATCAGTCTTTGTTATGTGTCTTTTTTTCTCCTGTACTTTGTGTCTTGTTTCCAGGTTCACATTTAGCTTACTCTTTCTCGTTACTAAAGTCTCAGCTCATTTGTAACTGCTTTGGAGAGAGTTCTCCAAGCCACACTAGAGAAGGATACCTCATTCCCAATTTAGGACACTGGTCACACCACCCTCTTTTATTTTCTTCACAGTTAACATTAAATTATATTATCATGAATATGTTTACTTGTTTATTGCTTGTTTTCCACAATGAGCATTCAAATACCAAAATTCAAGAGCCTGAGATTTATTTCATAGCATCACCTTTACTGTGGCTATGATAGAGCTTTGCATACAGTAGGAAGGTTCCCAATAAGTATTTGCTGAGTTAATCAAACTATTATCAAATACTCAGATTTCAAAGACTGCTTCTGTATATTAATTAGGTCAGTGGGAACATAGAGAAGTAGTTTGACTTTTTCCTACTTTCTAATAACCTTTTTTGTACAAAGCCAACTATAAAAATATGAACAATTAAATCAGACATAGTGTGCTACATATACTAATATCGGTATAACTAAATATACATAGACTTAGGTGTACATTTTGAATTCATGACTATGTCTGTACCATAATCCTATGATTTCTAACTGCAGAATAAATTTTGTAAAATATCTTTAGAAAAGTGATGGTTTGAATACAGTTTTCCTAGGTAAAAGTTAACACTTTATGTTACAGAACATACTGACACTTCAATGGGATTGTTTTAATAATGTATCATGTACTTCTAAGTATCAATAAGTGTATTAAAGGCAAGGAACTCAGTGTATGACTTGCATTCACCAGAGCAAAGATTCTGAGACATGAGGGATACACTAAGGGTTAACTGAAGGCCCCTTTTCAGCATGTGAATGATACAGAAGTACTTCAGATACGTACACTCATGCTAGGATCTTATCAATGGTCTTCTGAGCATTGGGTTCTGTGGTGGCTCTTTTGAAGAGGGGTATCTTGTTTCATAAAAACCTAGTAAATCAGATGATCTTCAATCATTTTTTTTGCTACTCTGTTTTGGGGTTATCATCATGGAGTGCTATGACTTTGTTCCTGCCATGTAACTACATGTTGAATTGCTATATTATTATCTCTATCTTTGACAAGAGCAAAAGAGCCAAAGAGGCTTTAAAGAACTTGTCTATAATTCACACATATGTAAAAGTATTTGTACACTGACTCTCTTGAATCTGATTAATTGCTTGCCTAGATAATTAGCACAACCAAGTCTCTGTTGGATTCCAAATCCCAGTTTTTGCCATTAAGCTTTATCTAATGTCAGCTCATTAAATAGAAAAGAGAAGGAGATATCTGGATTAATTTATGTTTTTCCTGCTCTAAGATTTTTACACAGCATATTTTGAGTAAGTAGTAAATTAATAGGATAAAATGCCATGTAGCATATAATAGGATACAACGCCTATAACGTATTCTAATCCTAATCTTCACCTTTGAGGCAGCTACAAAGAAACTGCCATTAACAATCTTTTTCTATGCTTCCTAAAACAGTGTATGCATAGAATAAAAGAAGCTATTTTTAAAACATGTACACATATTGTATCCTATGTGTTCGTGTATAAATGGAGATATAACATGAGTACTAATTTGTGGCTTAATTTACTTCACTTAATAAGTCTTGTAGACAATTCTATCATAAACATATAAACACTTTTTTTTCTTTCCTTAATTTTGTGCCAATAAATTGTATTGAAATCTTTGAAAAAGTTAGATGAATAGTACATCAAGCACTGATATACACATACTATTTTAATTTTGGAATGAACTTATGAATATGCCTCATTGCATATTTATATTTCTATCCATTAATTTATCATATTTTAAATGCATTTCAAACTAAATAATAGATATTAGTTCACTTCTTCAGGTAACACTTCAGCAAATATATCATTAGCCAAAGCAAAATGTTTGTTTGCAATTCTCATGGTGAGATTTGCAAGTAGAAAACATATAAATTTTATATGTAACATTCAGTGAATGTTGACTGATGAATTCATCATGTAAATCAAATCTACAAAGATATAGAACATTACCATGGTCCCAGAAACTTATCTAATGCCACATTCCCAGCCATATCCTATCTACATTCTCACCAGAGACAATGATCTGATTTATTTTCACAGATTAGTTTTGCCTGCTACAGAATTTCATGCAAATGAAACCATGCAAATGTACTCTGTGGTATAAGTTTTCTTTCAATCGCTATAAGGTTTTTGAGGTTTTCTGTATAATTTTTGTATCAGTACTATATGTCTGTTTACTACTAAATTTATTGTGTAAACATAAAATATGCATTATTTATGTCTATATCAATGATCCATTTCTAATTTTTTCATGGTGTAAGGTACAGGTTTAGTTTCATTATTTTTCTACTGCAATTTGTTGAAAAGACAGTCCTTGTTCCATTGGATTGTTTTAGTGCCTTTCCCAAAAACCATGAAACTCTTGTAAGCGTGTGGGTCTTTCTCTAGGCTGTTTTATCAATCTCTCTGGCAGCTATACACTGTTTTAATAATGTAACTTCACAGTAACCCTTGAAATATAGCAGTGCTATATTTCTCCAAATGTGTTGTTACCTTTCTAGCTACTTACACTACTCCAGGTTCTTTGAATTAATTCCACATGCATTTAGAGAAACATGCATGATGAGATTGCATTTAAGGTTACATTCCATCTATAGACAAATTTGAGTAGAACTGATATCTTAAAAATATTAACTTTTTCAACTCATGAACGTGGTATGCTTTCATTTATTTAGATCTTAATTTCTCTCAGAAATGGTTTTTAATTTTTAGGGTGTAAGTCTTGCCTATCTGGTGTTAGATTTATTTCTGGGAATGTGGTATTTTCATTGCTATTGTAAATTGTATTGCTTTGTTTTTGGTTTTGTTTTTGCTTTACAGTTGAAGTTGTTTTGTTTGAAACAAAAAGTGGTTTTATATTTTAAATCTGTATTTTGCTGTATCTTGCTACATTTTTAACTGGCATAAATCAGTTTTAGTAATTTTGCTTGTAGATTCCTTCTGATTTTCTCCACAAATCTTAATGAGATCTAAAAATAAAGATTGTTGCTTCTTTCTGACTGATCTCTATGCCTTTTATTTCTATTTCTTTCCTTATTTATCACAAGTAAAGCACACAATAGATATGGTAAAAGGGACCATTGTTCTCTTGCTTGAATGAGAGAAACATCCAATTTCACCATTAAATGTCATGATGGGACTAGTTTTTATAAATACTTTCAGCTGACCAAAAAAGTTTTCTTTTACATCCAGTTACCTAAAAGTTCTTATCATGAATGAGTCTTAAATTTTGTAAAGATCTAATTCTCTCTTATTCAATAAGTGTGGAATTGCATTATTTTTGAATTAAACTAATCCTATGTTCCTAAGATAAATGATATGTAATTATGGAATTTTTCTGTGGCTCTGAATTTTATTTACAGAAATTGTGTTAAGGATTTTGTGCTTTAGTTTGTGAGGAATATCAGTCTCTTGATTTCTTTATGTAATGAGCTCTTCACATTTTGTAGTTAGGTTTGTGCTTGGCACTATAAAATGACTTGTGAAATGATCACTCCTCTATTTCCTAAAAAAAGTTTCTTTAAAATTGATTTTATGTCTTTCTTAAAGTTTGGAAGCTTTGACCACTGAAACTATAAGGGGGACTGAGTTTTTCCTTTAAGACAATTTCTTTACCAACAAATTTAATTTCCTTCAGATTCACTGTGTAAGTAACATTTAGGGAGTTTACTTTGGTTAAGTTTTTGAGACAGAATCTCACCAAGTTGCTCAGGCTGGCTTCAAACTTGTGACCTCCAGCTCCAGCCTCATGTACTTGAAATTATTGCAGCTTTTGGTCAGTTTTGAATAAATTATATTTATTTAATATTTATTTAACTATCTATTTAACTTATGTTTCTCAATGAATTATTCCATTTTGCCTAAATTGTTTACTGTGTTATGTGGTTATTAATACTATTCCTTTATAATAATTTTAATATTTATAAATTTTCTTTGATATCTCCTCATTAATTACTGGTTTTGATAACTTTTATTCTCCTTATTTCCTTTTTCAGTCTAGATAAAGGTTTATCATTCTTGTTCGACTCTTCAAAGAAACAAATTATATTCTTGTAACATGTTCTTTAACATTTGTGTCTTTTTATTCATGGTCATCTGTTTTTATCTTTTTCATTTGTGTAATGCTCGAGGTATATCAAAGGCTTCTTGCTAGGCAAGTACTCTACAATTGAGTTACAGGCCCAATCTTTGTTTTTGTCTTATTTCTCTTATTTAAAATTAAAAGTTATTGCTGCTGCCTCCTGAAATAAATTATCACAAATTTTTATTATATTTACTTTTAACTAACACTCAAAGAAACTTATCGTTGTGATTCTTTTTCTCTCATTTTGAAGTAGAGCCATCTTTTATAAGCACTGAAAGTTGTAAATTTTCCTATAATTGTTGCTTGATCTACATTCTGATATTTATACATGTCATAGAGTTTCATTATCACTATTATTATTATTATTCAGTTCAAATGTGTTCTAATTTTCCTTGTATTTTATTTTTTCATGCTGGAACTTTAAGCCCAAATATTTTTTCCTAGATGTTATTGCTATTGATTTATAATTCAACTGCCTTGTGATCAGAGAACATACTCTGTATGATTTTGGTTCTATTAAATATAATGAACTTATTTTTCTATTCATTCAAACATTGATCTAGATACACTTCAAAAGAATGTGCACTTTGTACTTGCAAGGTGCAGAAATCTATAAATATTGACTAACTCAAAGTGCTAAGAATGCTCAGGTCTACTGTAACTTTACTTTTTGTCTTGTTCTTCAATTACTGAAAGAGGGTTCTTCAAATGGCTGGCTAGGATTGTAGAAATACCTATTTTCCTGCTTTACACTGTAATATTTATTTCATATTTCAAAGCTCTTTACAGAACACAAAAGTGTTTATATTTATTATGTTTTTCTGATGAATTTAGCCTCCTTTCATTATGAAATACCCTACTTTGTTTCTGCTTATACTTCGTGGTGATATCTATTTTATTTGTTACTAATATATTGACCCTTGCCTTCCTATGTATACTGCCTGCATTATCCAAGTTTTTGGCCCATCATGTCTTTCCCAACCATTTCTGTCCTTAAATTTAGAGTGTATATCTAGTAACACAAATCTTGGTCTTGGTTTTTATCTATTTTAACAAGTTTTGGATGGAGTGCTTATTTAATATCAGCACTTACTGTAATAGTTCATATAGTTAGACTTAAGCCTAGGAAACTTTAAAATTTATTTTAAAATGTGCCCTTGTGAAAGCTGGCAGAGATCTTAAAACTCATCCAATCCAGTGTTTCCCTAGAGAGAGAGACACTACTGGCATTGTGAGGAAGGCAATGCTTCATTGTTCTGGCATATACATTGCAAGACATCTAATATATGAGTGTGACCAGCACTGTCACCATAGATTTCCCAGATCCCTCCTCCTCAGGGTACTGTGTTGCACTTAGAGAGCAGCCATTTCTTCCCAGTGCTCTCATTGTCCATATGAAGGAACTAAGATTCAGAAAGGAGAGGTGGTTTGCTTAAAGTCGAACAATAAATCCTATTTTACAGAACTGTGGTTTAACCCTAGTTCTCAGTTCAGTAATCTTTTAAATGCATCACGTTCTATCTGAGATTGGCGGTAAATATATTTGAACTATAAGTAAACTAGAAAATAAGTTACAAGACATTTTATTTTCTCCTAAGTTAACATCATCCTAACCCTGAAGAATTTAAATGTTTTTTTTTTTTTTTGTCTTTTTTCCAGGAATTGAACTCATGACTGCCTGCTTGCAAGGCAGGCACTTATGCCACTGAGCTAAATCCCCAGCCCCAAGAATTTAAGTTTTGATTTTGATTACACTGTAAGTTTCTCAGATCTTCCATAGCCCCTTAACTGTCATATGAGAGTTGCATTTCTATTCTTTCTGCTAAACTGATTCAGTTGTGTGTATGAAATGCTCCATAGGAAACAGGAAAAAAAAGACCACTCTAATCTTGGTAGAATAATTAATGGCTTATTTTAGTTCTATATAAATCAGTATACGTCGATATTTTTAAACTCTAAAAAACCTCAGTTCTTAGCATTTTTCTACTTTCGTGAGCGTGAGCACAATCTTCTGAGGCTTACTGTCATAGCAGAACTCAAGCGGCTCCTAAAATCAGCTTTAAAACTAGTTTCCGCAGTTGTACTGCCCACACACAACTTAGTCAGCTTTGTCCCTACGCTCTCAGTGTGAGGCAGGTACTCTAACTCAGTCTGCAGAAAATCTGATTCTGTTCCAAATCAGCATTGCGGAGAGCAGGGTGGGTACCCTGGCTGGGGGATAACCACTGAGGAGATGGGATTCTGCTTTGGAATTCTCAGGGAAATAAACAGCACCAAGTCTCAAACAGGAAAAGGCTAAATATGTACTAAACACTGAGATTATGCTTCTTCCTTTGGGCAAGAAAAAGTTTAGATGGGACTGAAAACAAAGCCGCGAGGCAAATACATGAATAGAAACACTTAGCAGATGGATGGGGCAAAGGGGGTTCTGAGTGGGTGTTGGCAGAGATTGTCATGGTTCCTGGATTCTATCCAGCCAGATTGCCTCTGTTGGAATAAAGGACGTTCTTCCTTAGCACTTATTAGTAATTAATAGGAAGGCTTTTTCACTAGGGTATCTCATCACTTGGTTGCATTTGAGTTCTTGTTCTTTTTTTTTATATATATATAACCAATATTTGTCTTTGCACTTAATGTAAGTCTAGTATTGTTCTAAAATCACATAGATATCATTGAGAAGCAACAGAAGAAATTCTGGTAAAGCTAACATTTATACATAAAAAGGGGGTTGAGATGGGCGGATGGAAGATGTCAAGGAAGACTGATGCTAAAATATAAAATGAGATGGGACCCAAAGGAAGTGAGGGAGAAGGCAGCAAGGATATCTGGGAGAAGATGGTTGCTGGAAGGACAACAGGAAGTATAAATCCCTAAGGCTAAAGCAAGGCTGGTGGGTTCCAGTAATAGCAAAAGAAAGCATACCTAGAAGAGAATACTAGAGGAGAGAGTGGTAAACGATGAGGCATACTATTCCATGAGCTTGTGTCTGATTAGAAATATTTATAAATGGGGAGAGGACCAAGAGATGGAGGGGAGGAGAGTGAGGAAGGCGGAGTGAAAGAAGTAAGATGTGTTATGGGCATGTACCAATTCTCCATGATGAATGGAATCATTATGTACTGCAAATATGTACCTTGTGCAAATGTGCACTATGTAAATGTGCAAATATGTAATAAAAATTAACAAAATTAAAAGATCTTTATGGAGACTTGGATAGTAGCAAAAAAGAAAATAAATGTATGATGAAATTGATTTTGTGACTTTGCAAGAGAATAGAATTAGTTATAAATAAAACATCTCATTGTATAAGACTATCTTATTTGTCGATTTCGTTTTGAGTTCAAAACCCCTGCTCCTTCTCATCTCTCTCTTCATTCACATATTCCTATTCATTTTTCCTTGATCTTTCCACAGAACTGGTCTTAGCAGTCAGAGCTGAATCAATCCATGAACTAGAAGAAATCTTTGTAGAAAACCAGTTATATACTTGATGCCATCTTGATGTACTGAATTGCTACTATGGCCAAGTCTTGGCCTCAATGACAGGTTCATGATCATCATAAGAGTCATGAGCAAAACTTACCTTTCCCTCTAAAATTAATTCAGGCTTTCTAGCTCCTAGATTCTAACCTTTAAAAGCTCTATGAATATCTTGTTATCAATTGTGAACTTGGATTATGTTGCAGAGAAATGTGTGGGTCATGTTATTCTGCTTACAATTGTGCATTTCTTCATCTCCAATTCTAGTGGACTGACTTTTGATCATAATCTGCTGATTTTACTTCTCACCAGTGGCATAAAAATTTCCCAAGTTGAGGGAAATCCTAACTCCCAGAGCACCACCTACCTTACTGTCTATGTCTGCTATGTGTAAAATAAATGCAGTAGTCCAGGTAAAGCAGAGTAATACCATAACCAAGGGAGGCATTTGTAGTAAGGCAGAAATACAGGCAGAATAGAGACCTACCTTGGGAAATGTATAATACTTGAAGATAGATTAGCTATTGACTTGAGGGAAAACAATATTTTATAGCTGATTCCTAAGTTTCTTGCTTACAAACGAATGGTGACTCTCTACAGCAGCGTACTATAAGATGACTGGGGAAAGAATATGCAGAAAATTTGAATTTAAAATGTCCATAAAATGTTGGAGAGGAAATATCTAGTACGCAGTGGAACAGAAATGTTTCTAGAGATCAGAAGAGAGATTTTATTGGAAATATAAATTTCTAGAGTCATTAATATATAGATATTAAATCAATCTTTAGATAGCTAGGGTAGTCACTAATGAAAGAATATACATGTAGAATGAGACATCCCCAGGGTCGAATTTTAGTCAGGCTGTGAAATTAGGGCCAATTAAGGGCATTTAATATGACAAAAGGAAAACCAGGAGAAACTCAGTTTTTTACATTCTGATTTGCTTCCTTTTGTTTCCTTATTCATCTGCTGGTATTGGATATACCAATACCAGGGCTTCTGCACTTAGGTACATCCCTAGCCTTGTAATCTTTTTTTGAGACAGTGTCTGGCTAAGTTGCTAAATTGCCCAAAATGGTCTTGAACTTGCAATCTTCCTAGCTCACCCCCTCAGAGTGCTGGGATTACTAGAATGTACACGGATGCCTGGCTCTTAACTGCTTTGCTGAATGAGAGGGGGAAAGGTACAGTTGCATTCGTGCACTTGGAATTTCTCATTAGAGTGGCAAAAGCATATTCATATTTTCCATTCCATGAAACATGGGAAAATCAATTGTATAAAAACTTCCTCGGGTCATGCTATCTTCCAAGTTATAATAGTCAGCTAAATAGTCTTATAAATATATTTTAACATAATCAACTAATGTTTAGAATATTAAGGTAAAAATTGATTCCAAATTAAAACAGAAGTCATTTTGGGGAGTTGTTGTAAAGAAGGTATCATGGGGCTTAAAGAGCTGCACTATCCTGTATTAAAATAATATTGGTGAAAAACATGGAAAATAATAAGGTTTAAAACAACTCATTCAGAAGAGCCTTAATTCCTGGAAGTATTTTAGCTTGCAGAGCAAAACTATTCTGCAGCGTGATATCAACCATAAATGGCCAACATATGTCAAAATAGAGCCTGTAGGTAACAGCTTGTAGGAAGGATGGTCTTGACTGACCAAATGCAGTGGTGAGGATAGAGGCAGTGAGGATATTTTTATAGTTCATACTTAGTGGACTCTAATGTGCTACTAGCATCACAGAGACTGAGACCGCGTTTCTTTTGTGTGTTTTGGTGGCCAATCAGCTGCCAGTGCTTTTCGATGTATAAGCCAAGCAGATGCTGTAATACCTGAGACTAGAGATACTTTGAAATGAAACTATCGGTTCCTGTTCCTCAGAATCAAGAAGTTCCAAAACTGGAAATTTTGTTCTTCATCCAAGAAAAGAGGGAAGAATTTGGAGTGAGCAGAGAGAGAAAAGAGATTTGTTTCCTGGCACATGGCCAAGAAATAGTTCACTCCTGACATGAATGTCACATTCCGAAGGTGCCTAGGATAATGTCTGACCCCGCTGAATGCTAAGTAAGTGTTTTTGGAGTTCATCTTTTCTTTCACCATTGCTCTCACTATGGAAACTTGTAATTAGCTCATTCTGATGCAACATGGGTCACACTGACAATAGATAATTAAAAGAAACAAGTAAGGACAGAAAAGTGATTAAATATTAACATTGAATTCTAGCATTCTGCATTACATTGTGTATTTGTGGCTTACCTTAAACCAATAAACTAGCTCTTCACAACTCTTCTGACAATTCTTCACTACTTCTTAGTAGACAACTGAACAAGAATGTTCTTCAGGTATAAAAGTATGGACCTGTTTGTGTTGAGCTGCGGTTTATCTTTATTGAGACAAGGACAAGAAAAATTGGAATTCAACTGCATAAATTAAAACACCTCCTGTGACGTCAGATAGAATTTATCTTTATAGATTATTTTAAACTGACACAGAACAGTAACATTAATCTTCCCAAAGCATACTGCTGATCTTCTAATTGCATGCGCTAAAGGTTTGGAAGGCTCCCCATTGAGTGGAGAATAAAATTAATCTCTTAATTTGGCTTTCTACTTTTGAAAGGTCATAACCTGGTCCTCCCATTCACAGACTAAACGATAAATTATTCTTCACATGTTTCCTTGTGTCTGCTTCTAGGTGTTTTCCTCTTCCTATTCCTTCTAGCGTGTATGGCCTTTCTCACACTCAGATGACTACTGAAAATCTAGTCATCTCTTAAGGTAGATTGTACTCAAATATTACATTTTCTAGTAAATTATCTTTATCTCTTAAGAGTAACCATGTCTTTCTTTACCTAAGAAAGCTTTAATTCTTTTATGGTGCCTAGCAGAAATAGGTTGATTATGTCTTATATTTCTCAAATAATGAAAACTATGAAAATATTTCATAATTATTGAAGAATCTGAACTGACCTGAATTTATCAGGAGTGACATGAGACTCTCTTTAATTTCTATTTGTCCCAGTTAATACTTACATATTCCAGCCAAGAAATGTAAATGTGTATGATTACACTGCTCTAATTCCAATCAGTGAAATATTTAACATACAATATAGGGACCTTGCTCCTTTCTAAGCCTGGAAATCTATGAATTCAGAAATATAGCTCTTTCCTAGGTTTTGGAATAAGGGATTGCAAACTTGACTATATTTATAAACAGCTTTCATTTTGCAAGTTGCTTGATATCTAAATAACTATTCTATACTAAGAGAATCTGCCATTGCTGAGGCTTGGTGGGGATCTATCATAGATTTTGAAATAGGTATTCTCACCTCTTCCTTCCTGGCACCACGTTAGTCAGGAATGCATAACCTAGACTTGGTCAACTGAATGGTCTATTCTGTGATTTGAGTTTTGTTGGGGGGGAGGGAGATACTGGGAATGAAACTCAGGTCCTCCCAAATGCTAGGTCATATGTCATTGAAACATATGACCAGCCTACTGGGATTTGAATTTTGCAAAAAAGATGCAAGGAAACATGACCAGTTAGATTATTCATCGACCTGATAATCAAGGGGCTCACATCTGTTGTTCCCGTGGAGTGACTTTGGCTGTACCTTTTGCTACCTAGTTATTTTTGGCTCTTGACTGCCTTCTGAACATATTCTTCCAGAATTTATATTGGTACTGTGAGCTATTCACTGCTGTTTTAATGTATTTTGAAATTTTGCTTAAGTTATTCAGCTTCTGTTGTTTGTAGCAAAAATCTTGAACTGATTACCTGGTACTTTTTCATTCCATATTCACCCCATCTATGTTTCAAGCTCATTAAAATATGAATTACGTGTTTTTCCTCTATGTACTCAAAACAGTAATGACAGATTGTTGATTATTTTTAATACGATAGTTGCAAGCTCATATTGGTAGTTTGGACAGATCTCTAAACTATGAAAAATGGATTGGAAAAGAAATCATACAAACGTTTCAATTATGAGGTGTAGTGCCATGATTGGTTCAGTGGGAGTGGAGATGAGGATAGATTTTTACGGATTTGAGAGAATTTTAATAAAGTATATAAAGAGGAGGATTTGACCACTGATTGGTTATGATAGGTGACAATGAGGGGGAGAAATGACTTACAAATATCTGGCTTGAAATATTAGGTGGATGGAGGTGTCATTCAAAAAACTATAGAACACAGGAGCAGTAATAGTTTGGGTGTGGGGAGGTAAACAATTGAGTCAGCTGGAAGTGGGTTGAATTTCAGGAGTAGTGTAAAGGCCTTGTAGACAATGAGTGATCAGTCTAAAGCTCAAGCAAAGAAATCAGAGATCCCCATGATATTTATTTTTAAATCCTTGAGAGATGACAAAATTTCCCAGGAGGAGAGTGTAACTGAGAAGTTGACCTCAGATGGCATATTGATGAACATGCAAGAATAAATGATTAATGGAAGTCATGCAACCTTCAAAAGAAGGAACAAGTGAGAAGAGAGGTAGGAACACTTCACTATGTGTTGTGGCTATATCAATTGGTAAGATATGGTCCTTGTCCTTGAAGCTAGTGGAGTAGAGAGATACCAGCATCAATGAGCATGCTGCGGACTCTCTAAGTGTGGTAGAAAAAGCTTAAGGAAAAGCGTAGTAAAGGGGGTAATATCTATTATTTTGACAAATTGTCTGTCTGGGATAGTATATTCATGAGTGAATGTGTGTTTAATATATGAAATATTAAACATATGCTGACTGGATTTCTTTTCATCAACCCTTTTGTGTATTAAGATTTTCTTGCTGTATTATTTCTTTTAAATTGCTGCTTGCATTTGGTGCTAACTGCTGTTGGGGAAACAAAGACTTTCTTTCACCACTAAAAGACATTTGAAAATATAGATAAAAAGAGTTAAGCGTCTGATATTTTTCTTTTTTTTTTTTTTCTGGATACTGGTGATCAAACTCACAACCTTGCACTTGCCAGGCAGGCGTTTGTGCCACTGAGCTACATCCCCAGTCCCATGATCATTTCTTTTTTTTAAATTTTATTTAAAGAAAAAAAAAATAGTAAAAGGGTACAAGTAATACAGAATTTAAAAAAATAAACGTAAAGAAATCACTAGTTAATAGATTACATATTGTTATCTTAGAAATAGTTGTTCAAGTTACAGGATTAAAGCATACAAAGTGGACATTCAAACAGTGAGACTGCAAACAGTTGTGTTCAATGATCCAACAAAAACTTAGTAATATGGTCATCCATCTTATACACCTAAACACACTTGCAGTTGTGTCCTTTAGAACACTTTCTTTTCTTCTCTTTTTTACAATAACATTTACACATTGTGGGTTTTATTACTCCCATAGTTATTACATTTTTTGGAAGAGAATAAAACAAAATATAACAAAACAAAGCAGTCACTCAAAACAAAGGATGGACATAGCACATGATGTAAAAACAGAATACAAGGTAATCAGCAATGGTTACCATAATGCGTCTTGCTACCTTAAAAAGAATTGCCTATATCATTAGGTATAATAAAATTGAACAAAACAGTAAAGAACAAGACCAATAAAACCTAAACATTGGAGACATTACAGGACTTCAAAAGAAGATAATAGTCAAGCCAGAATGGGCATCATAGTGAATCTTATTGCTTTCAAAGTAGTTGCCTATACCTTCAAACTTGATACTATCAAACAGAACATAATAGAGTAAAATCAGTCAAAACAAGATGGTGAGAGCAATACAGGGCTTCAAATCGATCATTTCTTTTCAAAAGGATCTGAAAAATATTTTTAAGTTTAAAAAAATTTTTACAGAGTTATAATTTATTAATTCATTTTTAGTTTATGTGGTTTTACTGATACAATTTAGGTATACATAATCACTTCATTCATTAAGGAATTTATAACTCTACATGATATATCTTGATTGCTCTTTATTCCCAATCTCATTAGCATCTTCTACAATGGAATAATATTTTCTCATTCTTTATTTTTGATTAGCACACGTTTCTGTCACACAATGATTATGTTTCTTGTGAAGAGTTGGTGAGTGTACGTAACACATATTCTCTTTTCATCTCCATTCCTTCACCTCCTTTCCTTCTCCCTCCATCGCTTCATCTTCTTCCTATTAGAAAAAGTCTACCTCCCACTATCTGTCTTTTATTTTGCTCTTTATTTATATTTTGGGTTTCTCAAATAAGAGAAACCATGTGCTGTTTGAGCTTGTGTGTCCTATTATTTCACTTAATATTGGGGTATCAAGGTGCATCCATTTTCCTACAAATGACTTGGGTTTATACTTCTTTATGGCAGAGTATTACTCCATAGTGTACTATCATTTTCTCTATCCATTCATCTGTTGCTGGACATATGGGTTTTATGAATTCTGTTATTATAAACGTGTATATGCATTTATCCATGTAATATATGATGTCTTTAATTCTTTGGGGAAGATACCTAGAAAAGAAATAGCTAAATACAAAGGAATTTTCTATTTTAAATTTTTTAGTAATCTCTATACTGATTTCCATGATGGTTGCAACAGTTAACATTTCTACAAACAATATAGTTGTGCTGCTTTTTGCCCTGCCACTTCACCAGCACTTGTTATTATCTGATTTCTTGATGATAGCCATTCTGGAATAAGATGAAACATCTATGTTGTTTTATTTTTCATCTCTCTAATGGCCAGTGATGCCGAACATTTTTCATGTATTTATGGGCTATTTGCATATCTTCTTCTGGAAAAGTATTCATTTCAGTTGTCCATTTTTGTTTGGGTCTTATATTTTAGAGGGTCTAAGTTTTTTGAGTTCTTTACGTATTTTAGATATGAGTTTTCCAAGGAATAGCTAGAAAAGCCTTTCTCTCAATCTCTAGGCTGTCTCTTTATACTGTGGTTCACTTTGGGTGTTGTGCAGTAGATTTTTAGTTTGATATGATTTTTGTTGATCCTTGCTGCTATTTCTTGTCTCACTGGAATTAAATATGAATAATTGAATTTTAAATCCAGAAATAAGGTGTCTGAGGATGAAATGAGTCTACCATCTTTATCTTCTGGAGTGTTCCTAGCTCTTGTTTTTATTATTATTTTAAAAAGAAAATTTTGAAACACAAAGTACTCTAGAATAAGATGAGCGATCCTGGATTTCGTGGGTTCTAATTTCAATTTTATTAAGTTTAGAAAAGTCCCTATACCAGCTGAACTTAGTTAAAATATTTCAACAAAGGAGCTGTTACATGCTCCACAGACCTCAGAGGATTTTTATGTGAATCAGGTTGGAAGTAGTTGTAAAATTGCTTGGATTGCAAAGGTGCTTATGTAGGACAATAATTATTTCCCTATTTTCCATGTGTTTCTCCATATGTAACCTGAAGCACTTTAGGTGTATTGGGACTATGTAAATACGCTTTGTGAATACTCTTTACACATGATTTTGCTATACTAAGTCCAAGAACTAAGAGTTGGGATGCCATCTCCTGTTGTCGTGTCCTCTTTTTAGTAACCATGCAGATGATCTACTGAAGTTGTAACACTGTAAATCCAAAAAGGCATCAATTATAGAGTCACTAAATGGAGAAAATCTCCACCCTCAAATGATTCCCAATTGAATTTGTGAGAACAAAAAATGCATTTTCATGTCTTATGTCTCTGAGATTTTTTTTGTAGTACTGGAGATTGAAGCCAGGATCCTCAAACTTAGCTACTTTCTCAGGATTTTATAAAGTTTGAGACAGAATCTTACTAAATCATTCATTTCCACAGGCTGAGTTCGAACTTGTGGTCCTCCTTTCTCAGCTTTCATGTGTACTGGGATTATACTGTCTAGATTTTAGAGATTTTGAGATATTTGTTACTAAAATATGTCAAAACTTGTTCTTACTAAGATACTGTTATAAGCTGACTTTGTCTGTTTAGGCTGTTATGATGAAATACCTTAGGTAGGTAATTCATAAATAAGAGAATTGTGTTATTCTCAGGTATAGATGCTGGCAAATATCAAATTAATGTTTTATGAGATTTGGTGTCTGGTGAGACCCTGTTCCACATAGACGGAACGTTTTATGTGTCCTTACATGGCACAAGGACCAACAATGTTCTCTCAATTCTCTCTCTCTTTTTTTTTAAACGTTAGATGGATAATGTGCCGATGTCGTAACAAGGTTCAGAGGAGGCACATGTCATGTATGGAGCATGAACACCCAATCATCAAGCTTATGAACCTGAGGATCTCAATTCTCTTTTATAAGGGCAGTAATTCCATTCATTAGTGCTCTGCCCTTGTGACCTAATGACCTCCCCCAAAATTCCTGGATTAGAGTTTCAATGTATAAGTTTGAACACATAGACATTCAGACCATAGCAAGTGGCACAACCACACAATGTGGGATTTCCTATCAACATGTGAATTGATGGAGAACACAAATATTAAGAAAAGAGCACAAGCATGAAGAAGCATTGCTAGCGCTTGAAATTTTTGTGAAGCCTTTTGGTGATGATTCCTGCAAAAGAAATTAGAGGTTTTATTGTTTCTTTAGCAAAGTTCTTTATTACCCAAAATGTCTCCAAATCATCTGGAAATTCAGTACTGTAGCCCAGATATCAGCTCTTTGTGAATTCTGTTTTAATGCTAAGTTTAACAGCTCATCCCTCACATGTTCAGACTGACAAAAAGAATGCTGACCAAGGTAAATAACAAAGGCTACTCCCGCCTAACTAAAGGTGAGTGAGACAGGAACAGAGTGCACAGACTAGATATCACCACTTTTGGAATATGTTTGCATTGAAAAAAATCTGTCTTTTATTTCTTCTTTGATTTTTTTAACCCTCCTCTGTTTGCTTTAACCTTACCCTCTCTTTACTTTTATCCACAGATTTCCTATTTTTTTCCATTGGACACTCTGTACTTAGGAATAGAAGTACAGAGCAGTTTAATAGATTAGCACACCTTTGAGCAATTTAAAATTGATTAGAGGGACGTGTCACAACAACATTAAGACCAAGTGTAAAGTTATGGAAAGCGGTGCTAACCTGAGAGATCTTAATTTTAAATGATGTAGGAGACATTATCAAGTGACAGAAATGGAGGTAATTTGAGGTTACAGAGAACTTGGAACCTGAGTGTCAGGCAAGGAGACTTGCAGTAAGCTAAGGATAAAAGGATACTGGGAATGGACATGGAAAAAAGGAAAATAATATAGATAGAAATGCCAGTTGTTTCAAAAGCAAATGAACAGAGCTTAATTTATTAGAATGAAAGACAGGTGAGTAGAAATTGCCATTCAAAGTTTTAAACTTGAATAGTTCAGGAGAACAAAAGCTGTTATTGACAGGAACAGAGTTATTTGAATAGAACAAAATTTGATTGGAGGTGGCAGTTGTGGGAAAGGGAGGCTGCTTATGGCTATAATTGGTTTGGGAGGAAGAATTAATTCAAAAAAATGTGTCTAAGAGCTAGACAGCGCTACTATTACTGTGACTCAAATCAAAGTATCAAACTGGAAATGCATGTGATATTTGGAACAATAATATAACATACTCGTAGTATTCAGAAATTGAAGGAATTGAAAGAAGGTTAAGAGGTCCACGAAAAAATGGCTGAAAGCAATTGGGGCATGGATTCATTCTTTCATTGCCCTTTTTATTCAACAGCATTTACTAAGTACACTTGTTAAGACATATTAATTATTCAGTAGACAGGTAATTGGCTTTGGGGCTAATTTTACTACCTCACTAATACTAATAAGGAAATCAGGCAAAAGAATGAGGTTGGTACATTTATTTGAAAAAAGATTTTACAGGCATCCGTTGTGTTTAGAGCATAAAGACAAAAACAGAAACGTCATTGTAGCTATAAGACAGTATTAGTCCTTAGTGAATTAGCCTGCTGAGGCTTTAGCTCTGCGTTATTTACATTAATGCAGAAAGAAGAATTATCATGTCACTTGCACAGTGTTTGTGATAGTTTCACCATAGTATTGATGAAACATGCAGTTTCAACCTTGTCCTCTTTGTCATAAACAAAGAGGGATGTCCATTGAGTTGTCTGAGAAAAGTTATATAAATTGTGTACAGATTATATTTTATTTTCAATTCTAATAAATACTACATTTTACAGATTGTCTTAGGCTTTTGTCTTTGTCTTTTGGGGCCATTATGATTAAATTGTTTAGGTTGTGTAATTTATAAACAACAGAAATATACTATACACAGTTCTGGATGATATGAAATGTCTCTTTCATCAGACATGCATTTCACGAGGACACTGTCATCCTGCCCTGCAAAATCTTTAAGAAAAATATGTTAATGCAATGTAACTTGACTTTAAAATATATTAGCAGGAAATCAAATATGTGTTTCAAATTAAAAGCATCTCCAAATGTGCCTGTGTTAAATTGAAGGAGAAAAACCTCTGTCAATAAATGACCTAGTTTCAGCATCATAAATGAGGTGACTGAACAATTCTTGTTCTGGTATTCTGTACAAATAGAGCTGAGTGTAGAATCACATAGCACTAATAATAGTTCCTTTACACCTCTAGTCTTCTGTAGTTGTCATTTTAAAATTTCCATATAATATTTTTTCAATGACCTAAAGTTTGAGGCAGATTTTGTTATTAATTACTTTAGATATTACTAGAGGGTTTTTGTAGGGGAGATTGAGCTTGCTGTGGGTTTTCATCAGAACAGGAACAAGAATGTAGTGGTGGTTAAGTGTAGAAGATGATGGCAGAAACAAAGAGAAATCAAAGGTTCTTAAAAGACCAGGTCCACACCATAGACTGAAGATTATGGAAGGGTAATCTTAACCTTATAAATTAGCATGTTTGGCTTTAAGTTGATCTATAGTATTATAGAATTTTTCATGTTGCTAGATTTGTTTAAGATTACCTGTATGGTCCAATTGCAATTTACTTTATCACATGGATTTCTGGTTTCTGTTTTCAAAACTTCAGAGAATGTGTGGCCTCTGTATTACAGAAGAATGAACTTCCCAGAATGACCTCGAAGTTGCTTTTTTAGTAACAGATGTGGAAACAAAGTTATGCTTTTACTTCTACCCAGTACACACCTCACAGTACAACCTAGGATTCAGAGCACAAAATCAGACCTAAAGCTTTGGTTTACTTATGGAAAATTTTAACCATGAAATCAACCAACCACAGATCAAGTAAAGACTGTCTGAAAGTTGGATTCTCTTCTTGAAATTTTACCAGGTGTCAGATAGTTACTTTAGTTAGGACTCCTTTAGAGGTAAGGCTGGAACCAAGCCATTTCCAGACTATTCACTGTTACCGTGAATATGTTTGTGTTGTGATCCACAAAATATCTTTCCTGTACTATGTCACTGACCAGAGTTTGACTCCTTTGGTTAACAATGATTTATGAGTTTCAGGGTTATTTCTGAAAATGTATATGCTTAACATCAACACTTATTTTTTTCCACATAATGGAAAGTTTTCCTAGAGAATAAATTTTACCATGTTTGTTAACTAAAACTAACACAAACTAAATATCCTGCTACTTAGAGAATAACTCTAGGACCAAGGGAAAGCTTTGTGTCTTATCCAGTAAATCCTGCTTCATAAGACATGGTGTACATAAGGCTTTCCCACACATCTCCCGTTGCTAGGGAAACCTCTTTCAATGTCTGGGCTCTACACAGCTGACTCATTAAAAAGTCTGGTTCTCAACTCTCTTGGCTCACAGCTTAGAAAAACAAATGGAAACAAAGAAAATCAAGGAAAACAATGAAATATCAATGTATACAATTTGATTGAAAAATACATGTGACTCAGTGTAGAGGGACAAGTTAATATTAGAAAAGGCAATTCCCAATCATATGGGTAGAGATTAGAGAAACATTAACTAAGTCCACTGTCTGTGAAAAGGAATTTCTGTTCTTTGGATTTAGTAACAGAATAAAACCAAAGCTTAAGAGGAAATCCTCAGTAACTCCCTTATGTCAAAACAGCCCAGGCAGATCTATGTGTAAATTTAAGCAAAGTGCATGCATGTTGAAGCAGGTTTTATGGACTTGGAGGGGAGGGAGAGAGGGAGAGGCTGCCAGGTAACTTTAAAAAAAAACTTAAAAGAAGTCTTACAAAGGGGCCTTATTGCTTCAATCTCTGTCTTTGACTCTTCTAATAAACATTCTTGATGATTTCCCCAGAAGACATATTTATCAAATGAATAGATGTCACAAAAGCAATAGATAGTATTGAAGCTGGAAAACTCTTACAATCTCATTGGATTCTCAGGCTGAAGGAATCAATGTGTCAGTACTCTCATTGTCACGAGTGGTCCCAGGCAAGAGTGAGACTATGTATGTCTTTTATGCTTTTGGCTAGTAATTGCCATGAGTGTTACTGGAATTTTGAGTTTGAGCTCCTGAAAAAGGGATTTCCTTTCATACATACTGAGAATCCATTTTAGTTTGGTAATATGAAACTTCTTTTAAGGATCCAGTATGGTAAGCATTAGAAGAAATGCTCCTATTTGGATATGTTTTCACATATACATGTGTGCATATTTGTACTTTTATTTTACACTTATTAGATATACATTATATACACTAAACATCTTTTGTAGTTTACATATGCTTAGAAAAACTTTAGATTTTTGGAGGTTATACTGTCTCTATTTCATTGTACTTCTTGAAAAAATGTTACAATTTAGGTTAAATGAACATTTAAGTGCCATTTTTCCATTTATCAATACAAATCATTGTACTTCTACTGTAAGAAGATTCAAATCAGTTATACAAACCACCAAAATAATATCTCAGTGAAGAGATGTAGCAAAGAATAATCAATTTGTACTGAATCTGCAAAATATGCCTAGCATTGCCCCCAAATTAGCAAATGTGAATAGCCACAAATAAAGGTTATGGTTTAATAAAAGCCATAACTCTAAAGAATTCAATTTATTTTATATTTAGCTTTATCTTGCAGCATAACTTACATAGCCTATTTACTATGGTTCTTTCCACTTACATCTTTCAACGTGTTGCACTTAAATCAATGGATTCGACTGATGATCCTTGAAAGGTTAAGCAGGCTGGTAAATCAAGGAAATGCAGTTGAACCACTATCTGAGTTTCAGCAAAAAAAGAACACTGTGATAAGTTAAGCTAAATAATGACCATCAAATGTCTTCTTCTTGGTGGTTTTTTTTTTTTTTTTTTTTTTTTTTTTTGTAAAAAAAGAGAAGGTCTTGCTGGGCATGGTGGTACACACCTGTAATCACAGCATTCAGGAGGCTGATGCAGGAGGATCATTGCAAGTTTGAAGCGAGCCTGGGTTACAAAGTGAGTTCAAGACCAACCTAAATTGCATAGGGAGACCCTGTTTCACAAAGACAAAAACAAAAACAAGAAAAAAAAGACAGTCTTACCATGTGGTTCAGGCTTCACTTGAAGTCACTAGGTAGCCCAGAACTCACAGTGACTCTCATGTCTCAGTCTCCTGAGTGCTGGGATTATAGGTAAATGCTACCATATTTGGCCATGTTCACATACTAAGCCATAGAATTTTTGCATGTTAATTTATATGGCTAAAGGGACTTTGGAGATGTGATTAAAGAACTTGAGACATAGATAATATACACAGTTAGGTACAATGCACCCAGTTTTACAAAAGAAAGAAGAAAAATGAGTAGCAAAAAAGAGAGAAAGAAAGAAAGGTTGTCATAATGGAAGGGAAGCTTGGACTGATAGGTTTTGAAGTTGGAGGGGCTCCCGGACAAGGAATGCTGGTAGTCTTTAAAAGATGGAAAAGGCAATAAAATGTGTTCTCTCCTGGAGGTTTCAAGAGGCACACAGCCCTGCTGACACCTCGGTTTTAGCCAGATGAAGCCTATTTTACATTTCTAACCTCTACAGCTGCGAGATAATAAAATCCTTTTGTTTCAGCTGCAATAGCAGCTAATGAAGATAATCATTCAATTCAGCACAGGATTTCACTGTAGCCTTAGGAACAAGAGGGAGACAAGTAGACTATGACAGGTAAGTGATATTATGTCTGGTAGAAATGTACACAAATATTAGCAGAGTAATTTCACATGAGTAGGCAATGCTACTGACATTCTAGCTTGGCCTCAACCTTTCATCAGTGTATCTGAAGACACAGAAAGTACAGAGCTTATATGGATCTCAAGGAAATAATGGTTTTGTCGGTTTTGTTCTTTAATGTTTTGTTCAATTGTATTATAACTAATGGTATAGGCAATTCTATTAGAGATAGCGGGAGGCATTATGGTAACCATTGTTGATCACCTTGTATTATGTTTTCACATTATCTATTATGTCCACCCTTTTGACTTGACCGATTCTGTTCTGTTATGTCACATTTGGTTTTACTCTCTTCCAAAAAATTAATAAGAACCGTGAGAGCAATGAAACCCAAAATGTGTAATAGTCATTGTACAAAACAGAGGAAAAGAAAGTGCTCTAAACTATATAACTGCATGTATATTTAAGTGTATAAGATAGAATATGATATCACAGAGTTTTATTGGATCATTGAACAGAACTGTTTGCAGTATCATTGATGGAATGTCCACTTTACAAGCTTTAATTTTGTGACTTGAACAATTATTTCTAAGATGACAATATGTAATCCATTAACTAGTGATTTCCTACTGTTCATTTTTTTTCTGCAAATCTGTATAACCTGTACCCTTTCACTGCTTTTTTTTCTTTTCTCCTTAAATAAAATTAAAAAAAAAAAAGAAATAATGCTGGGTGATACCATTCATTTTGGGTACAAAATTTTCACATGGTGTATATTTCAGTGACATTTAGGCCACTGACAATGCTTCACAAATACCACTTATGTCAAATTGCAAACAAATTTCTTCAACACTAAAGAAAACCTGCATGCAATAAGGAGTCCCTCCCCATTAAGCCCTTCCCCCCAGATCTGTTAACCACCAGTCTGTTTTCTGTCACTATGGATTTATCAACTCTGGTTATGTTATGTAAATCAAACCACCTAACCTGTGTCCCTTTGTGTTTAATTTCTTTTACTTAACATACTATTTGCAGATTCAGCCTCAGTGTTGCGTGTATCAGTATTTCCCTACTTCGTGGCTGCATAATGTCCCATTGTGTGCTCCTCCACATTGTGTTTACTTCCTTACCCACTGATCGATATATGGATGTTCCTTCGCTGTTTGGCTCCTGTGATAGCACTGCGATGAGCATTTGTGTACTAATTTCTGTTTGGATATCTGTTTTAAAATTTCTTGGGTATATACCCAGAAGTGAAATTTTTGTAGTTATTGCATGTCTAACCTGGAGTGCCACTCACCAATTGTTTTCCAGGGAAGTTGCATTTTATAGTCTCATCAATTTCTCAACATTAATGCTAATAGGTAATTATCAGGTCCTGACCTAGATCCCAGATCTCCCAAAGGAGTGTACGGTGGAGGTTTAAATAAAATGAGACAGGTGGTAGGATTTTAGGGCTCCAAGAAGGTCAAAACCCTTTAGGTGAGCTGGAGACTCCAAGAGCTAAGACAAACACTTCTCTGGACCACCCACTTGATTTATTAGGTCCAACAACAAGGGGCAGGGAAACTGAGGAAAGTGCAGGCAATGAGCAGGACCTTGGGAGTCACTTCAGAGACGTCTCCAAGTCATGAATCAAGTCAATTTAGCAGCACGGTCTTATCATGAAGACACAGTAGAAGTGAGACTGTAGGAGTAATCTTTGCAGCTGCAGGCTCTACCTTGTTAATTGGGGTTGGAGCCAGAGTGTCCGCAGCTGTGGCCTTATCTTGCCCTTTGAGGTGTCTCTGGCCTCACATGGCACTACAGGCCTCTGCCAGGATGAATGATTCACAGTGGTTCACTTACTTTGAATCATCTCCAGTCACCAGGCAAGGGGCCAGGCTTAGGACAGACTCACAGGTAAACATAGAAAGCCAATTAGTTAATTTTAAATCCTGCTCAGAGCCACTTTGTAGTGCTCTCCAACAGGTAATGTTTTGCATTTTGTCCTTTTGCTGGAAAAATATTTCTCTTAGTGGGCGTGTAATGATATTTCTTTGTGCCTTGATTTATCTTTCCCTAATGAGTGAAGGTGACCATCAGATGACCATCTTTTCATATGCTTGTCATTTAGACATCTTCTTGGCTAAATGACAACTAAAGTATCTTACGGATTTTTAATTTTTTAAAATTTGTAATGGGTTTTAATATATTCCAAGCACTAGGACCTTATCATATACAGTTTTCAAATATTTTATCCATTTATGGAGGTTTTTTTCCCCCTGTCTTGGGTTTTGTTTTGTAGTACTGGAGATTGAGTCCAGGCCTTTCCATTTGAGCCACATTCTTGGCCCTTTTTGTTTCATTCTTTTTTTTTAATTTTGAGACTCCCAGAGTGCTGTGAATACTGGACTTTTGATGAAAAATTTTTTAAATATTTTGATAAAGTTGAATATACTTATTTTTTGTTTTGGGTTTGAGACAGGGTTTCATTTAAGCAGTTTAGGTGGGCCATGAACTCACTGTGTAGCCCAGGCTGACTTCAACTCACAGTGATCCTGCTCATCGCTGAGATTACAGTTGTGTTCTACCATGCCTGGCTGATCTGCGTGTGTGCGTGTGCGTGTGCATGTGCGTGTGCGTGCGTGTGTGTGTGTGTGTGTGTGTGTGTGCGTGTGTGTGTTGCTTGTGCTTCTAGTGTGATATTTAAGAACTGATTGCTAAACCTGAGGTCACACCTGTGTTTTCTTCTAATACTTTTTAGCACCTTCTTTGGATCATTGATCCCTTTTGATTTAAAATGTATAGACTTAAACAGTAAAGTCTTGGACTTTTGGAGGGGATTGAGACTTTCAAGACAGGGTCTTACTTTGTAGTTCAGGCTTGCTTTGAACTCATTAGGTAGCTCAGGCTGACCTCAAACTCAGAGATCCTCGTGCCTCCTGCCTCAGTTTCCTAACTACTGAGATTACAGGCATGAACCACCAGGTGCAGATAATTTTGACTTTTTATGGATGAGAGTTTTTGGATTGTTGATCTAAAATATCCCCCAGAAGTCTCACATATTTGGAGGTGGAGCCTGGTCAGAAGAGGCAGGTCATTAGTGACATTACCTGGAAGGGTGTGTTCTTATTCCTTAATCTTCCATTTTTTCCTCTGCTTCCTGGCTGCCCTTGGTGGAACAGCTTTAATCTGCTATGCACTTCCACTATGTTGTTTCTGCCCTTCAGCCAACCATGGACTGAACTCAATTGTTAGCCGCAAACCTCTCCTCGCTTAAAATTCAGGCACTGGTTATTTTGTTCCAGTAACAGGAAAGTGATTAATACATAGATTCCATGTCTTTATTTAATATAAATCTATTCAGATTTCTTATTACTTTTTGGGTCAATTTTCATTGTTTGAATCTTTGTTCATTTTAACCCAATCCTCTAATTTGTTATTTGCCATTGTTAATAGTATTTTCCTAAAATAAATTTTAATTGTAGCTCAATAATAATATCTTCACTTTCATTTCTAATTTTAGCAATTGGGTACTTCCTTTTCCTTAATCTTTTAAAAGTTTGTCAATTTTGTTTGTAATTTTTTTCAAGTACTATGGTTTTGGTGATTTTCCCTATAGTCTTTTCTATTTTTTATTTTATGTATCTACCTCTTGGATTTTGGTATTAGTTTAATCCTCTTTTTCTAGTCCCTTAAGGTGTAAAATTAGGCTATTGATTTAAAAAGGGTTTTCTTTTTAAATATAAGGATTTGTAAGTATAGATTTCCTTCTACACACCACTTTTACTGCAATCTCCTTGTCTTGGTATACTGTACTTTGATTTTCCATTTGTTTAAAAGTATCTTCCAATGTTAATTGTAATTTTTTATTCCCTGAGTGACTGTTTAATAATATGTTGCCCATTGTTTGATTTCTTCTTATTTCTAAACTTTCCAGTTTTCCTCATGTTTTTGTTCTCTAGTTTATTAAATTCATTATTGTTGGAGAAGATGCTTAGAATGTTTTAAATCTCTTTAAATATGTTAAAGCTAACTTTGTGGCCTAATATACTTTCTATTCTTGAGAATGGTTTGTGTGCATTTAAAAGTAGTATATTGTGTACTGTTTCTGTATGTGATGTGTAGGTATGTTAATTGGTTTTTCTAGTTGATTTTGTATGCTTTTTCAGTATTCTATTTTCTTACTGATCTTTTTCTTGCTCTGCCTATTACTGAAACAGAGAGAGAAAGAGAGAGAGAAAGCTGAATATTTAACTCTCAAATATTATTGTCATTTAAAAACTTTAAAAATATTTTAGGCTCTGTTTTTAGGTAAGCATGTTTGTAATTTTTAATAGTCTTAATAAATTGAGATTTTAATTAATAGGGACAGTTCCTTTTTATTCTTGTAGAATTTCCTTAGTGTGTTTTGCTGATATTAATTTAGCTACTTCCATTCTTTTTCAGTTACTATTTACATGTAGTATATTTTTTCCATTATTTTGCATTCCACCTATTTTTGTCTGGATTTAAAATGAATCACTTGCAGATAGAATGTAGTTAAATCATTTTTCTATGATCACAATAACCAGGAAGTGTACATATACAGAAAATTGTAAGAAAAGACTCATATTCTGCTTCACAATTACTACTGTACTCCAAATAAATCATCCTCAGCTGCCACATCTTCTCTGTTACTACAAAGTGCTGTTTCAAAATTCTAAAGAAAAAATAACTCTAAAGAAATAGGATGGTAACTCAGATTAAAAGGTTTTGAATTGAGATTTTCTTACTCCAAAATAAAAGTAATGCAATCTTCATCAAATTATAATGAAACTAGCAAAATGCTGACCAGGTGTAGAAGCCAGGCCGCCATTTACCTTCACTACCGGGGATTAAGGTACACCATCTACTGTCACTGCTTGGGAGTAGAGTACATATGTCACCTACATGGACAGACAGATCTAGATCCAGTGCCAGGTCTCTTCTGGCTTGCAGCATGGTGTAACCTAAAGTCCTCTGGGTTAACCTAGGGTTGTGTCTCTTGATACACGGAATCAAGGGAGCTGGGTGTCTGTGTGGCTTTCAAGAGATCTTCTGACTAAAAGGAAGATCTTTGAGTCAGCCTGAGATCCCGTGTTTGAGACCAGTAATACAGCAAAAGAAATGAGTTTGAAAAAATAAGGGGAGATTACAAGATGCATACACTTAGTTTTCTTAACTCATTTCTTTTGCTGTACTACAAGTCTCAAAGATAATCTGAACAACTACTTTAGAGATAACAATATGCAATATATTAACCAGTATTGATCTCCTATCAGTTGGTTATGAAATTCTGATTCGTCGTTTTTATTCTTTTTTCTGTTTTTCAAATTAACAAAATAGGGAGAGATTCTTCATCTTTTGGTAGCAAAACTCAAAATTACTCTGTGGTACATTTCAAGGAAGTCTTTACTTGGTACTGTTAAAAGAGTACACAAATTAGGCATCTGACAATGAAATTTTGAAATAAAAAGATATAAAAATATTATTCCAAGCCAGGTATAGTGGTACACACTTGTAATGTCAATGACTCCAGATGCTTAGGCAGAAGTTCAAAGCCAGCCTGAGCAACTCAGGAAAAATCTGTACCAAAAAAGAAGAAAAAAAGTCATAGGTAGGAAACAAAACAAAACAAAACAAACAAACAAACAAAAAAAAACAATAAGCTAACAGCATTCAGGACTTCTGTTTCTGATTTTTTTCCTCTGAGATTTTGAAGCCACCAATCTGGCTGGCAAAATGCTGAAGGGGACACCATCCAACATTAATCTTAGGAGTGGACACCAATTTATTTATTTTCTGAACTCTTCCCAGAGGGCCAGTTTTCATGAATCTGGTTCTAATAAAGTATGCAAAAGTTAAGCGCAGGGCAGATTTCTTTTCTTCCTTATAAAATAATGATCAGAGAGGGCAATGGCTTCTAATTTGCAGCACTTTATGGGAAATACAGATATCATTTATTCTGGAATCTAATACACCAGCTTCATTTCAAAATGTATCGCTTCATTTTCCCCCCCTGGTGGCATGTATTATAAATTTTAGGCACGTGATGATCAGATGATTTTTTTTCCAGCAAACTGCAAGGCTCTCTTGAGCTTTCCTGAACTTCACAGCCAGAGGTGTTCCCAAGTTTTAAATATTATATCTTTTTTCACAGGCACAAGTTCCTTTGCTATTTCGGTTATTGAAACAAACTCAGTGACTAACTGGACTTTAACATAGTCCATTTTTGTTTTGAAAAGTGTCAGTAGTGTTTTTTTTTTTTTCTGGGTACATTCTGATTTCATCTCATACAACCTCATCAGAATCTCCTTTGTTTTTCTTATATCCTAGAATGTGGGAAAGGACCTTACAGCCTCTGGTTTGGACATCAACTATGAAACCTATCAGTTCAAGTTTATGTTTAAGAAGTTGTTTTATCCTGTTTATTGCAGGAAGTGTGAGGCTGAGGGTGGCTCCCACGGACTGTGGTTTCCTCTTGCTTGGAACCTAGAGGGTGACCCAGACTAAGGAAGTCAACATGTTTGTGGGCCTGATTCCTGGGTCCCGCAGATACCACAGTCTTTCCCACAAGGATGACAGACAGTGATGCCACAAACACAGGCACAGGGCACTCCAGACCCCACCAGCACTGCCTGCCTGATGGCTGCCACTGGACGTAGATCAGGTTTTTAGATATTCCATTCTGCATATCTCTACTTTCTTATTTAAAAAATCTAATTGATGAATAAGAATTATTTGTATACATTTGAGATATATGATGTGACTTGATATTATACTGATTGCCACAAATTTATAAACATGTCTATTACCACCTAAAATAGCCAATTTTGTATTTATGTGGTTAGGACACTTAAAATCTATTTGCTCTCTTATCAAGTTTCAAATGAAAAATACAAAATGATTAACTATAATCACTTATCTTAGCAGAAAGTTTATACATTTGACTATCATCTTCCTCCCCTTCCCCCCTCAAATCCCAGGCAGCCATCATTATATTTTATGCTTTATGAATTCATTTCTCAGATTTCATATAAAATGAGATCACACAGTTTGCCTTTCTGTTTCTGGATTATTTCACCTAATATAATGTCCTCCACGTTGATCTCTGTTGTTGCAGATGGAAGAATTTCCTTATTTTAGGGCTCATTCTATCTATAGGTATTATATGCACAACACATTTTAATTTTCCATTCATCCATTAATGAACACTTATTTCTATATGGTAACTAACGTGGCTAATACTTCAATGAACATAGAGGACACATATATCTTTGACCCAGTCGCAACCACCTGGAGGAAGAACAAAGATTGACAAACGCAGGGCAAGAGACAAAGAGAGACAGAAACAAGTTGAGGACTTCCAATCAAGTCTCATTTATTGAGGAAGTGGTCACAGCTTTTATAGGGCAAGGACAGGCCGGTGGCACAGGAAGAGGCTAGGGGTGATCTCTGATGGATCATCGTCACATCTGTGTACATGACATGAGCAGAAGAGGATCAGGATTGGTGTAGATGCACTATGTGCCCATACAAGGGAGAGGAAGGGAGACAGCAGCAGGGCAGTTGCGCTGCCCCCTATATCTCCTGCTTTTTTATATTTTTAATCAGGAGTATGGCAGGCCCTGTGAGGACAGCGCCTGTCTTGGGTCAAGGACCTCTTTACATGAACTCAACCGAGCCTTACCCGTCATGAGCATGCAGAACAGCAACTGGTCCTGTGCCTGTCTTAGGCGGCCGGTGGTGTGGCATATATGTTCTACTTGCCCATCTCTGGCTGCCTGTCCATAGCTCCAGGGCAATTAGGCCATGTCGTCATATGGGCCACTCATGGGAATTCTTTTCTGGTAGGTTTGTTGATCTGCCATCTCCAGCTGGTGGTAGTGTACCTGAATAGGCTTTGCTATAAACATGTCTATCCGGTTATTAACGAGTGTCATAATCCTCTGAGAAATACAAGGACCCACAGAGAGGAGAAGCAACAGGGCAGCCAGGGGCCCCAGGAGGGGCGCTAAGTAGGGGAAGAGCCCTCCCCAGAGTGAGGAGAAAGGGTGAGAGGCCATCTGTTGTTTTCTCAATTTGAGCTGCTCTTCAATTTCTTGAAGTTTTCCACGTACAATGCCAGATTGGTTAACATAGAAGCAACATTTTTCCTGTAAGGCAAGACAAATTCCCCCCTGTTCTGCTGTTAGGAGGTCTAGCCCTCATCTGTTTTGGAGGACCAACTCTGCCAATGAATCTAATTGATCTTGGAGGGTCTGTATGGTGGCAGACAAGGCCTGGACATCTTCTGACAACTGGTTGGAGACCTCAGTGTATTTGTCTAGGGAGACACCCCATCCAGCTGTACCAGTGGCCAGTGCCCCGGTGACACCCATTTCTATCAGAAGTGGGATGAGAGCCACTGCTTGTTTTTGGCAACCAGAGATGTAGGTAAATTCTGGTATGGGTATAGGTTCTTGTCTGGGAATTATATCAATATCAGGCAAAATGGTAGCGAGCATACATATTCCCAACCAATTGGATGGGAAAAAAGGGTAAGCCAGATTGTCGCCACATACAAACACTTGTCTGGGGGGGGGGCATAAGGGATCAGTGTAATTGGCAATTTGGGAGCAGCTGGGGGACGTGAGGGGCTCACATCAATGACGAATGAGTCATTTGCAAAAGAGCCCTGAATACACGGGACAGATAAATTGGCCATTATCACGGTTTGGACAGGAAATTGCTGGCCAGGCTTACAGGTGGGGGAGTCCCCTAGGGAGATAGGTGTTGAATTGGAGGGGATAGCTATTGGCATAGGGGTACCTAGGGCTATGCATAGCCAACAGTCCCTTGCCAGGTTAGGGTTGGTGACATTAAGTGCCTTTTGTGTGGCTAAGAGAATATCATAAGTCTGTGGATCTAGGTCCACTCCCCGAGTTTTGGGGAGTGCCAATGGGTGGTAATTGATCTTTGGGTATAAGCTATCATCTCTTCTAGTCGTTGGTGAACATATTCTTGTCTGATCTTGTCTTGAGGGGCTCCCCCATCAGAAACATTGACAGGTGCCTCTCTGAACCAACATGTGGGTGCCCCTATATTGCCTTTACATCCTTCTTGAGAATATGAGGAGATACTGATGGCCTTGGGGTTAGTGCTCCAATCTGAGGCATATTGGGGCAGAGTAGTTTTGGTAAGGATGGCTGTGAAATAAATTTTGTTATTTGGTCCGACACATTAGGAAACTGTTATATAACATGTAGAATGTACAGCTTCCTCATAGGAGTGGCAGGAGCAGTTTGGTCTAACCTGTGGGTCTACAGGATTTATCTGTGGCTTTGGGACACATTGCCAGACTCCTTTTTTTCCAGAATCACTGATCCCCGGGAGGAATACTAGGTAGGCCATATTTCTGCCACAATCAATCATGCCAAAGGTTTGGGGTATAGAACAGCATGGTTGATCTTTTGAGCATTTAGGCTGTAAATTTCCTCCTTGGCAATCGCAGGGGTTACTGTAGAGTGTTTTAAGCAGGTCCTGTTTAGTGACGGGAGGTCCAAATCTACCATTGGTCAAGGGTGGTCCAAGGAGGATCTTGAGAAGGCACCACATAATCCATCGGTTTGGCATTTTCTGTAAGGAAGCACAAGAAGTTGCCTCAGGGTATGTGTTTACTGCTGGGACTTTTTGGGGTTATTATTATTCGGCTCATTAATTTGCCTAACGAGGCATTTGGGGAGCCATCTAGCCTCTTTGTCTTGGCGGGAGTATATACACACTGAACCACATCCCCATATATGAATGGGGTCAGGGCCATGCCAGGTGTTGGTCAGAGGGCCTTTCCAGAGAACTGAGGCAAATTGTTTTTGTGTTTCAGAATGTCAGAAACGCATGGCTTCTGACAGTCCAGCAGTATCCAAATTTAAAAAATTAAGGATGAATAAGGCATGAGATAGTATATTTCTGGGGGAATCCCTGGACAGGGTACCATGATCTCCCTCTGATTTTATCAATAGTAAGCTTAAGAGAATGATGTGCACATTCAACAATGTCTTGGCCTTGTGGATTGTAAGGTATTCGTGTTGTATGGAGGATGTTGAGGCACTTGCAGAAGTGGTAAAAGGAGGTGCTAGTATATCCAGGACCATTGTCAGTCTTGAGCTGATGGGAGTTTCCAAGCACTGATAAAGCTGACAACATGTGAACAATAATATGTTTGGTAGTCTCTCCGGTTTGGACAGTGGCAAAGATAAAGCCACTGTATGTATCCATGCTTACATGGACATATTTTAGGTTGCCAAACTCTGGAATATGAGTGACATCCATTTGCCATAGGGCATTGGGAACTAGGCCCCTCGGATTAACCTCTAAGTGTTGTACTGGTAGGTGGATAGCACAGGATGGGCAGTCTTTTACAATCTGTCTGGTTTAGTCACAGGTGATCTGATGGAAGAGGCGAAGGGACTGGGCATTGAGGTGGTGTAGCCAGTAAGTGTGTTGGGCATCTAATATGTTTTGGTCAATTTTATTACTTGAGGGGTCAGAATTTTGAAAAAAGATCTGTGCTAGTGTAGCTAGATCTGCAAGGTGGTTACCCCTTGTTAGAGGACCAGGAAGGCCTGAGTGAGCTCTTAGATGCCCAATGAAAAATTTATGACAGCAGAGCTGTATGTGGTTTTGTAATCTTGTAAACTGGCCTGCCACTGGGGAGGCCTGGCAGATAGCACCGACTGTCTCCAGTAGGGGGACAGAGTGAGCCAAATAGGAACTATCCATATAGAAGTTAAAAGGCTGGTGGGGGAAGGCAGTGAAAACGGGCAAATGGCCTGGAGTTCTGTTAGTTGGGCCGAGGTGAAACTGGTTTGGAAAGAAATTACCTTATCTTGGAAGGCATAAGCAGCTCTGCCAGAGGAGGAGCCATTGGTGAATAGCACCAGGGCATTGGGAAGGGGCTGAGAGGCTGTAGCCTTTGGGAATATGAAAGCGTGGTGGTTGGCAAAATGTAGAAGCTTATCAGGTGGGAAATGATTATCAATTTGTCCTTTGAATGAAGCCAGGGCAATGAGTCAGGACTCAGTTGTTTGGAATAGCCAGTCTATCTGACTTTTTGTGTAGGGTTGGATGATGATATCAGGGTCTTTTCCAAAATAGCATTTAGCTTGATTTCGTCCTTGAATAATTGGGTCTGAGACAGCATGATAGTAAGGGTTGAACATTCACTTTGGATTGACTGGCAGGTGAACCCACATTAGGGGTATCCATAGCCAAAACACAGCGGTAGGAGAATGCTTGATATTAAAGATGAGGAATTGTAGCGGTTGACCATAGTCCATAAAGGAAATGGTCTGATTAGAAATGGCCTCTTCCACAACAGTGATAGCCTGTCTGGCCATAAGGGTAAGCTCTCTAGGAGAGGTTGGATCGGGATCTCCTCACAGCAGGTCACAGAGAGGTGTAAGGTCATGTTTACTAATCTTTAAGTATGGAATGAGCCAATTGATGTCCCCCAAAAGTTTTTAGAAATCATTTAGGGTTTTAAGGCTATCAAGTCTTAACTGGGGTTTTGGGGAAAAGAGGCGAGTGCCTCTTAGTTGGAAGCCCAAATATGTATATGGGTCTGTCAGCTGAACCTTGTCTAGGGGCAATAATAAGGCCCTTAGCATAAAGGGCTTTTTGGAGGTCTGAATAACACAGGGAGACCTGTTGTTGATCTTGTTCAGTGACCAAGATATTGTCCATATAATGGAGGATATAAAGTTGTAGCCAATTATCTCTCACCTATTGTAGGGCAGAAGCCACAAAAGATTGGCATAGGGTGGGGCTATTTGCCATCCCTTGGGGGAGGACACACCATTGAAACCTTTGCATGGGGGCTTGGAAATTTGGGGCTGGGACACTAAAAGCAAACCTCTTTTGGTTTTCTGGGTGTAAGGGAGTAGAGAAGAAGCAATCTTTGAGATCAGTAATGATCTTATAGTGGCCTAGTGCAATAGCAGAAGGGGAAGGGAGGCCTGGCTATAGGGCCCCCATGAGAACCATGGTTTTGTTGATGGCCTAAGGTCTGGTAATAGGCACCATCTTCCTGACTTTTTCTTAATGGCAAAGATAGGTGTATTCCATGGGGAGTTACTTGGGATGATATGTCCTAGGGCAAGCTGTTCCTGCACCAGCTGTTGGACAGCAGAGAGTTTTAGTTGAGCAAGAGGCCACTGATCAACCCATACAGGATCATCTGAAAGCCAGGTGATCTTGTCTGCATGAATCGCAGGAAGACCAATGGCCCCTATTGAAAATGACTTAATCCCGTTTTTGTTAGATTTGGAGCGGGGGAGATAGGGATTTTAATGCCTGTGCCCTGTTTTCCTAGGCCTTGATTTGGGAGAAATCCACTTTTGAGCATTTGTGCTGTGACTACATTATTAGGGCTGCCCATAATCATTCCCATTTGGGTTAGTAAATCTCTGCTCCATAGATTAAGGGGTAGTCCTGCAATAACATAGGGCTGTATGTGTCCCTGGTTGCCTTCTTGGTCTTTCCAGGTAAGAAGGTTGGCACTACATTGTGGGTTTTTTGATTGTCCAATTCCCTGTAGATGTGTCATAGTTGTCTCTAAAGGCCACCTGAGGGGCCAGTCTTCCTTTCTAATAATAGTCACATTAGCGCCCATATCTATGAGACCTGAAAAATTTTTGCCATCCAGTTGTAGGACCATAAGGGGCTTGTCTTTAGATATATGTTGGGCTCAGTATACATCAGAGGACCCAGGGAGGGAAGCGCTCCTATGAGATGACATGGATGGATTGGGGGTTGAGACTAAGGGTAACAGGAGCAATTGGGCAAGGCGTTAGTTAGCCTTAACAGACACACAATGCCAGAAGGTGGGGAGATAGTGACCATAACTTTAATTTGACCTGTATAATCTGAGTCTATGACACCAGGCAACACCTCAGTCCCTGTAATGTGGAGCTGCAGTGCCCTATAATGAGTCCAAAGAATCCAGGGGAAGGGAGACCAAAAGCTGTTGTAGAGATGGCCTGGGAGCGCATATCAGGAGTTAATACTGTGTTGGAGGCAGAACAGAGGTCCAGTCCTGCACTCCCTGGGATTGCCCTGATGAGGTCTGGAATGCATTGTTTTGGGCTGGAATAAACCTTGGTGCCCCAGACTTTTGTTGGTGGCTGGGTCCCTGGGGCTGGCCCTGAATCCCATTTCCCTGTGGGGGTAAAGGGTTGCCATGAATGTCTCTTTTGGATCGGCATTCATTGGCCCAATGATCTCCTCTTTTACATCTAGGGCAGAGGCCAGGTTTCTTTTGTGGTGTTTGGCCTTTTTTAAAAAATCTTGTTTACATTCTCAGGCCAAGTGCCCAGGCTGGCTACATTTAAAATGATTACCGTCCCTTTTTGGGTGGGAAAGGAGTTGTTTTACTGTACACTCTGTTGTGCAGCGGCCATAGCTAGACCTTGGTGATAAGCAGGCCCTATGTCTGCACACAGGCGTATATAGCTGGATAAATCCTCTTTCTTTTTATGAGGCTGGATTGTGGCTTGGCAAGCTGATGTTGCATTTTCATAAGGTAATTGTTTTATCAAGGCGGCACTTGTTTCTGCGTTGCTGAAAAGGAGTTCAGCCACCTGTAGGAGGCAGTTAACAAAGTCTGAAAGTGATTCTTCAGGAATTTGTTTAATTTGGGTAAGGGAGGAAGTCAGTTCACCACCAGAAGGGAGCTGCTTCCAAGCTCTAGTAGCCGCCACAATGACTTGTGCGAAGCGGCTGGGATCATATCTCATTTGGGCCTCTTCTGTATTGAAGTCTCTGGTCCCCACAAGCATAGGGAGAGTCCAAGGGTTTTGTCGAGCAGCATTATCTCTGGCAATATATTCACATTGGTCAAAAAACTCAGATTTCCATAATAGATAATTACCTCCTGAGAGCGTGGCCTTAGCTAAATCCCTCCATTCATTGGGAATAATCCAACACTGGGCCATAGAGTCTAATACTGTGATGGTGAACACAGCAGTGGGACCATATTGGGCAGCCGCAGTTTTTAGTTCCTTTAGGGCGGCCGCTGTAAATGGTGTGTGTGTTCTAACTGCCTGTGGTTTGGCACCATCTTGGGCTGGCACATTTGTCTCCATCACCAGAAACTCCATCTTAGGTAGAGGCCCGCCCTGGTGTGGTGCATGTGGGGCAGGCGCCATCTTAGGGACGGGCACCATTTTAGGAGCAGCATCTAATTGGCCTGTCTGTAGGATCTGTAATTGTAACACGTGCCTTTAACATTCTTGTTCTAGTTGTACCTGTTTTTGTAACTCTAAGACTCAGGCCTCTAACTCTAGGAGTGTGTTGGAGGGGCCAGGGGAAGCTTTGGGTGTCTTGTTAGCACTGTGTAAGTAGCTCTGAGATTAGGTTCCAGTAGGCAAAGGCTGTAACTGGGACCTTTTCAGGGCCAAAGACCTGATAGTAGTCTTTTAATGCATCTCCTACAATCTCCCATCTTTTTGTATCAATTAGAGCCCTCTAAAGGGAACCAGGGGCAAACCTTATGAATAAATTGAAAATATTGTAATAAATCTTTTTATTTAGCCTTAATCCCTCTTGTCTTTAACACCTTACTTAGACCTCCCACAAAAAGTTCGTGGTCACTCAATGCTTGACTCATGCCGGGAAGGGGGGAAGGGATCGCTGTTCACTTACCATGGCTCTAGCAGCACGGCAGGCTCCTGCATACTGTAGGCCTCGGACCTTTAGTTTCACTTTTGGCCGGCATCTCCAAACGGCTCCCTCATTGAATCCTCTGTGCCAGGAGCCCCACGTCGGGCGCCACTTGACCCAGCCCGTGGGTCAGTCTGTGGGGCAACCACCTGGAGGAGGAACGGGAATTGACAAAGGCAGGGCAAGAAACAAAGAGAGATGGAGACAAGTTGAGGAATTCCAATCAAGTCTCATTTATTGAGGAAGTGGTTGCAGCTTTTATAGGTCAAGAGCAGGCAGGTGACACAGGAAGAGGCTACAGGGTGATTTCTGATGGGTCATTGTCACATCCATGTACATGATGTGAGTAGGAGAGGGTCATGATTGGTGTAGACGCACTGTGTGCCCATACAAGGGAGAGGTGGAGAGACAGCAGCAGGGCAGTTGTGCCGCCCCCTATATATCTCCATACCACTAGTATCATTTCCTTTTAATATTCATTCAGTAGCCGGACTGTTGGATTGAATCATTATGGTAGTTCAATATTTCATCTTCTGAGAAATTTCCATATTATTTTCTATAATTACTGAACCAATTTATATTCCCCACAAACATTGTATGAAGGTTCCTTTTCTCCACATTTTTGCTATACTGTGTTTTCTTTTAGAATACCCATGCTGACAGATGTGTGGTGATAGCTCACTGTGATTTTGACTTGCATTTTCCCTGGCGATTAGTAATGTTGAGCCCCTTTACATATGACTGTTGGCTATCTGTATGTGTCTATTGAAAAAATTCTATTCAAGCTCTTTGCCCTTTGTGAATTCAGGTAATTTTATCTATCTATCTATCTATCTATCTATCTATCTATCTATCTATCTGTTTATTTTTGCTAGTGAGTTGTGTGAGTTTCTTATAAGATTTGGATACTGGTCCTTTGATGTATGGTTCAAAATTATCTTTCATCTATTCCACCTCGTTGATTATTTCCCTTGTTATGCAGACACTTTGTAGTTTAGTCTACTTTTTAATTTTTCTTTTGTTTTCAGTGCTTTTGGTGTCACTTCCAAAAATTCACTGTCATGTTCATTGTTCAGGAAGTGTTTCCTTTTGACTCCTCTAAGAGTTTTAAGGTTTCAGACCTCACATTTAAGCCTTTAATCCATTTGCAGTTTGTCTTTGTGTGTCATATAAGAGCCCAATTTCATTTTTATATGAATATCCATTTTTACCAGCACTATTTATTGAAGATATTTCCCTTTCTCCATTGTGTCATTGTCAGAGATTAGTTGGCACTATATATGTGGATTTATTTCTCAGTTTAGTATTACTGTCTTCAGTTGCTCTGTGTCTCTGTTTAAAGAGCTCCATTTTTACATATTGACAAGAAATCAGCCAAAAAAAGAAAATGAGAATGAAATTCCATATATAGTAGGATCAAAAATAATAAAATTCAAGGGGTGAAATTTACCTGAAGGGTTGAAAGATCTGTACACTCTCTGGTGCCAATTGTCTCAGTGTTGGGCTTAGCCCGCCCACCTACCATGTCACCTTACTCTCATTTCCTGTTGTCTCTGAGCCTAGAGATTAGCAAGAGGTGAAACCACAGAGTGTTTTCTGATATTTATGGAGCATGTTTTGGCCATTTGCATGACTGTTTGAATTTCTCTATATATGCCTGTCATTTGCAATACCCTATTTTCCCATGAGATTCACTTCCAAGATTGTCCCCAAGGTTTGCAATATATCTGTTGTTTGCCTCACCTAGGATTTCTTACCTCCTGTGTTGACAACACATTCATTTTTCTTAGTGTTTCAAGGAATGTGCTCTGCATAACTACCTTTTCTCCCTAAGAATTCTGAATTAGGCACAACAAAGACAAGCACCTTGCTTCTGTCCTACAGATTATTTACAAGTAGAAATAGACAAAAATAATGCTTTGAGAATAAGATTTGTTCTGCTCCCAGGTTAACATCAGCTACCATCTTCAAGATAGTGAAGGTAAGGCTAAGTAAAAATACCAAAAACTAAATTTGTTATGATTTATATCTAGATGTCCCCCTCAACAAACGTCATATGCTCATAGTTAGGGCTTTGTTTAAGTGATTAGATAATGGGAGTGGATATTCTACACTGATAATCAACAATGATGCATTTATGTTAAATGTGATTTGGGAAGTGAAATCTGGTTGGAGGAGGTGGGTCACTGGGGGGGCGTGGTGGCCTGGCAGGGATATATCCCTCCACCCTTGATCTTTGTCTGTTTCCTGCTGCCCTGTTATGAGTAAGCCACGTTTGCCATATTTCTCTACTCTTGTCAGTCTTCCTTGGAGCCATTAGGGACCATGGACTGAAATCTCTACAAAGTATGAAACATAATATACATTTCCTCCTTTAAAGTTGTGGGTCTGTTAAGCTGTGGTTTCCCAACCGTAAGAAAGTAACTAAGACATACATACTCACACCAACAGTTCAGTAGATAAAAGGTTTTTTGCCCATTGCTTACATTTTATTTTATAGAGGATAAGTTTTTATCCAGCACTTGAAAAAGAGTATATTTGAATATCCATTAAATTGTGATTCAGCTGCAAATTTATTATTCGATGCTATGCTTGTGGAGAAGACAGGGAAACACATTAATCAGTGAGCAAAGGTTAGTCAAATGGAGAATGAAAATTCTGGAATAAAATTTTGCTGCTAGCTTGTCCAATTTTCAATACACACTCTTCTGTACTTCATTAAATTATGCAAACACCTTAAAAGATATAATATTATCATGTTTTAGTCATAGAAGTTGGAGCAAAGTATGCATTCCAATGCTGGCGAACCTATAGCACACATATTATTGTGTGTTTTTTTTTTATTTTAAGACAAAAGATGTTAATGTATGAGTCATTTTTTCTAAACTAAAACCTTCACTATTCAGCTTTAATTGCAGTATTGGCGCTTTGTGATAAATGAATGGGCTGCAATTTCACGTTTGGTCACTAAAACATTCACCGTGCTTGCATTATACTGTATTCAAGGCATCTACAGATCTGGTTCACTAGTAAATGCTTCCCACTGGAAAGGCCCTAAGTTTCATTGATTGCTAAATATTATGAATGAGACTTGAGGGTGAATTTATTAGTTTTCCAGGGATACTGAAATAAAGTACCACAAACTTGGTGCCATAAAACAATAAAAAATGCTTGTCTAAATTATGAATGCAAGAAGTTCAAAATCAGGGCCAGTGGCACAGACCAGCAGTGCAGCACCTGCAATGCTCAAGGTCCTGAGTTTGATTCCAGGTACCCCATCCCAAACACATAAAGTTCAAAATCATAATATTAGTAATATTGGTTCATATAGAGTTTCTGGAGGAGAATTTATTCCATGTCTCTCTTTTGTAGTTGAACAGCAATCACTGGCTTTCCTGGGTTTATAAGTTCTCACCTCCAACTCTACGTGCACATGATATTTTCCCTGTGTATTACATCATATATATATATATATATATATATATATATATATATATGATCCCCTTTAGCAGGATGAAGATTTTAAGACTTTAGCATATTTTTGGGAGGAGACAAAATTCAGCCAAGAAAAATCTGCCTTTTACTCTTCTTTGTACAAAGTACTTTATCCATTCTGTTATACTCTAAAGTTCTAGCCTATTCTCAGTCAACTTCTAAGTTAAAAAAAGGAGCTAATATAATTAATCCCAAAATTCCCAAACTTCAATATCCTAATCATTTAACTGAATTACGAGTGAGAAATTAAGTCGCCTCCTGATGGAACTGTGAAAGCTAGTAAGTAAAGTATCTGTTTCCAAGTGAGCTAGAGGAAGACGTAAGTAATATAGATACCCTATTCCCAAAGGAACAAATTGGCTGGGGGAAAAAGATTGCTGTTCTAGAGCAAGTTCACAAAAATAGGGAATATACCATCAGCTCCCAAGACCTACTAATAGCAAAACTGTTGTTCTTGGAGCCCACATAGCCTCTCCCTCCCACCCCAGGCTCTGTGCTCATCCTCTGCAAACCAACAAATGGTAGCCTCACCCTCCTGACTTGAGTTCTCTTTGGCCTTTGCATTCCTGACTCTGACCTGAAAAATCCTTTGATTCTTTCTTCATTTTGTTCCATTTCTATCACTTTCTAGTCAAAGTCGGTAAAATTCTTAAAAAATCTTTTGTTCTTTTGTAGATATAAAGGGATACCATGCTATTAGTGATCTTTGATGCTCCATGATTTATAGATAACTTACTTCAATCTCTGCCTCTGTCTTCATGTGGCATTCATGTGTCTGTGCCTCACATTGTTTTCCCTCTTTTTGTAACAGATTTTATTGGATTTGTGGTCACTGTAATGTCTTATTAGGTCTGTGAATATTACATTCATAAGTACTGTCTTAGTTTATGTTGGTGGCGCCCAGGCCTACTGCATTTGCATTGTGCATTTTTGATTGCTTCATTGTCTAGCTCTTGGATCAATCAATGGTGTCAGTGCTTCACCATCTAGGGGGCAGAGCCAGCATACAATGGAATGACAGGAAGAATATCTCTCTCTCTCTCTCTCTCTCTCTCTCTCTCTCTCTCTCTCTCTCTCTCTCTCTCATTTCTGCCTTGCTTTTTGCAGCCACCATCAACTGTGGCCCTACCATGCCAGCCTGCCTTGGAGCCAACTGAGTGTGGACTGAAACCTCCAAAAACTGTAAGAAACAAACCTTTCCTTTCCCAAATTTGGGCATCAGGTATTTTGTCTCAGCAACCAGTGAAAAGTAACTAAGACAAGTACTAAGAGTTAGGACTTCAAAATGTCTTTTAGAGGAACCCAGTTCACCTCATCATAGGAAGAAATGTATCAACTCCTTAAAATAATGGGCAAAATTATGAGTTTTACTAGATATGAAGAGGATTTTGCTCATAAAAGTTGCCATTTTCTAAACTTTCATCAGATTTTGAAAGGGACTCACATGGAAAAGTATTTGTAGAAGTGCTATTGGTAAAGTTCTCAAGTGTTCTTTATAAAAACTTTGTTATTAGGATGTGTGATGCATAATAATTACATTCATCTGGAAAAGTTACAAATATATATATATATATATATATATATATATATAATTATACATCATATTTTGGATCAGTTTTACTTGTTTCCCCTCCCCCTCTTCTGTTTCCCATTCCCCCTTTCATCACCCTATCCCTTTCTCATCTCCACAAAGTCTAATGCTCTGATTTTGCTTTTAAATTACTTACATTTCAGATTTCTCACATGAAAATAACCACGTGATATTTAACCTCTTGGGTCTGATTCATTTCATTTAGTGTTATAGTCTCAAGTTTCATCCATTGTTTTCTACAAATTACTCAAATTTATCTTTCTTTATGGTACTATTCCATTTTGTATGTATACACCACAATTTCTTTAATCTTTCATCTGTTGGTGGGCATATGATTTATTTCCATAGCTTAGCTACTGTGAGTTGTACTTCTATACACATGCTATTACTGTAAAATGATGATTTGAGAAAGATACCTAGAAGAGGGCTGAGTAGAATGGAATTTCTATTTAGTTTTTTGAGTCATATCTGTTCTGATTTACACAGTGGTTTTACTAGTTTACATTTCTATCAATAATGTATAATGATTTCTTACCCTCGCTTTGTTTTTGAGTCCTTGATGATAGCTATTTTGCTGGAATAAAACAATCGTTTACTGTGGTTGTTTCGAATTGCATATCTCTAATTGCCAACAGTGCTGAACACATTTTATTCATTAGTCATTTGTAGTTCCTTTTAAGGAAGTGTCTATTTTTTAAGTCACCTCATGATTTCAAAATGACCATGTTGTATACCAATAGCCATGATGCAGATTTCCATCCAGTGCAAAGAACCAAGTAGAGAAAATGAATACCTTACCAGATTGCTATAATAACTGCAAGTCTATTAACTGTCTCTTCTACTGTTCATAGCAGTATATTATTTCTATGTGCTTATGTACCTAATCAAGAGAATATTCTAAATCACTATTAATACAGCTTTTTAATACTTGGCTCTATTAGAAAAATAACAAAACTCATTAAAATCACAAGATTCTTGCAGAATTACATGAAATGTTGTTTTCTGAGCCCAGATCAACTTTATCTTTCTTGCCTTATAAGTCATACATGTTAGAAGACAGTTGAGTCACCACCATAATGTTTATAAATTCCATGAGATTTGTTGAAATAAATGTTTTAGTTTATAAGATCATGAAAGCTTTTAAGTATTTTAAAACATAAAAAGTAACTAAGTTTTAGATGTATGAGTCAAAATAATTAGGCATAGATTTATAAGAATCTAATTTCATACTAATTATGTCTCATGGCAATAAAATCTTAGCTTATGTATAGCTAAGTAGCAATTACTTATATTTTAAAAAATATGTATCAAATGCAAATGCATGGGTTGGCAATTTAGCTCAGCAGCACAAGCACTTGATTGACAAGCTTGAGGTTGTGAGTTTGAAACTCAATACCAAAATAAATAAATAAATAAAAACTTTAAAGCAAACATTTCCACTTACAACAGTTTAAGTTCAATTTAAGTAATTTAACTGACTTGGCCAACATAATGGTTAAACTAGTCACTCATGTAGATACATAGTTAACGTATTTGTTAATTAGGATTGTAGCAGACACTATAGTGAATTTGTTAGTACATTTAAATTGAGTTTTAAATTTAAAGTGATTGGAAAACTTAGAAAAATGATCCTTCTTTCTTAGAAATTTAAAACACGTGACTTCCAGATATGGTATCGCTGGCTAGAATGAGTATCCTACCAACCTGTCCACTTCCTGCCTCCAATATATTTCTGCCCTTCAAAATTGATTTTTTTCAAACATAGCTCTGGTTATGTCAATAAACAGTATTTCTCAGAAATCACCAGTGATTTCAACCATCTTTCAACATATTAGTTGTGATTACTCACTCTGACATTTTGAAGTCATCTAATTATATTATGTTATGTGTTTAAGGTCCAAAATATTTAAAAGTTACATGATACAGTTTTACTCCCACAGTCAAAAATTTTTTGAGAGAAATTATAAAATATCTTTAAATGAATGAAATTTTAACTTCCACATATCAGAATTTTTGAGAGTCAGAAAACATGGAATTCATGGAAATTTATGTTACTAGGGTTTATATTAAAAAGAAATGTTTTGTTTCAAATTATATCTGCTTCTGTGTAACAAATAATAAAAAGAAGAAAATTATACCCAGTGCAAAGCATTAAATATAATAATAATAATAACAGTAATAGAGTAAGAGCAGAGATTAATGTAATTCAAATAATAAATACAATAATAAATATCAACAGAAGAAAAACTCTTTGAAGAAAATAAAAGAATCTGAGTTATCTAGAAAAAATTTTAAAGGGCTAATTCTGGTTATTCAATGATTTGGGTTAAAAGTGGTATTGACAAAGATTTGATGCATATTAATTGTTTTACATATTTTCTTGGAAAACATGATCCTATAATGAAAAATGGAAAAAAATAAATGTCATAAACCCTTTGTAAATAATGTGTACATAGCTTACAACTGAAAAACTATAGAAACAACTTTGGGTCAGTACCATTTGATAAAACTCAGGGGCTGATGATTTTTAGAAAGTGTGGTATGTTCCAAAAAATAAAGGATACTCAAGTAAAGAAGAAGATGGTGCATTTATTCTAAAAAGACAAAAAAAAGATAGAGTACTGTAAGTAAATCTTAAAACACATAAATGATATGAAATCATATCAGTGGCCATTAATTGTTTCATTAGAAAGATGTGTGCATGAAAATATTAAAATAGGGGATTGCTGAATTCAGAAAATTGCTATGTAACTTGTAGCTAAAAACAGACTATATATATATATATATATATATATATATATATATATGATAGTGAAACAGTAAATTCACAAATTATAGCACTTTTAATAAGATATTTCCTTTGTGAAAGATACTCATGTGTTAGGTTACAGAACCTGCATTGAATAATAATTTATGAAAAAAGCTAACTACTCTTATGAAAATGTTGCTTCTATCCTTCATAGGAAAATTCAGGAATATTTAAGTAAAAGTACATTTTCAAACATAAGTTGAAATTAATGGTAATAGTGACTAAGGAACTTATTTTTAAAATATTGATATATTTTTGCTATGAGCTTTCACCAAATTACATAAAAGCATCCCTTATAATAACGAATGTGATTATTATAATCCTCCTGACATTGCCTATATCATGTCACTAACAGTGCAGTTTAGTTATAATTCACTTTCAAAGTATAATAATGCATTTTATGAAGTGAGGTCATTAAAAAGAATATACTTTCTTATTTGTGCAGCGTAGTATTTGAAACATTGGGGGACACTAGATTAGTACGCATAGCCTACTTATTGGACTGCATTTCTTTCTTCCTAGTTATACAAGCAATAAGCATGCCAGAGGCCACATAGAATCCAACAAGACATTGATCAATATTGCAAACAAATAATGCATAGAACATGTTTTATTTTGGTTTGGTTCCAGAAATTGAACTCAGGACTTCGTGCTTGCCAGGCATATGCCACTGAGCTATGTCCCCAATCCCTATAGAACATGTTTTTATTTTAGTAGTCTAAGTCATGTTTTAAATATTTATGTTATCTTATAATTGTAAAGGTGTTTATTTTTTATTTATAAATGTTGGGAGAAAGTTAAAATCAGAAATATGGAATTTAAAAATCATTCATATTTCAATCAACAAAAAAAAGTATTGTTGCACTTTGGTTTTACATTCTTTGAGTTTTATGTAGATATGAACATAAATATGTGCCCCATAGTCCTTCATCCTATTTTTTATTTGAATAAGACTAAAATTTGGGGGCATTTGCCATGATTAAGTAATTTAGGTTTTACATTAGGGTTATAGGATTTCTTCTTTTGGACACAATGTAGCAGAAAAAAATGGAAAATTTCACTATATATATATATATATATATATATATATATATACATACATGTATATGTATATGTTTATATAATTCTAGATGGAATCTGAAATAACAATTTTCAACTTTTGGACATCAGGCAAAGAGGAGCAATACTTTTGGAGAAATGCAAACAAATGAGATGTACTCTGCAATTGTCTCAGATCACTGCCTAGTGAGATAATGCAAGTCACAGTCTATAGAGATCCTCGAGGTAAAAATACGAGATGGGAGCCAGGGAGGTCAGTGTAGGTAGATGCGTACTCCTGAGAGGAGAGAATTGCACAGGTAGAAATTCTGGCGCTCACTCAAGGCTGAAATTAATTGTTCCTATCAATCAGAATGGATATCTGCATAATTCATGGAGTATTAGATAGAGTATTCTGAAGAATTTTGCCTTATAATTAGCCATAGTGTAAACACTTCCATAATCCTATCCAACTTAATTTAAAAGCAAGACCTGAAAAAGACTGTCTCCAAATAATATAACTATATCCCTGAAGAGACCTTGAGGATGCTTATTTATAGTATTAAAAATATTCATCACTCAAGAAGATAATATTAACAATGTCTGACATGCAATCAAAATTACAAGGCTTGCAGAGAAGCATGAAATTAGGATTGCTACTATAGAGGAAAATCAGTTGATCAAAATTGACATAGATGATAGAGTTAGTAGGTAAGGATATTAAAACAATTATTATAACTATTTCATATGTTCAAGAAGTAAAGGGTAAGTGAAATGTATTAAATACAGGCATTGTAGATATAATAAAATTTCTAAATGAACTTCAAGATAAGAAAATTGCAATATCTAAGTGAAAAATTATACTGGTTTGGTTTAATGGCTGATTAAACATTGCAAAGTTTCATGGACTTAAAATTGTAACAATAGATATTTTACAAACTGAAATAGAGACTAAAATACTAAAAAGGAGAGCAAATTAATCTCAGAGTCTACCTCAGGTGATCCAATATGCATACAATTTGAAACCTTACGGAAGACTCAAAAGAGGGGTTGAAAAAAACATTTGTGCCATTCCTAATCTCAATAGTTTACCTACTACCTAGGTGCCGTGTTCCAATCCCTCCCGACTAAATCTAGGTGACCACTGAGCTACTCAAGAAAAATGTTTTAAAATAAAAATAAAGCAAAGAGCTTTTTCCCTCTGAAATATGAAGCCTAAAATAGTTTGTCAATAGTGGAAATTGATTGCAAGTAGGTGTCTGGGTGCTACAGAAATGAATAGAGAGCACTGGAAACTGGAACTGCATGGATGAATGTAAAGTTTATTTTATTCCTTCATAATTGCTTTAAGATATAACTGACAATATATCATAAAAAGATTAGTAATCTATACAGTGATTTATAACAAGTGGAGAAGTAAAATATGTGCTAAAAATGTATCAAAGGCCAAGAAGGCAGAAATGAATGTACAGTATTTTGCTGCTTTTTGTGATTCTATCTGTTCTGAGTCCCACGGTTGAGATCAGCTGTTGTTCTCTTTATATCCAAAACTCTAGCATAGTGACCAAGTGATTCAATACTAACGGTTTTAAAAACTTTTATTATTTAAAATGTGGATATATGGGCTGGAGATTTAGCTCAGCGGCATAAGTGCCTGCCTGGCAAGCACACAGTCATGAGTTTGATCCCCAGTACCAAAAAATGAAAATAAGTATAATAAAATAAAATGCGGAAGCATAGTTATTACAGTAGGTGTGATAAACATCAATATCCTCTTTAGTCCTAATAAGAATAATTTCACCTTCTGTTATTGAAAGGAAGTAAGCTATAACGTCTTTAATTGATCTAGGTTGCAGTTAGGCAACCTGAACATCAGTCAACAGGATTTAGAGCCACACTGAGGAAGCAGACATAGCTGATAAATGTAACATGATCTATGTTCCCTCCTCTTGTTGAGGGAGCAGGATTATTATCCAAGAATAGGTTCAAAAAGAGGAAGCAAAGGAAAAAGTCAACGATGTTTCCTATGATAATTGATGCTGAGAGACCACCAAGTAAAGTCTGTAGCAGAGGTCTGGAGATAAATTCAAAGTAGATCTATGAAGGAAAGTGGAGACAAGGATTAGAGTCGGCAGGAAAGAACTCCAGCAAAATCTGGAGGAAGACATGGTGTTTGAGGGAATTAGAGGATTCTTAACAAGTCTCCTACCAGCTTCCTGCTGAGAACAGAACTAGGTGAGTAGCCTGTGTCTAACCTGAGGGCCAGGAGACATTGGAGAAGTGAGAAGTGGGATGGTAAGATATGCTAGAGGTGCAGGCATTGGTGAGCCACGAGGTGTTAAAAGGGCCAGAAATTCTGGCAGCCAAATTGGAATTCAGTGCATTGGACTGAATGGAGTGCACACAGACATCTGTGCTAGTGGAAGTCTGCATCTGAGGAAGGGCCTTTGGCACAAAGCTTTGTTAGTCTTGCTCAGGGCAAATTCAGAGTTCTAAAATTGTCAGAACCCACTGCCCTCAAGGGAGAAGAAGTGTACTGAATAGGCAGGATGCAGGTCTTTTAGCCCTAATAGTAATCAGATGCCTTGAACTTCGTCCTACATTGGATTTTTGTAGAGGAGTTCAGTTTAAATGATAGATCGCTTATGTTAAAAAAAAAAATTGAGTCACCTTCCATCAGTTAGATAGGATGCATAATGGAGTCTTGGCCTCCAAGTGAGTCTGAGATTGCCTCCAGCTCTGTTTACCACAGGAAACTTCAGTGATTGCAGAGCTGCTAGTAGAGAGCTGCCTAAAACAGCCACAGCAATTGTGAGGAGTGCCTGGGTATTACTACGCGTAAGACTAGTCTCAAAAGTGATCTGAGACTTATATTGTGATTAAACACACACACACGTGTGCACATGCATACACAAGCAAACAAATACCCATCATGGCCTGTGTGGAATATATATATATATATATATATATATATATATATATATATTTCCCTGATTCTTCAATTTTTCTAGTTGAGTCCCTTTTCCTTTTGAATTATTCCCTGGGGCTGGGGATATTGCTCAGCTGCATAGCACCTGCCTGGCAATCACAAGGTCCTGAGTTCAAATCCTGGTACAAAAACATTTGGCCCCCAGACTGATAAAATTTTGTGAGATTTTGGTTATCGATTGTGCTTTTAAGAGGAAAGATAGCTGCTCTGCATACAAAACTCATTTTTTTCTCAACCTGTGTCCTAAGGTGAACTCTATCAGTGGGGCCGAATGTCATCTCTCAGCTAAATTAAGTATTTTGTTATTTTCTTCTTGTTTCTCTCAACATGTACTCCATAAGTACTTGTTGGATGAATGTTTACATGAATAATAGTGTCAAAGATTTCACAAATTCAAAACGTAGAGTTTGCCCTATGTTTGGGCCTTCTGCTTCTATGGAAAAGTTACAGCTGTGCATGTAACTTCAGAATTCCCACCAGAAACTACTTCTGATGGTGTCAAAATGCACACTTCATCCCCAGACCCAAACACTTTGTCAACAGTATGACAATTGATGCTTTTTGATTTGGGCCACCTCAAGTCTCAATTTAGCAAGTAATTGTCACAACTTTATAGGTGTTCGATTCACCCTTCCAGTGTCTGTGCTCTGAGCAGTCTCCTTGCTCTGAGAATGTCTAGTGGCGCCATACGCCAGCAGTCAGCACAGTTGCCCTTTGAGGAACCAATAGCTCAGAATCCAAGGATGATGGGAGTAGAATACATTATCTGGGTCATTTTTCAGCCCTTTACCTGAATAGTCACTGAGTTAATAAGTCCGAGGCCATTTCCGCTCCATTTGCCGCTTCTTGAGCTGTAAACTATCTTTCATTGCTCATTGATTTTCCTGCCCATGTCAACTGCTAACCAGAAGTCACCCACCACATTTAATCACACAGTCCCAGTCCCCACGTAGGAGGTCAGCTGTGAAGGAGAACATAGCCATCTCCAACAGACATCAAGACAACAAGAGTGCCGGGACCAGTAGAGGGATCAGAAGTGGCTCACTCAGAATTATCCAGGGAACCCAGCCATGCTTCTCCTGCCCACTCAGACCACACTGAAGCTTCCAGCCCGTAATGATTCAGGGATTGTCCAAGAGTCTTCACATGAGTTGTCCTATGTCACCACACTCTCTACCGAGATTCCTCACCTCTCCTGAACCCTAATCTCTTGTACACTGATCCGTGGATTCAGAGCTCTGGGTGACAGCCAGCCTTGAGCCCTCTGGACTGGATTTGCATGTGGTTTTGCTCAGGAACTCTGGCAGTTGAATCCTTTGAAAGCCTGTCATTAGATGAGAGTGACCTGTCTGATCCCTTGATCTGGTTCCTGAACATTCTGACAAAATCTTACTTTTCCTTTTGGCAAAGTGAAAATGTTCTGTTGACATTTCCGAATTTTAAATCATGCTTAGAGAAATCCCATTACTCTAGATATAGCTGTATAAACATAGTTTATATGGGCATGGGATTAAGCTAATGCTTTTCTTTGACTTAACCCAATTAGATTAATGAGGAAGTACAAATTAAAAAATAGTGATATTTTTGATTCATAATTTTTCCACATTTAAAAGATAATATAAAATTTTTCTGTGAGGGTATTAATTTTTGAGAAAATGAATGCTGCAGAATAAAATTCACTAATAGTTGTAACAATTTAAAATATTTATGCCATTTCTAATGAGAAAAGAATTTGCCTAATAACTTATATTCAAAGATACTGATTTTTAGTGATTTGGATTTAAAATTACGTGTTTTACGTATCAGATTATTAACTGTACATACTGCAAAGGAGGGGACTGAACTTAGGAGAATCTTTTGCAAAGATAAGAATTATGATTAATCTGTATTTTCAGGAATGTTTCTGCAATAAGCACATTTGTAGACTGCAAAGCCTAGGACCTCTCTGACTCATTTAAATATTTAAATTAGTGTAATATGAATCAGCATAAATATAAAATGTTTAATACTTACTAAAATACAGCATTGTATAAATGTAGATACAATAGGGACTTTGCATTAATCACCTAAGTAACTGCTACCATATACTCCACACAAATCCTGAAATTTGAATGACTTAATGCAATCATTTACTTTTTGGGGACATAAACTCTGATTTGGGTCGCAGAGCCATCCAAGCTGTGCCACACAGGGATTCAGGTTGCCGCTATGTTTAGCCCTGTCATTTTGACACAGGGCTTCCACGTCTGCTTCTAAATGGAAAAGGAAGCATGGAAATGGCACATTAGCTCCTGCCTACCTACAAGAGATTAGCCCATGAAGGAGAGGAGACAGGATGTGGATGCGAGCTTTTAATCTTTCCCATAAGCATCATATAGTAGGTGTTCAATTAAAAGAAGCCATTATAATTTGTTATGACAATAATCACCTGGTTTCTTGAAGGGGTTTGTCAGGGAACAAAATTTGCCTCAAAATTTCCTATCGTTTTCACATGCTTTCAAGTACAAGATTACATCTGGTTTTCAATGGATCTGTAAATGTTAGCAGGGAAGTTTACACTGCTCTTCGCGATAGACTGTGTGATCTTGCTAGGCTAAGAATTGTTCTCTTTCTTTTTGATACATGATCAAAATTTTAACTTGTGAGCCCGTTACTCTTTTCAGGATGGAACATTCCTGAATACCTGTGTGGGTGCCATTAGATGAATTGCAACACAAGGTTTTCCTGTAGGACGAGAAATATAGGAATCAACAGAGGGGTATTGCAGACCATTGTTTTCTTTTCTCACCAGAGCTGCGGTGTCCATAGGAACTAAGAGTTTTAGTGTTTTGAAAATTTAGCCTCTGGTTGATCATCGCTCATCTACTGCTTGTGCAAGGCTTGGCTTTCACCTAAGTATACATATACATTTGTGTATGGGCTCAGTGGCCTATTTCAAGTAATATATCTTATTCAAATCCTACTGCACAGATCACTGTGATTTCAGAATCTCTAATTTTACGCTTGTATTCAAGAATCAGTAGATTACGTGCTAATCAGACTCTTATCATGCCTCCTTGGAAAATTAATTTGAGAGTGCATAGAATAGGGTATGACTAAGCATGCAAACTTTCTCCAAAGTGCATTGTTACATGGAATGGGTTACTGTTATTACCAAGGTTCCAGAATGAAGCATGGGACACCCAGGGTACTTCTGCAGGGAATGGCCTGTCAGGAAAAAGGCAGTTCCACTGGGAAAAGGGAGCAGCCTCCAGAGAAATCTGTAGTGCTAAGTTGTCAGGTTGGGTTTCAGAGTTGGAGAACAGAGCACATGGAGTCACCAGGGGAAGGTGCTCTAATCATGGGGAAATGCTGAGAGAGCACAAAAATGTAGCACCTGTGCAGAAGTACCTTCCAGAATCCAGGTGCTTCCAGAATCCTTCCAGGTGCTCAGGCTGGCGGACCCTAGAGGAGTCTACAGCTAATCTTCAAATCCTGTTTCTCATGTCTCCTCTTTCTTTGAGTCTGCTTCTAGTACCTTGGCCTAAAGATTCTTTTTTGGACTGAGAAACTACCAAGAAGAGAAATGAACTGAGAGATGGAAGGTCTGCCTCACACTGATAGGAGTGGGGATAGAATGGGCTCAATTAATTCTGATTGTAGTGAGTCCCAGCCAGAGAGGAGGCAGGGGTTATGGAGGGAGAGGAAGAAGGAGAGGAAGGAGAGGCAAGGGAGAGAAAGGAGGAAGGAGAGGGTGAGGGAGAGGAAGAGGGAGAGACAGAGAGAGAGATCAAGGACATCTCAGAGAACAAGCATTCTAGGACATCAGTCACTAAACGGGCCAGAAGTGCATTCTGTAATTAAAATTCAGTAAACTTCCCCCATCAATAAACACATTATTTAATTTCTACGTGAGTTTTCTCCAACAACACATAGCTCAAAATTTCTAGAATTGTAGTTAAGAATTAATATTCCATTGCTCAGCTTCTCTTCCATCCAAACCATTTGTTTCAAAATCTAACCCTTGGGGGCTGGGGATTTAGCTCAGCGGCATAAGCACCTGCCTTGCAAGCAGGCAGTCGTGAGTTCGGTCCCTGGTACCGATAAAAAAAAAGAAAAAGACCAAAAAAAAAAAAAAAAAAAAAAAAAAAAAAAAAAAAAAAACCCCCAAAAAAACCAAAATCTAACCCTTGTTTAGGGTTGGCCATTCTATAATTAAGACATCTATTTTAAATGTCCTTTAAATGGAGTGGGCTCTGGCTGCCAAAGCCAGGGCAAAGACTCCCAACCACAGGGCTTAAGACTACGCCAAAGGGGAGAGTATCATCCTATTTCCCAGTTATGCCTTGTGCTGATGTACATGCCATAGAGCACTTAGTTTGTGCACTGATTTAAACTACACTGGGAGCACATATAGACTCTTTTTTTGGCTTAGCAATGATCCAAAGAAATCTGCTCTGAGCAGTTTTCCACTGGAATCTTTTCTCCCACTATCAAAAACACCCTGAGAGCCTAGTCTCTGCCACCACCCAGCTTAACATGAAGTTAATTCCCGTAGAAAGAACTGGAGGTTCCCAAGTCCCCAAAAAGCTTTGTCTCAGGGCATTTACACTTGATTCCTGGCGTCTGGATTCCCACCTCCTCACTCTGTTTTAACTTCTTGTCCTTTAGGTTTCATGGGACATCTTCTCATCTCCCTTTCACATGTTAGACTCTCCACTGCTAACACAGTGCCTTCTGATAAGCAGATGCACAATTAATATTTGGAGGATAAATTAGCCAGGAAGTTGGCACTCCTAAAATTTAGTAAGATTTAACTTCTCACACATTCTTGAATAAACAAAAGAAATTAGTTATATATCTTTAATTTTACAAAATGAAAGACCAAAAAGGATACAAAAATTCTAAGATTAACCATTTTTTTTACATTTCACCCTATATTTATTGATCTTACCTATTATTGGGTTCTTTAACATTTCGAAGGAAATTTCTGTTACAGGGCCATGTTATCTTGCTCTAGATCACACACACACACACACACACACACACACACACACACACACACACACACACAAAGATAAGGAGTTTCTCCACTTATTTTTCAAAACAGCAATCTTCTCATTCTTAAACCTGATAAACAATAATAATGTATATCCTACCTAATTAACGACTCTAAATTCTGAAACTAATAAACCTTATGAAAAGAATTTTAAAAATACCTAACAGAAAAAAATAATAACCTGAAATTTTCTCATTGCTTACAACCTTGACTGCCCTTTGCCAGGAATGTGCCTCAGAGTTTACTGAGAGCTGGAGGAGCTGCTGGGCTTGGTGCTGGCCTGTGTACTGACCGTGGCAGCAGTATCATCCCCAGTAGCAACTGCAGGCTTGGCTCTCCCTTCTTCATCTCTCAGAGCTTCCTTATACAAGAACGGGAGTCTGAGGGAGTACTCCCAATGACTGCAGAGAAGAACTCCAGGATTTTCAACTTGTTGGTTTCAGCATAGGCTCTTAGTCCCCACAGGAACTCCTAGCGAGCAGGATCACTCTTGGGCACCTGCCGGAACTCTAGGTCCCTGCACCAGATCTTTGGTGAGGAGCTTCCTGGGATACCCATAGATGAAATCCTTGTCAGGATACACCACAATTTGCTGCAGCATCTCCCAGATCGTCTCCTCAGAGGCACAGTTGTTTTCCATGAAGATCATGCCCAGGATAAGTATCAGCAGGCCAGTCTTGGGTATGCCCTCGTCATCACTCAGCCTCCCATCGTAGGTGAGATCTAGTGCTTTGACCAGTACATAAGTGTGGCTAATGGGATCCACTTCCTTCACATCAATGCCAAAGACCACCTTCATCCATTTACAGGCATTCTTGAAGATCACGGGCGTATTGTCCTTCTGATCCTTGATGACACTCTTCAGCATTGTCGGCTTCAGTAACAGGCTCTTCAATTGTATACTTGACACCCAGGAACTTCACCAGCTCTATCACCTTCTTCTCCAGCATATTAGTGGGCAAGAACTCAGGGTATGGACAGGCCTGTGAGGTGCTCTGACTCTTCCCTTTTGGGCTGCTGGAATTTTTCTTTGAAATGCTTGATGGAGTACCTTTGTTGTCAGTGGAAGAGTAAGCTTTCTGAAGACTCTTCAGGGGAGGACCTGATGCTCCAGCAGTTGGTATGTTGTCTGGCATGCCTGGCATTGGAGTGGAGGAGGAGGCAGCTGTGGCATTTGCCTCCACAGTTGCAGGAATGTGGCAAGGTACCAGGTCCTGTGCCTCTCTTCCATCCTGAAGCTCGTAATGCTGATGCTTCTGGCTGTGAGGCATCATAGCTTGTGTTGGGAATAGCTGGCAAAAGTGTGGGTAGGAGAAGGACAATGGACCAAACTGGCCTGAAAAATAGAGAAAGAGCATGAGAAACTTAACCCTGTTGGCTGGAGGAGGATGACAGAAAGCTCTTCAGGTTACAGCTAGTCAGCAGAGTCTGAAGCTTCAAGGGCTAGCAGTGGGGCAGTTGTATTCAGGAGCTATGGAGATCTTTCTGTCTTTGGGTGGCACAGTCCTTCATACATATTCAGGTTGTGTACCTCACCTGGATCATAGCCTGAGGACATGAGACTCATTTCAAGGCCTTCATCCTCAGTTCCTAAAAATGAAGAACTGAGGTGCTCTCAGATTACAGACTGCAAGCACTCCCAGGGCCTGACATATAGGGGTGAATGAACTCTGCTAGGTCTCTACAGTTATAAAGAGGATGGAACTTCCTAAAAGCAGGAGCAAGGAGGTGTTGATCTCCATCTGTTCTTGTGCAGAAGCACCCTCCAGTCTCAAAGTGACTACTAGAAAGACCTGAGTCCAGCATCCTGAGACCAACTAATGGAAGGAAAGATACATTATATCTGATAGCTGGTACCAGGGCCTCTCTGGACAGGGGCCTCAGTTCTCCAAGGGCATGGAAGCCTCATAACTTCTTATTCAGGATCCTTACCTTGACTCCTAGCAGATCCTCTCTTCCTTGGGATGACCAGATGTGGCTACTTCTGTGATGCGAAGTTACATGCTTTAGCCAAGGCCGTCACTTCACTAGGACTGATGAGACAAAAGTGAGGACATGCCACATATAGCAGACTTTGCCCAAGATCATCTATAGCTGACAGCAAGGGTTCAAACCAGTATTTCTTAAGTGGTAAGTATTTAGTCCATCCTCAGGCCCTATAACTCCATGCCCTGCAAGGCCTGGGACTCTTCTCCCTGATGATATCAATCTGGTCCTCTCAGTTGCACACACACACACATGCACACACATGCATGCATTCATGCATACATGCAAACACATGCAGGCACACATTCTTGCATACATGCACACACATGAATGCATGCATACATGTACATGCACACATGTAAGCATAAATTCATGCATACACATAGGCATGGCTTCATGCATGCACACATGCATTCATGGATACACAGATGCATGCATGAATGGACACACACAAACATGCATTCATGCATACACACAAGCATGCATCCATGCATAAATGTGCACATACATGCAGGTATGCATTCATGCATGCACACACAGGCATGCATACACATATACACACATGCAAGCATGCATTAACACATTCATGCATGCATGCATACATGCACACACAGGCATACATACATGCAGGCATGCATACACACATACATGCAAGTGTGCATTCATGCATATATGCACAGATGCATACAGGCATGCATGCACCCACAAAGGTATGCATGCAGGCATCCATTCATACATACATGAACACACAGGCTTGCATACATGCACACATGCACAGGCATATATGCACACACAGACATGCATTCATGTACACACAGAGGCATCCATGCAGACATACATACACGCACACACACACTTACAAACCTTTCATCACTACCAGGCCAGCTGGAAATGAAGGGAGACTCACAGAGAATTGCTTGGGGTCTCCCAGTGCTGACATTAAGGATGCAGTAAGTTTCTTATGGGGACTCCGACCCTGCTCTGTCTAGTATAAGAATTACCTGCAATCCTCCTGAAGGTACTCATATTTACTCCAGATGGGGCCTGCATTCTTTCCCTTCCGCTATTCTGATCATGCACTTCTCAGGTCAAGACCACCATCTTCTAGTTAGCAGACAAGAAATGGGGTAAGGGGGTTGGGGGCGGAGGGCAGGAGAGCAAGGAAGGGACGGTTTTAATGAGGCGCTTGTGTTAAATAGTCCCACTTATGATTCCCCAGAGCTGACAACAGGGGCAGGACAGGGATGGAACCCCTCTATTTCCTACTGGAGGACCTCTCAGTCCTTTCCTAGGTCCTCATTTTGACTCCTGGCAGACATAAGGTTCTTCCTTCTGTTACCCAGGAGCTGGATCCCTTGAACAGAAGCCCTTATTTACTAAAACCATCAAGAAAGGAAGTGAAGTGGAGCCTCAAACTGACAGGTATACCAGGGCATTGATCTGAATAAAGTGTACCAGGGTTCACACACAGGTTACGATTTGTCTGAGGCCTGAATTGGGGATATGCAACCTTTCCTTTTTTGCTTGAGAGTAGTTCCCTTAGACCTAGGTCCCTATCTCCCAGAAAGCAGTGCGTGGGATGGAGAGGGTACCTCTGCCATGTAACTGTGCCTGGGACTCGACACAAAAAGGGTCATTTTCTATGGTTCACTATCTGAGCCCAATCTAAGAGTCTTTATGCCTAGCAGGGCCTGGGAGTTCTCCTTTAATTAGCATAGGCCTTGCCCTTCAAAATATGACACAAGGGAAGGAGTCCTCTCAGGCTGAAAGCATTCCCTAGGGTTTCTAGGGCCGAATGTGGGGATGGCCATGAATTTCTAGAGATTCCTTTGGGTTCTTGGGCTGTGTATCCTGTCCTGCTCAAGTTCTTTATATTTTCTGCTGACAAGCCTTGAACTGCACCCTTCGTGCTGAACTGTGAATGCAGCTCTCAAGCCAAGATTCCCACCTTTCTAGGCACCAGCAAGGAAGTGTGGAGGATTAGGGAAGGTGTCTCCGCTTGACTGCCCTATGTGGTGCTTACCCGGGGCTGACAGTAGAAGTATGTTTTTATGAGCTACTTTCTATCTGGTAGAGGACCGTTTGGCGTTCTCACCCTGAAGCCTGCCACTGCCTAGGTCTTTCACTTTTGCTGATTTCACAGGAGCCCCACAGAGAAAAAAAAAAAACTATCTAATTCCAATTTGGAAGTTGCAACATACTACATCCGATAAGCCTGGCGCGTCACTTCCGGAAACTCGGAAATCCCGGCTGTTTTGTGGCCTCTGGCTCTTCCCTCGCCCACAGGTCTTCCCTGCCTCTGTCTCTTTCCTGACCTGTGGGCCATGGCTCTTCCCTGGCCTCTGGCTCCTCACCGCAGGAAGCTCTGGCTCTTCCCTCAGCCCCGCTTCTCCCCCCAGGAGCCTCCCATAGGCAACCCACAAGGTCTGGTGGGACGAGTACCCCTATTATCTTTTTCTTAATGTTTGACACTGCCCGGGACACCCCCTCTGCAGACCCGAGCGGTGCCCTCTCAGAAAAAAAGGCCATGCTGACTCCGAAAGAAACCGTCCAGTACACTACATCTGGGAATGCTGCCTAGCGTCAGCCATTCAGGGTAAAGGCAGGGGCTGCATGGCCATGAATAGGGCCCCTTATTCCTTTTTCTGAGTCCTCACCTTGAATCCTCACAGAGCCAGGAACTCCTCGGATTTGCCGACAGGGTCGAACCCCTTCATAGGCGGTGCCACCTTCTTCCTGTGGAAATCGGTATACACGCGCTACAGCCGGGGACTCAGCCTGGGGTTGCTCAGAGCTACAGCAGGGACAGAGCGAACGTCACAAGACGTAGTCGCCTAGCTGAAGGAAAATATTTCCGTCAGAGATCTGTGTCCTCAACTTGAACTGCATCATCATTGGGGCCTCTCCCTCAGATGATCTGAGAGCACACCACTAAGATCAATCCCCCCACTGCACTAAGACCACCTCACCGCACTGTCAATGGGAGTGAGGTGTGGCCTCAACCTGAGGGGCGCCTAGCAGGGTGTACCAGCGTTGATGGAAATGCCAGCACCGATTTCTATGGATATTAATCTGTATTCTGGATTTTCAAAATATGTGTGTGTGTGTGTGTGTGTGTGTGTGTGTGTGTGTGTGTGTGTGACGCATGCGTGTGTGTGAGTTTCCTAACTGAGCTTGCATTTCTGCCTAGACAAGGACACTGTCTTCTCTGATACACCCGCCACAGGACATTGGAGGATGCTGGTAGCAGCTGTTCCCCACAAGGCTTCCCCAGCTTCCTGGGACTAACAGTAGAATTGCCTGCCTGTCTTCTTTCTTTCCTCCCTTTCTCCCTTCCTCCCTTCTGTCCTTCCATCCTTTTGTCTTTGTTACTGAGGATCTGCCCAGGGCTTTTCACTGAGCTGTGTTCCCAGCCCTATTTATTATTTACTTTGAGCCAGGATCTCAGAAATTCGCTGAATTGCCCAGGCTGGGCTCACTCTTGTGATCCTACTGCCTCAGCCTCCCAACTACTGAAACTATGATACTATGCTAAACCGCCTGCTAGGATTGCATTTCTGTGGCGCCTTCTCTGGTATAAAGGATTTTGGGATGGCTCCTTTGGTAATCTAAATCCTACACTTTCTACTTTCACTCATTGAAAAAATACACCCTTTATCCCCCCACCTTCGTTTTGGGAGGAAGTCGGGGAATGTGATTTCTGATTTATTTTTTAGACATCTAGTGTTTTTGTTACTAAATGATGTTATTTTTATATTTTATTTACCATTTATAGTGTATAGAAATCAAATTGATTCTTGTATATTGATATTATTTGCAGTAATGTGGCCAAACTCTCATTAGTTCTTACAAATTTTCCACATTCTTATAAATTTTACATTCTCTAAGTTTTCTATGTGGGTAAACTTTTTTGCAATTAATATTAGTCCTGTATGAAAAAATATTAGTCCTGTCTATGTTGTTTTTCCAGATCTAACACAATATTTTTTCTTGTCTTACAGGTTAGTTATGTAAACATTCTATTATACTATGGAATAGATAGGATGCTAATCCATAGTTTCTTTTAGTCAGTGTCTCCCTATATAGTTCAAACTGACATTACACTCACTCTGTGGCCTAGTATAACCTCAAAATCACAGAGCTCCTCCTGCCTCAGCCTCTTGTACCGATATTGCAAGTGTGCCCCACCACACCCAGCTGCTAATCCATTTTTAACACCTGGCTTTTTTTTGTAGATTTACAAATATAAATGTGTTAAAAGTTTTTAGTAGTCCTAAAGTTAATAAATCTGCTACCAATTAAACATCACTATGATGCTTCAAGTACTAGTCTAAGAACTTTTTATGCATTAGGTCATTAAATTCACCTGAATTTTTGTGAAGTCAGGATTAATATTACCTTGACAGTAGGGGAAACTAAGGCACAGAAGACTGTATGTTGTTTATTCTATGCCACTTGTTTAATAAGAACCAGAGTCTATATTGTGTCTTGCTAAAGTCTTTACGTCTACTCTGTCCATTTTTATTATACTTTTAGCTACTCTGTTACATAGAATTAAAATTTTATTCTAATGTGTTTATTTACCAGGCAGAATTGTAATATCACTTATGTATAATAGTGGAATAGGTTATATTTTGAAGTTGTTAAGGAGAGGCAATCCATTTGAAATATGTACATGGAAAAATACAGAGATGCTTCCCCTAGCTAGGTAGTATCTCTATCTTCATTTACCTAGTTACGTGTAGATGCTATAGGCTGGGCTCTCTACCAAGATAAATAATTAAAAACCAATGACCACCTAAAAGAGAGCAATAATTAAAGAATAGCAGTAGACTGTCCTTCCTGTATGTAGTAGTGAATAGTGTGTTTTTCCCTAAAGAGTTTGTGATCAGCACTTTTACATAGTTTAGTTTAAAAAGATCTATGCTGATGTTTCCTAGAATGGCATAAGATCAATAGCAAATAATATTCATCTGTAATTGTACCTGCATAGAGAGGGGAGTATTTCCTATCCAGGGCCATCGGAAGTGAAATGTCACTGTGGAATAAGTCCCCTTTGATATGTACCTTCTTAATGGAATGACAGGTTGGCAACTACCAGTGGGAACTAGCTCATAGGGTACTGAGCCATATGTTCTATATATTTATGACTTATGAGTGAGTTTGTGAAAATTATGCAAGTTTTAATTTGGTTACATTTCCATTGTACAAAGAAAATCAAGATATTTCCATATGTGACATTTGCTGTCATGGTGGAGTGTAGCATTTCATAGCATTGGACTTAATGCTAGTGTTATGAGAAATGACATGAGTGGCCTATGAACAACAGAATACTATAACCAAACCAATTTGGTGAATTTTATGCCTCGTGTTGATTGATTGTAAACATTAGCATAGCAAGATATCTGAAGAATTACATGTTTAAAGGACCTGATGAATTTGTCCATATCAGTCTTTTCAAAACCCTCTTTTGTGGTACACTAATGTAATATCTTCTGGCCAGTTATGCATATGTCAGTGTTACATTAAACAGTCTGGGAAAGACTGGTATACTGGAAAAAGCATTTAAAGCTAGAGAAGTCTTGGCTAGTATTCCATATTTTCCTTTTTTATCAGCTTTGCAATTTTGATTCTATTACCTAGTATCTCTAAGCTTCATGACAACTTGCAATGATGTTTCGAACGTTAAATGAAATGATATATACAAAATGCCTGCTATAAAGGCTCAGTATAGCCATTACCTATCATTACTTTTCTCATTGTCATGTGTCCCGCTCTTCATTGTGATCTGTGCGTCATCTCCACAACCACATATTTTGCTTCCTGATGTTTCTTATAGCTCATTGGCCGTGTAGCAACCTTCCTTCTTCTCTCCACCCTAACCCGCAGCTCCAACATACCTTTAAGCTGCAAAAGATTGTTCTAAAATACAGACACTTACAGTTGTCGTATAATCACCCCTTTCAGAAAATCTTGTTTCCTTTCCATCAATCATAATCACCTCAGTATACATGTGAAAATTTACTTCATTGCTTCTTAGTGTTTATGTTTGTAGAAAAAAAATCCTTTACATTCCTTTCACCTTAATCATCCTGTTGTCACATAACAAATTGTATTGTTATTTCATATATGAGACTTTAACCTGCAAATACTGAAGAAAATCTGATTTCAAAAGTCAACTCAGTTTTACTATACTGGGATGAGAGAGGTTCAGATTGCTGAAAGTTTGAAAAGTTTCCTCTTACATCTTGTAAGAACTTTGAGCGCACAGACCTCACACTGAGCATGCCAGTGGATACTCTGATTATAATTCCTTTCTTATAATATGTGTAGTCAAGTCAGTAAACACGGGTAGGTGATAAATATGTAAGTGCAGACTCCAAAATCCCAGTACATAGATGAAATATATGAACTCTCTTCATTTAGAGCTGACTTAATGAGTCAAATATGAAAGGCCACATGAATTCTGGTTTTCAAGGGAAAGAAATGGATTATGAAGGCCAGGGTATAGATCACCCTGTAAGGGACTACTTGGCAAGGTCATGAGTTTGATCACCAGTACTAAAAAAGAAAAAAAAAAAAAAAGAAATGTATCATGAGGGTATGATACATTCGAAAAATAAAATGGAATCTTAAGCAAAAATATATAATTAATCACAGTAATGACATCATTGGGCATGTAAAGATGAAATGAATCTTTTAAACAAAATATCAGGTACCTTTTCTAGGAATCTTGAATTCTTAATTCCCCCAAGATGAAAAAATTTTATCTGATTTATCATATAATAAGACATGTTATGAAAGAAAAATATATGCACATTCAGAGTGCTACACTGAATATATGCTTTGTATAATAATATAGGTCTGTAAGCCAAGGATGAAATGAATCAGTTTGTGGATATTTGTATATGGAGTTCAGGAAAACAACTTGAAGCTAACTTTATTCCTGTGAAAACTATGGAAAGGGAAAGAACCTGCATCTACAGTATTTGAATCCAACCAGAGAAATAGCTGGGTATGACTTGTAATTATGAGATGCTGATAATAGAACATTATTTGGATATAAACATGAAACCAGTAGCTCAAATACTTATTGTTGTAGTTCGCATCTAAATATCCCCCCAAAACTTCATGTCCTCATAGACAGGGCTTTGGGAAGGTAATTGGATTGTGAGGATTAGGCCACTGATGAATTTAGAGCTAAAGGTGATATTGGGAGGTGGGTCACTGAGGGTTTAACCTGAAAATGTGTGTATCCTTCCTTCTCTCTTGATCTCTTGCCCTGTTTCCTACTGCCAAGCCATGAGCAACCTCTCTTTGTCATGTTCCTCTGCCATGCCACCCTGCCTTGGAGACAGCCAACCAGGAACTGAAACCTCTGAAAAATGTGAGCCAAAATAAACCTTTCCTCTTTTAACTTGTAGGTATTGGATATTTCGTTCTAGCAATAAGAAAAATAACTCAGAAACTCAATTTTGTATTCTAATTGCAGAAAAAACTCATTCCAAATTATAGTCCTAAGCTCATTTCTCTCCCTTTCACAGGACAGGTGCATCAGCCTTTTCAAACTCCTTGCTATTGCTTGAACATGCTCTGTAGACTTTAAGCTTTGCTCATGTGTCCCTCTGACTGACATATCCTTCTTCACTGCATCCTGCTCATCCTTAATATCTAATAATTCCTTCTCTTTGAACATATTGTAATTTTTCTCTAATAGGAACTCTAATTACCTACTGAACGGTGATTAATGTTGAGTCCAAGAGAACTGTCTTCAAGTTCAATCCCTGCTTTTTATGTGATGCACTAGTTATATTATCTCTTGTGAGGCTCCCCTCTCTCATTTGCAAAATGAGAATAATAGTAATATCTATGTTTTAAAGTTGTTATGAGGACTAAATGGCATAGTAACTGTAGCACACTAAACACAGTACCTGTTATATAGTAAGCTCCCCCCAAATGCCAGAATTTCATCAGTAATACTACTGTAAAAGTTTCTCTCCTTTTTCAGACTTGAATCTTCCAGAAACATGTTGGGTACATATAGAACTTGTTTTGTATCTCATAAATAATGAAAACTCAACAAGCAGTTGGTAAAATAAAGTAATTCAAACGGAAATGTAGATTAGTAGATCAGGAGATTTGTGAGTGGATGCAAACTTGGGTAGAATGAATGACTTGATCCAAACTTGTATCTATTAACAAACTTATTATTTACAGTATTTAGGTTTCATATCACTGTGCATAGTATTATCTAGCTCCCATACAACTTTTATGTGTTTAGACTATAATAAGTTAAGAGTTTTTATTAACAAAAGAAATTTTGTAGAAAATTTAGAGTTTAAATGAATTGGTTCTTGTTTTTATGTTTTCCCCTTTATTTAAAATTTGATAAGTAAAATGATTCCCTACTTGGAGTTGAATGAAAACCTGTTGTCAAACTACAAAATGAGATAAAATCTTAGCTTCTTCATGTATTTGTTCAAAAGCAATTTCCCTCTGCTATCAATATAATTTAATAAATAATCACAGTCTAATTACATATCAAACATCTCTTTTTGGAAGTCACTGAGGTATTTTTACCATTTAGTGATTATATGGAATCTGGCCAACCAGGACTTGCAGCAGAACATCCCACTAAAAGTCTCCTCAACACAAGAGACTGAGGGAGTATTGAAGCATACAGTTATTAAAAAAAGAAACATACAGTTATTAGAACAAGATAATCAGAGAAAGCAATGTACAAGTGGCTGGTAAGTGCTTACTGCATGGTTTTAATAGCAAAAAGCCATTTTTGTGCCTCCCAAATTAAATTTATTAGTTGAGATATTCCAAAACATTATTTAGATAAATATATCTAGTTTAGGGAATACTCTGTGGGTCAACACACCAGTATAACCTTGTATTATAAATGTACTTATTGACTTATATCACACAAAGGCCCAAAGAAGACCGTTTTAGTTCTGTTTGAATTGGCATTATGCGTTTTGTTTTTTGGTCTGTTTTTTAACTTATATTTTCCTTATTTATTCTTTCATTGTATTTAGATTGTGGTCTTGTCTGTACAACAAAATTCAGCATTTTTTTGTATTACTGGGAATTGAACACAGATTGTTTGCAGTAAACTACACCTGGCCCCTTTTTGAGATATGTTTTTGTTAAGTGGCTAAGTTGTTCAAGCTGGGCTCCAACATGTGACCCTCCTGCCTCAGCTACCCAGGATAGTGGGATTACAGGCATGACCCACCATACACAGTCCATCTTTCTGAGAAAAAATATTGGTCTGTATTAACTATAGAATAATGGGTTCCACTATGACATTTTCATTCATGAGTATAAAATATACAAGATCATATTCTCTTTTTAAAAGAATATAAGGATCAGACTCAATTGTGGACTTGAATAATGGTAACTAAACTTTCATTAATTTCAAAAATTTAATAACCACTTATTTTTAAGGTTTTGTTTTAGATTGTGTTGTTTCAAGTTCCGCATCCCTCTCCAAGGTCATGTTGCAGCAAATTTGGTCAACACTGTATGATTTGCCTTGGAGAGTAGAGTGAGGTGGTAGTTAACAGTGAACCAATTTCAAGTTTAGGCCCTAAGAGTCTTGCATGTTATCATTTGCACTTGGACCTTTGCCATTCCCAGAAAAAGAACATGACTCAGGATAGCGCACTGGAAGCCCAAAGATGAATGAGAGAAAAACACAGTACACTCGGTATTACAGAGGCCTCACCCTGGATCAGCCAACTCCTAGATATGTGAGCAAATAAATTTGAGATTAGCAGAAATGCCTAGTAGAACCCATGCTACATTAGTTCACTCATATATTTGTGTACTAAACAAAGGCTCCCTAATTGTGCCACTGAAATTTTGTAGTTTTCATATACAGTAAGTTCCTGAATTATGAACATTCAAGTTGTGAACTTTCACACAGATAGGAACAGATCTCAAATTAGGAATATTCTTAGATGGGAACAAATCATGGAAGTAGCTCATGTGTCTGCCGGACATTGTCACAGTTGTGCTGCTGTGTGCTCACTGTACAGTACAATAGTGTACACCAATATAGTTCTCAGTCAGAGCCCAGGATTACACAAGCAAAAGGAAAATCAGTGGAGATGTGGAGGTGGCTGCTAGGAAGCATAAAGCAATGTACATTGTATATGTGTCTCAGAGGTGTATAGGACTCACTTTTTTGGCATTTGGATCAAATCTAACTTACTTTCTCCTGCAATGGATGGAACTTGTTTATAAGTTGGGGACTTACTGTAGTGTTATTGTGAAGGTAGTTTAGATAAATTGTGCACATGACATGAGAAAAGCTTTGTAATACTATGGTAACCAAGACCTATATTTTTTATCAGAGATGATCCAGCAGAACAGAATACTACACAGGTGCATTCTTTCAGTATGATATTCTTTCTATCACTCAACCTGTCTACTTAGCATAACTCTTAAAACCTAAGTATATTTTTCCTATTTTCCTATTGCTGTGACAAAATATCTGACCCCCACGATTTAAAAGAGAAAAGGTTTAATTTCATTCAGTTACAGAAACTTCAGCCAGTGATTGATTGGCAACAAGAAAGAGAACAGATACTTAGTTTATGGAGGCCAGGAAGCAGAATAGGATAACAGTACCAGAGAGGAAGGTACCATGGACCATACATGGTACTTAAGGTTGCACCTCCGTGACCTACCCAAAAACACTCAGAAATGTCTTTACTAATACCTAAAGTGAGTCCCAAGCCAAGCAAGTTGACACAATTAAGGTTAACCATAACAATAATAATAGTCTTATAAAACAACAACAACACTAAAAAACCAAAAGAAACAAATGTGGTGTATATTTATAATTTCTAAGAAATTGCAGGGATTTCCATTAACAATTACAATTACGTTTCTAAGGAAAAATTCACCAATGACTGAGGCCAGGAACTCTGAACCATGACTTTGAGAGGTAATACTTATACACACACACACACACACACACACACACACACACACACACACATATATATATATATATATATATATATATATATATATATGTTACCCAAAATAAACATAATTGTTATGTATCACCAACATATAGTAGTAAAAAAGAAACTGTATTAAGTAAAATTCCCTCTAAATTTACATGCACATTTTACTTTTAAAATCCTCTTTTAGGTACCTAGCTATTTCTTTGTATACAGAAGTAATTCTTAACCACTGCATTTTAAATTGCAGAGGAAGAGGTTTTGGGAACTTATAGAAAATGGTGCTGCAAAACATAGTTAAGTACACTTTCAAACACTATCATAAAATTAGTAGTCTACATGAAAATGCTATGGTGGCTAGCAAAGCATATTTCTTTTATGGTAATGAATAAACAAAATAAAATTAAAAGAAGAATTTCAGTCATGATAACAATAAAAATAAGTAAATGTCTGTGAGAAAATCTGACAAAAGTGGGACAAATTTTACACCTTGAAAATGATAAAACAGGGCAAAGAGAAATTTTAAAATTTAAATAGAAGTAAAGATTTTTAATGTTCATGGATTATAAATCTTAAGATGGTAGATTGATCTGTACATTCAGTACAGATTTTCAGGTAGCTTTTTGTAGAAATTGACAAAATCATTCTAAATTCCACACAGAAATACAGCAGGCCTATAATAGTCCTAAACTGTTTGAAAAGAGCAAAGTTGGAGAATTCACAATTCCTAATTTCAAATTTTTTTAAAATAAAACTCCATTAGTAAAGACATTGTGATGGTGGTATAGAGACTGGAACTGAAATTCTAAAACACGCACCCTTGTACTTATGGTCAGTAAAGTTGCTAAGTCAGCTTGATAGAGAAAGAATAATCTTCAATAAAAGATAAATGAGACTAGGATATTTTGATACTATATACATGTGAAATGAATTTATACTATTTCCTCATACAATACACAAAAATTGATTCAAATTCTATCATACCAAGATGTAAAGTTATAAAAATTTTTAGAGAGAAATTCTTCATCAATTTTATTAGTCAAGTTCTTCAGTTATGATACTGTGGCAGGTAGGGTGGAGTTCCAACTTGATTGGCTTCAGGCTTTGTCCTATGAATTGGAGGAGCACACTTCAGGTGTGTCTAAGTGGGTCATGGAGGTATGTCTTTTTTACCGTTTTAATATTTAGGTCTTTGATCCATTTAGACTTCAGTTTTGTGCATGGTGATAGGCATGGATCTAGTTTCAGTCTTCAGCATGTGGAGAGCCAATTTTTCCAACACCATTTATGAAAGAGGCTATCCTTCTTCCAATGAACATGTTTAGCCCCTTTGTCAAATATCAGGTGGCTGAGTGTCTTTATAGTTCTGCTTGCATCTTCTAATCTGTTCCATTGATCCTCAGGTCTATTTCTTTGCCAGTACAATCCTGATTTTATCACTGGTGCTTTGTGGTATGCTTTCAAGTCAGGAATTGCCTTTTGTTGCCCAGAACTGACTTTGCTATTCTTGGTCTCTTCTGTTTCCAAATGGATTTTAGGGGTGTTTTCTCTAGATCTGTGAGATATGTTAATGGTATTTTGATTGGGATTGTGTTAAATCTGTATAACAGTTTTGGGAGTATGGTCATTTTCACAATGTTGCTTCTTTCTAGCCTAAATCAAGGAATATCCTTGCATTTTCTAATATCTTCTTCAATTTCCTTCTTTAGTGTAGCGTAATTTTCAGCATATAGGTCTTTTACATTCTTAGTTAGGTTGATTCCTAAGTATTTCATTTTTAGATGCTAATGTAAAGGGTGTTATTTCCATAATTTCTATCTAGGTGCCTTTTTGTTTGTGTACAGGAATGCTATTGATTTTTGAGCACTGACTTTGTATACAGCTACACTGCTGAATTTATTTATTACCTCTAGTAGTCTTTGAATGGAATATTTTAGGTCTTCTATATAGAGTATCATATCATCTGCAAATAGTGATAACTTAACTTCTTCCTTTCCTATCTTAATTCCTTTTATTTCTCTCTCTGGTATAATTGCCCTGGCTAGTATTTCCAGAAGTATGATGAATAGACATGGTGATAGTGAACATCCTTGTCTTATTCCTGATTTTAAAGTGAAAGTTTTCAGTTTTTGACCATTTAGTATAATATTGGCTGTTGGTTTGTCATAGATGGCTTTTATAAGATTGAGGTAGACATCATATATTCCGAGTTCCTGAAGGGTTTTTATCATGAACATGTTTTGCACTTTATTGGAAGCTTTTTCTGCATCTATTGAGATGACCATGTGATTTTTGGTTTTGGCTCTGTTGATGTGGTGTATTACATTTATTGATCTGCATATGTTAAACCATCCTGCATTCCTGGAATGAATCCCATTTGTTGGTGATGTATAATCTTCTTGATGATTTGCTGCATTCTATTTGCCAGTATTTTATTAAGAATCTTTGCATCAATGTTCACTAGTGAGATTGGCCTATAGTTCTCCTTTTGGATGGGACTTTCTCTGGTTTTGGTATCAGAGTAATACTTGGCTCCAGGAATGATTTAGGAAGGATTGCTTCCTTTTCAATTTCATTGAAGAGTTTAAGGAGTATTGGCCTCAAATCGTGTCTAAATTTCTTATAGAATTCAGCCATGAATTCATCAGGACATGGGCTTTTCTTTGTTGGTAAGTTTTTAATTATGTTTTCAATTTCAATAGCTGATATTGGGTTATTCTAAATTGCTATGTCTTCTTGGTTGAGATTTGGTAGTTCATATATTTCTATGACCATTTCCTCTGTATTTTCACTCTATGTGAGTAGAGATTTTCAAAGTAAGTATTCATAATCTTTTGAATTTCTATGGGATCTGTAGTAATGCCCCTCTTTTCAGTCCTTATTGAGTGAATTTGGGTTTTTTCTTTCTTTTTCTTGATAAGGTTAGCTAGAGGTTTGTCAATTTTGCTTATTCTCTCAAAAAATCAGGTTTTTGATTCATTTATTCTTTGTATTGTTTTTTAACTTTCAATTACATTGATTTCTGCTCTAATCTCTACAGTTTCCTCTCTTCTATGAGCTTTGGGTTTAATCTGCTCTTCTTTTTCTATAAGCTTGAGATGAAGCATTCGGTTATTTGTGCTCATTCTGTTATCTTGATATGACAATTTATTGCTATGTATTTCCCTCTTAGGACCACTTTCATTGCATCCCACACATTGCAATATGTTGTTTCTGTATTTTCATTGAATTGTAGGTATTGCTTTATTTCTTCTTTTATTTCATCCATAGCCCACTGGTAGTGCAAAAGATTGTTAGTCTCCATGTATTTATGCAGGTTTTGCAATTTCTTTTACCATTAATTTCCAATTTCAATGTGCTATGGTCAGATATTATGCATGGGATAATTTAAATACCTTTGCATTTAATTAAGAATATTTTATGAGATAATATATGGTCTATTTTGAAGAATATCCCATGAGAAGCTGAGAAGAATGTGTATTCTGATGTGGTTGGGTGGAACACTCTGTAAACCTCCACTAACCTCCAGTTGTTCACAGGTGTGATTCAGTCCTATTATTTCTTTGCTGACTTTTTGTCTAGCTGTTCTATGTCTTTGTGACAATGGGGTATTAAGGTACCCTTTTATAATTGTGTTCTTGTATATTTGATTTTTCATGTCCATTAGTATTTGTCTTATATAGTTGGGTGCTTCTGTATTCGGTGCATACATATTTATAAATTTGAGTTGTTCTTCTTGAATTTTTCCATTAATGAGTATGTAGTGACCTTCTTTATCACTTTTAATCATTTTAGCTTTGAAGTTAACATTGTCTGCAAATAGGACAGTTACGCCTGCTTTTTTCTGGGTTTCTGTTTCATGAAATACTGTTTTCCATCCTTCGACTTTTAATCAATGAGTTTCCCTTGCAGTCAGATGTGTCTTTTGTATACAGCATATTGTGGGATCATGTTTCTTGATCCATTCTGTCAACCTACTTCTTTTGATAGTTGTATTGAGGCCATTTACATTTATGGATATAACTGATATATACAGGCTCAACTTTGCCATGTTATATTCCAGTTGTTTGCTTTCTTCTTTTTCCATTTATTTAATTGCATGTCTTACCTGGTGGTTTCTTTCTGTTGTTGTTCTGAAGATTGTGGTCATTTTTATCTCTATCTAGTATGTCTTTCAATACTGTTTCTAGTGTTGGCTTGGTGGACATGAATTTTATCAGTTGTTCTTTCTCATGAAAGTATCTTGTTTCTCCATTAAATTTGAAAGATAGTTTTACTGGGTGCATCAGTCTGGGTTGAAAGTTGTTTTCTTTCAGGGCTTGAAATACCTCACTTCAAGCTCATCTTGACTTGAGGGTTTGTGCTAAAAAGTCTGCTGTGAATCTAATGGGCTTTCCTTGATAGTTGAGTCGTGTCTTTTCTCTAACAGCTTTTAGTAATTTATTTTTATGCTCTGTGTATGGGATCTCAATTGTCATATATCTGGGTGTAGATTTATGTTGGTGTGACTGCTTGGTGTTTTATATGCCTCACTTATCTGCATATCAGATTTTATCCCCACATTTGGGAAATTTTCTGCTATTCGGTGAATATTTTAGTTATGTCATTTGCATTGACTACTGCATCTTCACTGATGCCTATTTATCTTATGTTGTTGCTGTTGGCATCATCTTGAAGCTGCTGGATTGTCATTTCTTGCTGCTTTGTTATTTTTAAAAGGTCCATCCTTCATGATCACTAATTGCAATCCTGTCTTTAAGGTCCAAAATCCTATCCTTAGCTTCATTTAAACAGTTTTTCTAGCTATAAATAGAGTTTTTTGTTTCTTGGATGTCTCTTTGAGTTTTTTCATGAATTCAGCTTGTTTTCTATATAGTTCATTCAAGGTTTCAGTCAGTTTCCCATGCTCCTATACTTTTTTTTCCCCTCTATTTCTTCTTTAGCTGCACTGAGCAACTCCTTTACTAAGGTTATTATTTCTGTCTTTACATGAGAGATTACTTCTAATTTGATTTTCTCTATAGCCTCATGGAGTTGGTTTTTTTTTTTAATTTCACTCGCTATCTTTTCAGAGATTTCTGGTGTGTTACTTTTGAAGTCCTCTATTTTAATGTCTCCTTTGTTGACTCCTGGTGGACTGGATGTTTGAGATTGCATTTTGCTTTTTCATTTTGCCATTTTCCACTTTCAAGTTAATATTTGGTCCTTCTATCCCACTAGTGTCAATGTTGGTAGTGTGTATCTTGAGGTCCTACTGTACGGTTGATGTTTGTCCAATTGCTGGGTCCCACAATGAATAGGTGGGCCACTCGCCTGACTTTCCCCTGCTGGGCCTTTTGAGTGAATTATATTCTTCCTTGGATGACAAGCCTAGGAGTATTGTTGGAAATCAACCCTAGTTCCTGCTGCTATTATGTCTCCAGGTTGTTCCAGGTCACCAAATCTCCCTGTCTATAGTGTTTTTGTTGGCTGAGGCCCTACTGTGCCCCTATTGTGTTCCTGTGTGTCTCATGGGCCCTTTTGATTTTCTCCAAGTTGGGGAAGCCCTTATTGGCACACTCCTCACCCTGCCTGATGTTTTCTGTGTGCAGGAAGGAGTCACTTACATTCTTGCCAGACTCACCAAGGTCTTACAGTTAGTCATAGGGAGCTTTACTACTGGCTCTATTTACCCACTGTACACCTCTATTTTAGAGGCATACTTACCACATTGACTAGAACCTCCTGAGATCCTCTGTTTGGGTGAGGCAGTTATTGAATCTTTCCTCAAGCTAGCACAGTTAACTTTCTGTAGTCCAAGTTCTGGGGAAAAGGGTGGGAGCTGAAGATCTACAGCAGTATTAGGTCCAGGAGGTAGGGAGTGGCCCCAAAGGGCCATCAGGTGTCCTTGGTCCTAGCATCCACTAGGCATGCAAGAAGCATGGCACAGAAGCATAGGTGGTCCTGGGCCAAGGGATGGGCCAGTGGCATCAGTCTAGGCATCTCCAGGATGTGCAGGAAGCATGGCACAGGAGCGTACACGGTCCTGGTCCAAGGGGCTGGCTGGTGTTGTCAGTCTGTGCATCCACAGGGCATGTGGAAAACATGTGCAGTGGCATATTGGTCCTGGGCCGAGTGGCAGGCTGGTGGCATCAGTCCGGGCATCCATGGGGCACTATCTTGTTTCTAAGTCCTATATCACTTTCATGGTTTTGTTCTGAGTGGGTTCATTGTGTTTTATCCTATTCTACTTAGTGAAGCTGTGTCTTTAACTGGTTGTTGAAGTTGTATGAAGAATGCCAGGAGAAGCACAGGAACATAGTGATTGGAGCCTGCTGAGGTCTTCTGTTTTGGTGAGAGGTCACTGAGTGTCACTTCAACTCAGCACAGTTAATCCACTGCAGTACCACGTTCTGGGAGGTGCAGTGGGAGCCGAAGATCAAGTACTTAGTCTAGGAGATGGGGAGGGTCACTGGGGACAGCAGCAGTTGGCCCAGCATTCCTCCAGGCCAGCGGGGATCGCACAGGAAGTATGTGGTGGCACCAGCCAATGTCCGAGGGCAGTGCTCATTCCTCAGGGCAGGCAGGGTTCTGCACAAAGCGCTGCGGTGCAGGCCAAAGTCCAAGGCAGGCCAGCGTCCCTCAGGACTGGCCGGGCTCACTCAGGAAGTGTAGCTGCACAGACCAAGGTCTGAGGATGGCATGGCATTCCTCAGGGCTGGAGGGAGTCTCTCAGGAAGCAAGCACCAGTGCAGGCCAAAGTTTGAGGGTGGTGTTGTATTCCTCAGGGCCAGCAGGGGGCATGCAGGATGCACACAGCAGCATGGGCCAAGCGTGGCGCCTGTTCCACAGGGTCAGCGGGTGTCGCACAGAAGCATGTGGTAGTGTGGGTCAAGGTCCAAGGGCAGCAGGCGTTCCTCAGAGGGTCCAGTGCGGGTCGCTCAGGAAGGCTCCTCTAAAATTCTTGTAGAAGTCAGCAATGAGACCTTCAAAACCAGGGCATTTCTTTTTTGGCAAGTTTTTAATTGCATTTTCAATTTCATTGGCAGATATTGGCATATTTAAAATTTTTATATTCTTTCAATTTAATTTTGGTAATTCATATATATCTAGGAATATGTCTATTTCTTCCATGTTTCCTATCATTCATCTTCTGGATTTCCACAGTATCCACTGTGATTTCAACATTTTATTCTAATCGCCTGAACTTTAGTCTTTTCTTTCCTTTTTCGATGAGTTTTGCTAAGAGTTTTCTATTTTATTTAATCTCTCAAAGAACCAACTCTTGTATTCACTTTTTTATTGTTGTGTTGGTCAAAATTGCATTGATTACTGCTATGATCTTTATAATTTCTTCCCTTGTATGATTTTTGAGCTTGACTTGTTTTTCAAAATTAAGTTTATTATTTTAGGTTCTTCTAATTTCCTTATGAGAGATATTAATGCTATTAATTTTCTATTAGGGCTGCTTTTGTTGATCCCATAAGTTCTGGTATTTTCATTAGCATTATCATTTGATTGTAGGTACTGTTTAATTTCATCTGTGAGTCACAGATTGTTCAGCAGGGTGTTATTTAATTTGCATGTGCTCAAGAAGTTTTGTTGGTTCCTTTTACCATTGATTTCCAATTTCACTGCACTTTGGTCTGAAAATAGACATTGGATAATTTCAATTCCTTTGCATTTACTGAAGCATGTTCTACGGGTGATCATGTAGTCTATTTTGGGTTATGCCCTATGTGCTACTGAGAAGAATTTGTATTCTGCTATTGTGCACTGGATCTTTCTGCAGATATCTGCTAAGTAAATTTATTCACAGATTTTCTTCAGTTATAATATTTATTTGTTGATTTTTTGTCTGTTTTATCTATCTATTTGTTAACTATAAGGTATAAAGGTCCCTGTTTATAATTGTGTTACTGTTTATTACATTTTTATGTCTGTTAATACTTTTTTATGTATAAAAAAGCTTCTGGGAAAATGGCAGGACAGTAAGCAGCAGAGTAAACAGCCTCTCTGAGAGAACTAGTTCAGATACTGGAATATAACATCATGCAGAGGACAAAAAAGTAGGAAGTAGGTCTCCTGGACCCAGAAAGAATCTAAAGTGAGAATTAAAGCTCACTGAGAAAGTAAAAACTACAACTAAAATGAAGAAGAAGGCAGTAGCTAGTGGCACCTTCATCCATAGCCAGACTCCCTGTGCAAAAGGAGCTTTTGGAACCTGAAAATGCACAGTCACAGTGACGGTGGTGGCTGGAGACCCCAGTGCTCTCTGCAAAGAGATGCTGACATGAAGGAGAGCAATGGATGTGGAGGACAGAACCGGCTGGTGGTGAGTGCAGAGGGCTCATTCCTCCTGTGGGAAAGAGCAATTGGCCAGGAGCTATTTTGGAGTCCGTATAAATAAACTGCTGGCTTCCTCTAGCAGCTCCTACCACTAATATAGATAGCCTCAATTCACCAATAAAAAGAAACAGAGGCAGTGTTGATCAGGAGACAGCATCCAGCACTATACTTTTTGCAAGAATCGCATTTAACTTGAAAAAAAAATTCATAGTCTGAAAGTCTAAGGAGAGGGAACAATGCTCTATGTGACAAGGAACCAGAAAATAGTAGGGGTAGCTTGCCCATCAACTGTGGAGTGGACAAGAAAGATGTGGAATTTCTGTACAATGGAAAGCTACTCAGCTATTAAGATAACCTCTAGGCTCTTGTAAGTAAATGGATACACCTTGAGATCATGCTCAAGGGTCAAATTGTTCAGAGTCACATTGGTAAATATCATGTTGCGTCCCTTGTATAAAAACCTAAAGGAGTTAGTGGAATCCAAAGTGCACAAAACGCATTTGTGGAAGTGAAAGTAGAGGAAGTGTGTAAAAAGGTAAGGCAGTGGCCATTGTTAATCTACTATCATGATTTGCAACCTGTATTGTTTTCATTGTTCTGTTTAGTTTGGCTTTATTTGGTTTTGATTTGTCTAATTTTATTATATTTGATGGCATGATTAGCTATTTCAAGGATAACAATATATATTATGATAGCCATTATTGATTTCCTATTATCTTATTTTGAAGCCCTTTACTGCTTTCATTGTTTTATTTTGATTGATTTTGTTCTGTTTTGCTTTATTTGAATGTATCATGTCTGATGGTATAAGTAAATACTTTGAAGATAACAGGCCATATAGTAGCCACTTTTGTTTTACTCTTATCTTGATTTGAAGTCCTGTAACACATTCATTGTTTTCATTGACTCTATTCTGTTTTATTTCATTTAGTTTTATTCTCTTCAAAATAAAAATAAATAAATAAATAAAGAGTTGGGTCCTGTATTTGGCATATATATTCATGATTGCTGTTTCCTTTTCGTGTAGTTTTCCCTTAACAAGCATTTGATGTCTTTGTTTATCTCTTTTGGTCAGCCTTGGCTTTAAGTTTGTTACCTGAAAATAGGACAGCTATCCCTGTTTTTTTTCTGGATTCCAGTCACATTGAGGATTGTTTTCTATCTTTTAACTTTCAGTCTACGAATTCCCTTTTGAGTTAAATGTGTTCGTTGAATGCAATATACTTGTGAATCTTGTTTCTTGATTCATTCACAGTTCATTTCTTTTGATTGGTGAGTTGAGACCATTTTCATTAATGAGTATAACTGATATGCATTGGCTTGTCACTGTAATTTTATTTTCCTGTTGATGGTTCCCTGTGTTTCTACTTTGGTTAATTGTTTCCCCTGTCTGGTAGTTTCTTTCTGTTGGTAAAGAACTCTTTGTAGGGATGGTTTGGTGTTTATGAATTTCTTTGGTTTTTCTTTTTCATGGAAGGATTTTATTCCTCCATTAATTCTGAAAAATAATTTTTCAGGATACATCAATCTGGGTTGCAAGATGTTTTCTTCCGGGATTTGAAATACTTTATTTACCTAAACTCTCCTTGATATAAGGGACTGTGTTTAGAAGTGTACTGTGATTCTGATGGGCTTTCTTTTTAGGTGATTTATTTCTTTTCTCTTACAGATTTAATATTCTGTTCTTGTGTTGAATTTCTTTAAGCTTGATTTCTTTATGTCTTGGTGTAGATTTATTTTGGTCATGAATAATTGGATTTCTATATGCCTCATTTATCTGTATGTCAAATTCTTTTTCTATGCTTGGAAGATTTTCTGCTATTACTTCTCTGAACAGGTTTATGTTGTTTGAGATGACTCCCACAATTTCATTTACTGCAATCGGTCTTATGTTGTTCTTTGCATGGTCTTGCAGTTGTTGGATTGTTTTTCATAGTCCCTTGATATTTTTAAGATATCTTTATTTTTGTGATTGATAGCCACAATCCTGTCTTCTAGGTCTGATGTTCTATCTTCATTTTAATTTATACAGTTTTGCAAACTTTCAATGGATTTTTTAAGTTCCTCCATATCTATTTGAATCTGTTTCACAGATTCCATTTCTTTCCCATATTGGGCACTCAGGGTTTCCATTCTTTTTCAGTACTACACTTTTTAAAAATCTATGTCTCCTCTAAATTTTCAAAGCAAGACATACACTATGGTCATCATCTGTTTTTTTAGACTGTGAGAATACTTCCGTTTTGATATCCTTTATAGCTTTATGTATATTCTTTATTCCCTCTATCATCATTTAAATGATGCAAGTAGACAGCTTCCATTTTCTTCTATTTCATTTTCATCTGGATTTGTCCCTGATGTGCTAGAATTCTGGGGTTCCACTTTGCTTTTTTGTCTTGTCATTTCCTATTTTTTTTTAAATTTTAATTTGTTTTATAGGGGTTTTTTTTGCATTTTTCTTATGTTAGGTAACTTTATCACTTATATCAAAGCTTCCCTAGAAAAATGCTTATTCTTATGAGACATCTTCTGGGTGTAGCTGGCTATTTATCTTTGGGTCTGTCCCAGGATCATGTGTTTCTACTTTATTATTGATCAAGATATTATTATCTGTCCACTTTGTATGCTTTGATACTGTGACTTGAGCAACTATCTCTAAGATGATAATGTGTAATCTATTAACTGGTGATTTCTTACTGTTTTTTTTTTTTTTTTTTGTAGTCTGTATTACTTGTACCCTTACACCACTTTGTTTTTTTTTTCTCTTTTTCTTTTTAAATAAAATTAAAAAAAGATATTAACACTGTTATCATACAAGGATGAACAACAGATTACAACAAGTATGGCATCTTGGCTAAAGTAGTACAATTAGTATTAACAACACTATCAACATAACCTTGAAACTGAAAATCTACAGTATCTGCTACTTTGGTGCTAACCAAAGGAGCAAGATCTATATCTATAGTTGTATAACAACCTCAAACATAGATGAGGAATTTCTATACCCTGAGTTTACCCTTGATAGCATGAGTTATCCTGTGTGGAAGGAGAATTTAAGAAGGATAAGGGACAAAACAGAGTGATGTCTAAAGACAGATATAGTAGAAGCAAGGCTAAAGGACTAAGGATTATCACACAAATTTTGTGAAGCTAGAAAGAGGTCAGGAGAGAAAAATTGGAGGAGAAAGCAAAAGAATTTCAAAGCAAAACAGAAAGACTAGAGACAGTATTCATTTACCTGTAAATATCAGAGAATCTGGAAAGACTGGTGAGGAAAGAGAGAGGCAGGGCACAGAAAAAAAAAAAAACAATAAAGGTCAAATCCTATACATCTTCCATCCAAAATTGTTTTTTAGAAATTCAAAAGTAATAATAGAAAAAAATTATTAAAAACAAAAATTTTTTGGTGCTACCAGTTCATTGTTAATTCCCTCGTCAAAAATGGAACCTGTACTGAATAATTCTACCAGTTCTTTAGTGTAATTACCTCTTGGTGCAAGGATGATCTTTCCCACTTCTGACTCCTCTTGCAGTGGTAGGGCAAGGAGAGTGCCCTTGTCCTCAGCTAGCCAAGGGCATTTGCCTGTTGTTTACCAGGAAAATGGTGAAGTCCTTCACCATGGGTCCAAGGCTGCTTGTTTACTTGTGCCATGGGTCATCAGGTAGAGAGCAGGGGCTGCCTGTATCCCATCATCAACCAAGGGCTCTTACCTGCTTGTGCCTTTAGTCCAAGAATGGGGGTGAAGGCAGTGCCCTTGACCTGCTTCAGGCCAAGCATTTGCTTCTATTTATTTTCAGCTAGGGCTAAGGACTGTTCTGTTGGCATTTGTTGGATTGCAGTCTGGGTTCAAGCTCCTATTTTCTACCTGAGTTTTCCTCCAGCTGATGTTCAGGAATTCTATTATGACTGGACTGCGTTTCCTTCATTCCACTCCCAGATGTTGGCACTAAAGTAATCCAGGGGGTTTTGTGTTGTTGGAATTTGAGCCCTGGATCACTTTGAGATTAAAATGACATTCCCTCACTCCATCTGCTACTTTGTGCTGGAAGCGGAGTGCTACCACTTTGGATCACTCACTATTGGATGACTGTGGGGTGCCTCATTCAGGAAAATGTCTCATGTTCTCAATGCTGCCTATGACTGCACACAGCACACAACTCTACCTGTCCAGAGCAGGGCTCAGTGTCCAACGGCTGGTTCTGTGACACCTCTTGGGAAACATTTTCCCACTGTATTGGGTCTTGTTATACTGGGGTGTGTGGCTAACTTCATAGTAGTTTTTAGATTGTATCAAGTTTTGAGGCTTTCTGAGTTTTGTTACTTCGTTCATGACATCTGTCCCTTTTCTAGTAAATTTAAATGACATTTAAGTCATATATTTATAATTGATATATGTGATAAGTATCCAGAATTTCTGTTCTGTTTACTGTGTTGACTGTGATAATATTACACTTTGAAAATTATTTTGTAATAAATATAATTTTTCTTTCACACAATTTATTTGTGGTAGCTCATATACATTTATCCTTCCTGCTGCATATTTTTCCTAAGTTTCAGAATAAATTCAATTGGTGTGTGTATGTGTTCATTGTACAGGGTAATTTGGAAAGAATGACCATTTTTGTATCGTGAAGTCTTCATATTCAGTAACATTACATGGATCTTCGTTTGTTAACATGTAGATTTTTTTCTTTAAGGTTTTGTGATGCTCAGCTGCTTTTAAATGTTTAAAAAATACTTCCTTCTAAAAAATACTTTCTTCTTAGGATAAGATATAAATCAGTATTTTTTCTTCCTTTTTTTCATACTCATTATCTTCATTATAATTTTAATGGTATTATACTAACACCTACTTTTCTGGCCTACAACATATACTGTGCATATTCTGGCAAAATATAAAATGGCTGGATGTATAGAAGAATTGAAAAGAAGGGAAAACATTGAGATAAACGATATGTAAGGAAGGGATGGTTTTGCTTCAGGGCCTTAGAGAGAATGCTTGATGAAAGTTTGACTCATTGATTCAATAAAGTAATTTAATTGATTCTCAGAGTTTGGTGTAATAGATTGTTAGCTCCTGTCTCCAGGCACTGGTTATTATAAGCTTGGCATTTCACTGTGATGATGAGGAAAAACTCCCTATAGCAACTTGAAAAGCCATTTGGACTGAGAAGGAGAGAGACGGTGCCAATCAGTGTGAAAGTGTTAATGGAAAGCAATCGTGGTTTCCCTGAGAGGTATCCTTCTTATTAATGAGCTTTAAATCTTAATGGAATTGTATGGCATTGCGTGTGTTTGAATATATGCATGCATTTTAAGAACTAGAAGAAAAACAAGAATGTAAAGGTGTATTCATGATTTAATTTGGAAAGAAGATTTTTTTTTCAAATTATTTTCTAAAATCAAGATAATAAAACCTATGGCTTCATTCACCATGGATTCTGCCTTTTAAACATGGGAAGTTTAGCACTTTATTATAAACTTCTTTTCTTTGAAGGATTGAAATTGAGAATATTAGTCCTATTTTCCCAATAAAGTTATAAAGCCAATGAACATATATATGCTATGAAAAACTAAATGACATGGTATGGTTTACATTTTCCATAACAATGTGTTATGTGACTAACACATTGGGACTAAACTATAGCTGATTTTTAAATTTTTTTCTCCATTTTCTTTTGTAACAACATTTTAAAGAAAGTCTATAATAGAGATGAGAAAAGTTGAGATGCTGTTGTGGCAGTGCAGGAGAGATACAACAAATACCTGGATTAGGCAAATGGTAGCAGGGATGGAGGAGAGGGAACAGACATGAGGCTTGTGTAGAAGACAAAATATGCAGGCTTTGATGGGTAAGACATAGCAACATAGAATACACAGTCAAGGGTAATTCCTTGTGTTGACTTGCTCATGAAATTCATATTGTAATTTTTATTCACTTTTTAGTTTTATGATTTGGGACATTAAACAGTCTTTGGTTTTGTTTCACCTTTTGAGATAATAATATGTATCACCTGAAGGTATTGTGTGGAACAAATTGAATATATAGCAATGTGCTTTCAACTCTAAAATGTTTCATAGAAGATTTTCTTCCTTGGAAACGCTGTATCATAAGATGATGCCTCTAGATCCATGTTAAAAAAAAAAGCTCAGCTAATAATTTCTGTGCCTCTGTTTTAAAGGAAAACACTATTTTCAGTGCTATATCATCTGTATTCCTCATTGCCAAGGAAGATACTGCAATATAACAGAAAAAGCTAGAATACACATTATTCCTTAAGACCTAGCTCAAATACTACATCTTTCATATGTTAGTGTAAATACAACATATTTCTTAGCTTTGTTTTTTTCATGTGTAAAACTAGGGTACTGCACAAAGTTCCACTTCTTTCTACCATTGAATAGTAAGTAATTCTAAACTCTCAATATTCCTATGAATCCAGTTCAATAAAGGCCATTGGTCTAGTTGCAAACCTTCTTAACCTAATGGAAATCATAAATTTCCTCATGGAGAATGTAAGTTATTTTCCTGCAACTTCATCAGGAAAAATACTGAGTAATATATTTTTCTTTTTTATTTACCAAAGGTTGGCATGGACCTTTTATCTTGGAGGTTGATATTTTTTCTTAAATCTTAAGTTAGCTATTTTTTTCCTCTAGTCTCAGTTCCCTGTTTTCCTTTATGGTAAAGGTTTTCCTCTTTACCATCTATTCTATTATTGAAGATAAGAATCCCCATTACTTAAATGCAGGAACAAAAACTAGCTACTTTCTGAGATTCTCAACCTTCCCCTGAATTTTCTGGGCTTTTTTCATTGTTGAAGGCTACAGTGTACCATTTTGTTTGGTCACTAACCCAAATGATTTTATTCAAGTAATGTATTTTTTTTTGGTATGTGTAGTAACTAAACTCTCAGAAGTAGATAATGTTCAGTTACTGTTTTTACAGATAAGTCTGAGATCTCCAGTAGCACAAACAAAAAAACTCTCTTTCAGTCTTTGCTGATCTCTATTGCAGAGCATAGCTTTAACACCTAGGTTTGCACTGAGCGCCAGCATTTAGCCCATGAAAGGTAGGTAAATTTCCATGCATTGATGCTTTTGAGTGTAATAATTTCAGAAAGAAACTCTCTGCAGGTTTCCCCCCATGCCTAAGGTCTTGTCCTAGTCCATTTTCTCTTGCTACTGACAAGCACAGACAGGGAAATTTATAAAGAAGTGTATTTTGAGCTCAAGGTTCTGGAAGATAAGCATGGCAATGTATTTGTGCAGCTCTCAGTGAAGGCCTCATTCTGCTTCATAAAATGGCAGAAGGGCAGCCAACAATCACATTGTGAGACAGCAAGCAAGAAAACACTGCCAAGCTTAATTTCCATCAACCTATTGTCATAGTAACTAACCAAGTCCTACAAGCTCCACATTAATCTCTTAGTGAAGGTGGATACCCTATGATCCAGACATCTTTTAATGTCCCACCCCTGTCAACACTGTTACATTCAGAACCAAATTTCAACATGAGCCCTGGAGAGAAAAATCATATATAACACATGGCAATACTATAAGTTGATTCAAAGTTTCAAATAAGGTTTTGGCTCCTATCATCTGAGAGTTTTTAGCTCAGTTTTCAGTGATTTCAGCAAAATCTACCGTGTCTGTACTCTGAGTCCCAAGTTAGGCAAATTGGTTTGAGGGTTTTTGTGGTAACTTTTCGGTTAGGCTCCAGCCAGGTTAAGAACAGACAACAGCATGAATGAACCTGAACGATATTACGCTAGGTAATATAAGCCAGTCACAGAAAGACAAATACTGTATGACCTTACTTATATAGAGCATCTAAAAAAGTCAAACTCATAAAGTAGAGTGTAGAATAGTGGTCACCATAGGCTGGTAGAGAGATGTGGGCTGGAACATGAAGGGGAGATGTTGGTCTAAGTGTACAAAGTTTTAGCCAAGAGAAATAGTTTTTAACTATATTTCACAATACATTGAATATGGTTGTAATAAAGTATTTCATATCTGTAAGTTGTTGAGATAGTAAATTTCAGATCTCTCACCAAAAAAATAATAGCTAAATAAAGTGTAAATACATTAACTGGCTTGATTTCATCAGTCAACATAGTACACTTATAGGAAAGCATTATGCATTACTACATAAACATATACACTTACTATGTCAATTAAAGTAGTGATTTAAACCAGCTGTGATGACCTATACCTGTAGTCCCGGTACTTGGGAGGTTGAGGCAGGAGGATGGCTGAGAGTCCAAAGAAATCCTGGGCTACATAATTAGTTCAAGGCCAGCCTTAACTACACAGTGACACCCTGTCTCAAAAACCAATAAAGTTTAAAACCTATGGATTTAAAAACACTTTTAGAGCTGAAATGTACAATAACAAATGAAAATTTCAATGGAGACACTCAAGAATATATTCAGGCTGACGATTTAGCTCAGCAGCATAAGTGCCTGCCTGGCAAGAGTAAGGTCATGAGTTCCCTGCTTGTATGTGGCAGATGATAAACTTTACAAAATGCAGACCTAGGGCTCTATTGCTTTAACTTTGGGAGATTATTTTAAAATGTAAAACTCCTTTACAGAATAGCCTAACTCCTAGAGAAAGAAGGTAAGACGTTTGCAGAAACCATGGTGGCATTCAATTTTGGAGGACATAAAACAGAAAGACTTGATGATGAATGAGTATGGTCATCTCTGGCAGAATGACAGTTGAGTGGTGGTATTAGCTGTGATGGTGCTGGTGGCAGTAAAAGCATAGTAACATTAGAATTTCAGACAATAAAGAGATAAAAATGATTACACCAAGTGAATTCATCTAATGTTGCCCTCTTCCTGCTTGTTATGAATAATTTAGTCTTAGAAGGCACTGGTCTTTTTCTGGGAAGACTGTTCTGCTTTATCAAACTCACTCTTGAAGTTTTATGACATATGATGATCAAGAGTAAAGACAGAACGGGAGCATAATATGCTAACAAGAAGTACACAGAGGGGAGAGTTACAGTGGATACTAATAAATTATGATAATAACTGTGATTCATAAAGCAAGTGGATAAAAGGCAAGTGGAACACTTTAAGGAAGTGCTGGAATCATTTTCAAGTCCTTATTCATAGCTGCACTGGTTATATTGTATATTTCTTCCTGTAGATACATCTTCCACCACTCTCTGTCCTGTTTTTGATCCTTTCGGGATGTAGACCCTTTTTCTGCTGGGTTTCTAGCTGTCACTTCTAGACAGATTCAGTGCATGGGATGCACTAGCATTAGATCAAAGAATAGGAAAAGAGATATTGGGTATTGATTGCGCTCCTCATAATCAATCTGGCTATGCTTCACACTGTGACTGTTGTCTTGTAACAAGGGTAACACCCCCTCCAGGTGAAGACCCATTCTCCCATAGCTACAGCTTCCACTAAGTTTTATACACTCTTTCCTCTGGTTCCTCAGTCCTAAACAGGAGAGCAGCATCCTTCTATTGTTAGTGCTGTGCCATTTTGCCATTTTGTTGCTTTTCCACTATTCTCTCTTGTGTTTGTAAAACTGGCCTCTATTTTAAGCTATCCTCAATTATACCCCTGGAAAAAGCCATCATTGTCCTATCGGGACTCTGATGCAGCAATGTTTAAGAAATATAAATAAATACACAGCTTCTTTTTAAATTTCTCTTGAGAGCATAAGCTGTTTATGACCAGGCTTCAATTCTAGGACTAAAAACATGAATAAAAACCTCATATAATATAGGGTAATTTTAGCCTTTTATGTAAAGTTCTATGACTCTAGGAATGGGAAATGAGAGAATGAATTATGTTTCTGGCCGGATTTTGAAGTAACACTGGATAAATTTAGAAGGAGAAATAGTTTCCATACTTATTGCTCTATCTGTGCATTTCATGATTTTGGATATGCAATTTCATTTCCCTAATGGGTCTGACTTGTCCTAATGAAGTCAGCTAATGCTTTCCTTTAATTTTAATAGAAACTAATTTTATTTCCTTTTTGCCTTTCTCCATTATTATATCTCCTCTATCACCAAAAAAGCTATAGCTGACACAGTTGGATGGCCTGCGTGCCAAGAATCAGTATTCACTAGGTTTAGCAATAATGTATAACTACAGAATATTGTACTTACTGAACAAGATGCAAGCGCACAGAACTTTGTGGAGAATGTTTTATTCCAAAGGGACAATCTAGAAGCCACACTTATAATTTCACTCCTTTTTTATTTTTAACTTTTCAACTGTGTTTGATTGCTTGCTAGCATTGTAAAGCCAGGGAAAAGCAATTGTGCAAATGGCATGAGTTAAGTCCAGTTCACACTAGTTTTCCTTGGCTCTAAATCGTCACCTTTTTCTTCTTTATATACAACACCCTTTTCCTTAGTAGGCACATTCAGAAACAGTTGCATGAAAAAACTCATTCTCAAATATTGCACTGAAAGAAAATCCTGGTGTGAATCTTTTGATAAAGTAATGTCTTCTTATCTATCACATTTAACATAGAGAATTCTACTATGACATACAATGTGTAGTGTATTTATAACATTTGATTTTCTCAGTGGTTCTTAATTCTTAAGGCACCTGAAGTGTCTAACTAGGAAAACAATGTGACTCTAATAAGCATTTGTGTTTTTCTGAATTAGACTCTTTGTACTCTCTGGGCTTTTGGCCACTATTCCATAGGTTTGTGAAGGAAACATTTATGGCTGATCCTAGAAAATATAAGTATGGAAACGTGCTTGTCAGCAAGGCTATTTGCATCCATGGTATGATAACAATATTTCTTGGTCTTTCTTGCCTACATACTCAGAAAAAAACCCTGCCCATGAGGATTTTTTTTTTTAAATTCCAACTCCTCATTTCAAGATTTCTCTGATGAGTCAAGGTGAGATCTTCTCCAGTGGGGACTATTATCAGCCATTTGGGGTGAAGACAGAAGATTCATGAGCCCCCCTACCCCCCCAGCTAGATCCACCCTGACAATCATCCTGTCAAGGTTATCTTTTTGAGGCCTTCAGAGCAAAGACATACAAAAGAATATTTAGAAGTCACCATTTTCCCCCTTCTTCTGGTAGTGCCATATGAAATGTTCCAATTTAATGAATCATTAATTTTAACCACCTTTTTTCATGCCTCAAATTGTTATAGAAAAGCCACTCAGATCTCAGGAGGTAGAAATTGTTTGTCTTTAGGTAATAAAGAAAATCAGTGTCATGCTGTCACTTTTTATTTTTGGCTTTTCTAGGCCAACACCTATGTCTGTTTAAGACTTTCTACACCCAAGATGCCAAGAAAAAAGGAAGGTAATGTGGAGTGAAAAACAATAACCATTTACTGATTGCTTATTAGATGCCAGATCCTTGTGCTTTGGGCTTTCTATATTTTAGTTAATCCTATTCAAACTTAGCAAATAGGTGTTGTTACTGGTTTCATCTGACAAGATGATTGAGGCAAAGTTTGTTAAATTCATAAAATATACATGTAATGGCAGATCTTGGACCTGAACCTTAGTTTATCTGGTTGCGAAATCTGTGAACTTCTTATCATACCATGAGACCTCCCACTTTGTAAGTCACCCATTTTCTGAGTTTCTATTCATTTTGTCCTAGGTTTTCATGGCTGGTAATGTCCCTGTAAGAAATGCATTAAATTGTAAAAGATCTTTGGCTATTAGAGCCCATTTCTCTGCCTCTTGGTAGGACTTATCTAAGGTACAACACGATGTGCATGTGTCACAAACTTTACTTCCACAGTTTTCATCCACTTGCTTGTAAGAATGGATTTGGTATCTTAATTTATAATAAGAATGTTTTCATTCTAATGCTATATTTTTCCTATTCACAGTCTCTCCCACACTCAGAATTCAGACTGAAGTAGCATTGGGATCATTCAGTGGTGCTTCTCCTACTCACCCAGTAGTCACAATCTGTACTTAAGAGGCAGCAGGAAGCTAACTATAGCCACATAACAAGAGATAGTAAATGCTACTGAATCTCAAGGAACCAGATAGGGCTTGGGTCTTACCTTGGAATTTGTAAACTTTAGTGATACCCTTTTAATCAATTTGTGCTGCTGCTTCAGCTGCTCCATCTATTTTAGGTTCTGTTTTGGGGAACTCCACTAAGAGCAACCCTCCTTTTGACTGAAAGTCTTTTAAAGTAGATATGTCACCTGTGGTATCCTGGTTTGGGTGAAGACAAGAAGCCTGGAGAACACTGTGTAAACAGTAATAGGAGAAGACAGAGTAGATAACAGGACAGTTAATAGGCTTCTCCTGAGACGTCTAAATCATCTGCTACATAATGGTTCTTAACAAACTCCCCCCTGGCTCTTTGATTTTATCAACCCTTAAAGAACTGGTAGAAATATGTTGACAAATACGAAATTCAGGAAATTTGCTGTATGTGAAAGCCCAAACTTTCCTAATGACTGGAAGAGGACTTCATAACCACAAAGTTTATCAGGTACAATCAAGGCAGATAATTCTATTTTTTCCAAAATACTCGTAAGAAGTACAGTAGTCTAGCTACTGGCTGATTAGTATGGCTTCCAGTAACAGGTAAGGTATTATAAGAGCATGTTAGCTGAATGTCAGCCACGTTGGGAGATCCTAAGTATTATTATTCTACTAATAAGAATGTGTGACCAAAAAACATTGGAGATGTGATTTAGCAGTCACATAGCTAACCCTTTGTTTTCCATATTAGGCAAAATTTGAATTTCCATTTCTCTCAAGGCACTGTCAAGCCTTCATCACTATGAGCAGAATTCCTCACGAAGGATGCTGGAGCTTTTGGCTGCTTCTCCAAGTGCCTTTCTGCTTTGTTTTTCTCTAGAGATGTTGAACACTGCCTGCTGATGGTATGCAAAGTTCTTGGTGCACTGTTGTTTTCTCTAAAGCCCTCAGTTGGTACTTATGGTGTGGTTATGGCTGTGCTGCTGGGAAATAGTGGCATGATGATCTAAGTGTCAAAAAGGTAGATTCATATATCATTCAATTTGTTCTCTTGCTTTCAAACTTCAATTTTCATGTGACTGGATTTTGTCACTTCTCCCTATATTTTCTTATGTCATTCAGAGAGGTAATCCATAGATCTCTGAGAACAACACACACACAAACGCGCGCGCGCGCGCGCGCGCGATGTGTCTCAGTCTGCATGCCTCCCTTCCTCTGAAATGCAGTCTCTCTTCCCAGCTTCCCATGATTGGTGACAGAATGACAGGGCAGTGCACTTGATAGGGAAAATTTTCTTGTTGCCCCCAGAATTTCCTTGCCTTCATCCACCTTCAAAGATTTCCTGACTGTCCTCTCAATGGTTGACAAGAAACAAGAAACAATTTGAATAGAGACAAATCACCAGATCTGATTAAGGCCAATATAGGAAGAATGCAGGAGAAAGAAATAAGTGGTAGGAAATTAGAGCTTCTTTCCCTTATTCCAGAAATGTGGCTGTGGTCAGTATTGAAAAGAGATTTCATGGCAGATTTGAGAGCTGTAGATTTTCACCTGCCTTTGGACATGGCACTTTATCACTGTGAGATCTTGTCAGAGTGCTGCTCTTTTCCATCATTCATAATCTAACTTGTAAGGTCTTGAAGAGTCACAATGTTAATGTGATTTTTCAAACTTGAGCCACTAAAACTGAGCCAGAAATACAAAAAAAAAGCTGTCTCATAAGTGAAATTTACTAATACATGTATACAAATGTTCTGATACATATTCTATTTAAAAAAAATAATAGGAAATGCAATTTAGGAAAGGTTGACCCTGACTACTTTATGAAGAGTGTGAACCGGGTGCCTGAGAATGCATTTCTACAGCATAGTATAATGAACTGCCTGGTGTGGTACTTTCCTTAGCATTTACCTTGCCCCTATAATCATTCCACTGCTATAACAATGTAATTAATTTTTTAAAATGGTAAAAGAGAAATATTATGATGGAAAGGACACAATAGAGAATAAAGACTTCTCCATCATGAAATTAGGGTTTTCACATTACTTAATGGTATTTTCAATGATCTGTAGTTGCAAAATATATCATTTTATTGTGCATTTTTTCCATTGAAGAGCATTTTAGAAGGGTTGACAAAACATTCTTTCCTTTAATCTTTCCCACATCCCTAGTTAACTAAATGCTGTGGTTATAACTGCTTAAGATTTCTGAACTGGAGAAACTTCAATCCTTCTATACCCAATGTGCCACACATTGGTCACTGGTATCTTTTGTTTAGACCAGCATAGGTTCCTTGTGAATATTTAGATCATTTAAAATATTTTCCCTTTCCTAACCACCTACCTCTATCCATATATAGGCAAGAAAATAATGTTAATGGTAATTTAGTAGCAGAGACTGAATGAGAATTCAAATCCGATTGCCAGATGGTCTTCACAGTGGCTCGTGTTGTCTAACACAGAGGTTCCCAAAAAGTAAGTCTCAGTTTTCTCTGTAAGGGTTCTATTTGACACTGGTTGACATCAGCAAAAGTGCTTCACATTTCATTAGAGGTTATCATGCTTTCAATGAAGACCTCAAGAAAGCAGTTTCACAAACAGCTAGCAAAATTGCTGAAATAAGCATCCAGCAGGCAGGGATCTTGACAACGCATATATTCATGACTTTCTCTAGTAGGGCACTGAAAAAAATCAACAAAATATCAAAGTTAATAAGAGTCAATACATGGATGTTAATAAGGCAGCAGCATCAATGCTGTTAAAAGTGAAGAAAACTAATGAAATGGTAACATGAGTAAGCTATAGCTGAGTGATAGGATCCCAGGTGAATTTAATTTTCCTTTTTATTCACCAAATGCTCTAAATGGCAATGAATTATTTTAGTGACAGGCAAAACATTTTAATCTCTTTGAGACTTGAGATAATCATGTTTCATATGCAGGATTGGGAATCAATGAACCGTGCTCCCATCGGTAAATTGTTCTCTCATAGAGTGCCTATTCCCATGTCATACAAATAAGGCATGTTTACGCACTATGACTTCAAAGTTTGTAATTTTTTCACTACATTAGCCTATATATGGTATGGTATTAAGTCATCTTTTTCTTGTCACTTGTGTTTAGGTCACATGGTTCAACGAAGTTAGGTCTACTGTATACATCTTGATAGTTTTTTAGGAACTGCCTGGTTAGATGTATCTCCTTACAAGAATCTACTTAATCATTTTATTTTCTATACATCAAGTCAGTACCATGGTCCAAAAGGAAACAATTTTGCTATGCTTCAGCATTACCTGGTTTTAATGAGTCTCTGGAGAGGTCTCTAGATGGATTTTCCTGCCAAATCTGATTCAGTCTAACACTGCAAATGAAGCAGTGAACTTGGGCATTTTGCCTGTCAATAGATTTCTATGTGGAGTAGCAGCCTACGACTCTGGAAGAGTCTTAAATGACACATTCTTAACATTTCACCACAGGAACACGGAGATGAATTCAATGTGGTTTGCTGTTCTTGGTTCACAAAAAGTATATATTCATCTTCACATAAGTTCTACAAAAATATTCTATCTTTAATAATTTAATTGATTTGATGCAGACAAGATCTAGTTAGCTCCAACTAAAAACTATTTGTGCAATATCTGTGTGGAAAATGATTATGGAGGTTGATACTATAGTTTTGCTTTCCAATTATTTATAAACACATTGGAAAAGACAAGAAATGGCCTTCAAAAATGTCTAATAAATATGTACAGAGGAAAGAGTGAATTCATTTTTGATGGGAGTGACAGGCATAAAAGGAAACTATTCTTCATACTGTTATTATATAAATTTTTTGCAGTGGTCCATATCTGAAGTGACAAGAGCATGTATTAGGGTACATGACAAGAGTACCAGGACATTATAATGAAGAGTACACAACGTAATTAGTGCTTATGTGATCATGAGGAGAGGGATTTGAATGTATACAATTTGTGTATCCTAGATGACCTGAAGGAGAAAGGACTTTTTTCAAATATAAGGAGATTTAGTCATGTTCTCACTGGAACAAAATACCTGACACTCATGAATTAAGGAAGGAGAGGTTTATTTTGGTTGCTGCTTCAGTCCATAGTTGGCTAGCTCCAAAACAAGAAGACATGGCAGAAGGACAGAGGAGCATGAGGAGAGCTACTAAGGGCATGGTGGACAAGAAGCAGAGACATAGTGTGAAAGGAGGAGCTTGGAGATGAGACATACCCTTCCTGGTCACTTCCACCATGACTTGCCTCTTCTGGTCAGATCCCACCTCCTAACAGCAAGTCAGGTATGTATCACAATCTAATCACTCTCCATAACCTAGACACTTTCCAAAAGCCCTGCCTTGAGTGCATGAGGATCTTGGGACCATTTAGATGTAAACCATAAAATAGCAAACTTAGGAAACAGACTTGTTATGGGGGAGACCTCTAAAATTAATTATGTTGGTGTATCATCTTGGTAGGAAAAGAGCATTTGTTGAAAACATTGAAACTTGATTTCTATGTGGCACTTTACAAAACCTTCCCTATTACCCTACACATAATATGAATAGATTGGAACCAGACAATTGTGCTGATCTATGTTTGGCTAAATAATCTTTGTCCTGATCATTAGATCAATGTTAATGCAACTCTTCTGAGTCTCTATCATCTTCCTTGATATATTAATTATTTATATAAATGAATTAAGAAAGACCATAATTGACACGCTTATCCAACCACTAGTACAGGCACACCTTCTTTTGTTGCACTTCAGAGCTATGGCAATTTTTACAAACTGAGGCTTTATGGTAACCTTACATTGCACAAGTTTGTTAGTGCCATTTATTCAACAACACGTGCTCATATCATGTTTTTGTGTCAAATTTTTGCAGTGCTCATGACACTTTAAGCACATTCAAGGTCTTGTTAAGTTGCTAGATTGTCCAGGCTGAGGTCAAACTTGGAATCTTCTAGCTTCACCCCTCCAGATGAGGAAGCAGCTCAAAATCTGAGACAAGCCAGCTATTAGGCTTCTGGAACTAAATTATGAGTAAATAGTTGGAGTATTCTTGGAAAACTACGGCAGAGCTTATATTCTTTGTAGTATAAAATCATAGATGTTGAGTAGTAGACAGGGATGGTAGAGTGGACCCATGATTTAGTTGAGAATTTCATTTCACTGGCTGTGTAATACCAATGCTGAAGCCTCCTTTCCTCTGAGGCATTCTCTAAGTTATCTAGCAACCCAGGATATATCCATTTGTGTTTATCTAGTATCTATGACTAAGGACTCTGAGTTATATGGTTATAGCTCTCTTGCTGGGGACAAAAGCATCAGGGAGAAAGTATTAGGAACTGCTTAAATGAGACAGATTTTAATTTTCTTCCTGATTACCTTTGGTTGCATGGGTACACGAATAAAATATTCAGTTATATGCTCAAAATTATTTTCACTTTTATGTGAATGACATATTGACGTAACATTCTTGTGAGGCATAGAAAATAGCTATTTAATTTCCACACCTCTCACTGTGAAATTACAGGAAAATCTTCTTGGAAAGTGTATTTTCCACTGCCTTATGGCTGTTTTGAAGCACCCCCTGCCCACTTCCTTCCTCTTATTCCAGTTTCAAATAGATGAAGCTAAAATACAGGCAGATGTTTCATAATGTCTTAAATTGCTCATTGTACAAACTAAAGAAATAAAACACAAATGTCATGTATATTTGGACTCATTTGAATCAAATTAATATTATAAGACCATATAAATGCATTGAAAGCGGCTTCTTAAGTTTCACTAGATTTATGTCCTGAAAGGCCCATCATAAATTAAAACTACCTTAAGTCCAAAACACATTTAACTCACACATGCATCTCAACATCTTCGCCTAGTAATACAGTTCATTGTGGAGCACTGGTTGCTTCCCTCAACATGATTTACTGGGGTGTTTGGCTCATTACCTCTGCTACCCAGCATTATGAGGGATGGTTTTGTTACACATTGTTGGCCAAGGAAAAAAATCAAAATTCAAAATATTTTTTTTCAATTTAATCTGTAGTACTTCCACACCATTGTAAAATTGTAAGTCAAACCACAGAAAGTCAGGAACATCTGTAACTAATACTCTCCACAGAAAAATTTATGTTTCTAAAATAGTCTTTCTCTTTCTCTGTTGTTCTCTGTCTCTCAGTCTCTCTCTCTCGTCTTTTTTTTAAAGGAGAAAAAACAGTATAATGGTACAAGTAATACAAAATTTCAAAAAAAAAAACAGTAAGAAGTCACTAGTTAATAGATTACGTATTGTCATCTTAGAAATAGTTGTTCAAATTACAGGATTAAAGCATACAAAGTGGACATTCAAACAGTGAGACTGCAAAAACTTTTGCTTTAATGATCCAACAAAAACTTCGTAATATGATCATCTATCTTAACACACCTAAACACACTTGCAGTTGTATTCTTTAGAGCACTTTTTCCTCTCTTTTTTACAACAACATTTACACATTTTGGGTTTTATTACTCCCATAGTTTCTATTACTTTTTTGGAAGAGAATAAAACCAAATATGACAAAACAAAGGAGTCAGTCAAAACAAATGATGGACATAGTCCATGATGTAAAAACAGAATACAAGGTAATCAACAATGGTTACCATAATGCCTCTTGCTACCTTAAAAAGAATTGCCTATAACATTAGGTATAATAAAATTGAACAAAACAATACAGAACAAGATCAATGAAACCTAAACATTGGAAACATTACAGGACTTCAAAAGAAGATAATAGTCAAACCAGAATGGGCATCGTAGTGAATCTTATTGCCTTCGAAGTAGTTCCGTATACCCTCAAACCTGATACTATCAAATAGAACAGAATAGAGTAAAATCAGTCAAAACAAGATGGTGGGAACAATACAGGGCTTCAAATCAATTTAGTAGGAAATCAAAATGTTACTATAATATATCCTGCTAACTTTTTTTGATTTTTCCCTTAATTAAAAAAATAATAATAAATAAATAAAATTTTTGTTTAAAAACAGGTAGAGATTAAGATAAAAGAGGACATAACAACATAACAGTACAGGTCAAAGCATAACAATTTCAGCAACCTAGTGCTTCACCACAAGATAACCCGACTTAATAATAGTTACCATAGTGTCTCTTTCCTACAAATATTTGAGTATAATTTCGTACACTTCTATAAATTCTTTTGCAAATATCACCCCTCAAGACAATTTTTCTCGACCCCCCTAACCCATTTCACATTCAGCAGCCTTATTTGTTACTCTTGATGACTAGAATAAACTTCCCTTAAACGTATTCCTAAACAGGGATAATTTCCTCCTTTCATTCAGGTGTCAGTTTAGATGCTACTTCTTAGGAAAGTCTGGCTTTCTCCCCATCATCCAAAGCTCCGTTTATTTGTTTTAATATTTAGTGTGTATTTCTCCCACTAGAAAAAAGAATTCCATGATTACAGGGACTTTTATTGCTGTTTTATCTCCAGAATCTATAAGAGACCTTGATCTATTGTAGAAATTAATAATTATTTGTTAAAAGTAAAATAAGCACATAAATTATCTCAATGATATGATAAATTTCCTATTCTAAGTCCTCAAATAGTGTGACTATTTCTTTTATGATAGTATCATCATTCTGTATTGTTTTATGGTCTTTTTTTGGTACTTAGAATTGAAATCTTTAATCCAGTTTTTATTTTTATTCTGAGACATTGTCTTGCTAATTGCTGACTTGCCTAGGATGGGCCAAAGTTTACAATTCTCCTGCCTCAGATTCCTAGAGAGCTGGAATCACAGGTATGAGCTACTATGCTTGGGTCTTTATGGTCATTTTAAAGTTTGTACTATTCCACACTTGAATATAAATAAGCTCTCTGCCTCAGTCATTTTCTATTTTGTCTGCAACTCATACCACACAACGAGGATTCACTATCTACATTTATTGACTTGGAAATGGTCAATCATCCTAACAAATTATTTATCATATCTACACATGGATAGATGAAAACAACCTTTCAATTATGGGGATATATATGTGACTCTCTTTAGTTTGTATAACTGCAAACAAAAGATAATCAAATATTATCACCAAAACTGTTCACATAAAGCATAATCAAAACTATTGTCTTAACTACAGTTATTCAAGGTGGTAAGAATGGAAATTTTTTTGTGTGTCAAAAATGTTGTAGGATAAGATTGACATTGACGTTGTGTAATTCGGTGGAAAGTGGATTGCCTCCATAAGGTTGACCATCTTTATTTCATCAGCTGAGGGCCTGAACAGAACAAAAATACTGACTTACCTGAGCAAGAGGAAATACTCCAACAGTCCTCTTCTGGACTGGAATTCTACCATGGGCCCCACTGGTTCTCCAGTCTGCTGTAAATTTGGAATTGTCTGCCTCTGTAATTTCATGATCAAATTTCTTGTAATGCCATTGTAGCTTTAAATCTTTTTTTTTTTTTTTTTTTGCTTACAAAGACTATTTTCCTGTTAAAATAAGAATCTCCCTAAAGAGAAAATAAGTACCTGAAGTCTTCCTAGACATTTACATTTCCACAAATGACTTCCTAATCTTTCTCTCAAAATGGGGAAACAAGAGAAAGGAAGGAGAAAGAACCTATATGTCTTAGAAAGTTCTGTTAAATTGACTTTGATAAAATATTTGCTGGAACTTGCTTTAATCTATGAAAGAAGTTTAGAAACCTTATGCTTTATACCCAAAAGACTTAAAACAATGTCATTGTTTGTAGCTAGTCACTGCTAATACTTAAACTAATGGGCCAAACCACTATGGTTATTATTCCTCAGAATAATGGAAATATTACTCCACTGAGAACGTCTAAGGCCATCTGAGGAGATGCCTTACATCACTAGTAATTGAACATTTTTCAAGTTTTAATAGCACACTAGAGTGGCTAGGATGCAGTGGAGACTGGTGTGATGCTTATACATGGCCCTGTTTGAAAGGAAAATGATATCCCAAAGTATAATTGGAGTTTTCAAAATATGGAATGCTGTGCATGTTTTACTTATTACTATTTAGTTTATCATTGATTAATGTGTTGAACCTGAGGCTGTTCATTCTGTCTCCATCGTTTTTTACGTGTTGTATCTTATTGGATTTTATTATATGTGATAATATAAACAAAAACTTTTATAGACAAGGAGATTATACAGAAACCATTGTTCATTTTCTGTTAGTTGATTCTAAATACCCTGTAATACTGTCATTCTCTTGAATGGTTTTACATTGTCTTGATATTTTTGATGCTACAGTATACGAAGTTATACCCAAAGATTTTAAGGGAAGAGACACTATGGTAACTACTATTATGTCAGGATTATCTTGTGGTGACACACTATTTTGCTTAAATGGCTATGTTTTGACCTGCACTGTTTTGTTTTTATGCCCTCTTTTTTATCTCAATCTCCTTTTTATTATCTACTTTTTCATTTTTATCCTTTTAATTAAGGAAAAATGAATAAAAAATAGCAGGATATATTATAGTAACCCACTTTGATTTCCTATTAACTTGATTTGAAACTCTGTATTGCTCTCACTATCTTGTTTTGACTGATTTTCCTCTATTCTGTTATGCTAGATAGTACCAAGTTTGAAAATCTAGGCAACAACTATGAAGACAGTAAGATCCATTGTGATGCCCATTCTGGTTGACTATTATCTTCTTTTGAAGTCCTCTAATGTTTCCAATGTTTTGGTTTTATTGGTCTTATTCTTTACTGTTTTGTTCAATTTTACTATACCTAATGATATAGGCAATTCTTTTTAAGATAACAAGAGGCATTATGGTAACCATTGTTGATCACCTTGTATTTTGGTCTTACATTATGTATTATGTCCATCCTTTTGATTTGACTGACTCTGTCCTGGTATGTCACATTTGGTTTTACTTTCTTCAAAAAAAAAAAAGTAGTAAGAACTATGGGAGTAATAAAACCCAAAAAGTGTAATTGTCATTGTACAAAAGAAAGGAAAAGAAAGTTCTCTAAAATATATAACTGCATATATATTTAAGTGTATAAGATAGGTAACCATATTACTGAGTTTTGTTGGATTATTGAACAAAACTGTTTGCAGTCTCACTGTTTGAAAGTCCCCTCTATATGCTTTAATTTTGTAACTTCAACAACTATTTCTAAGATGACAATATGTAATTAACTAGTGATTTCCTACTGTTTTTTTTCTGAAATTCTGTATAACTTGTACCCTTTTTCTGTTTTTTTTTCTTTTTTCTCCTTAAATAAAATTTTAAAAAAAGACATAGCTAATCCAAGTCAATAAAAGACTGTGAGGAGTATTTGGAAAAGATATTTTTGGGCAGAAGACTATACTTGGGGTTCCTTACCTTATACTATCAGTGGTATCTGTGATATACAAAGTTATTTATTCATATTAGATTAATTACTTTATTTGGCAATACAATTTCAAAACATTATAAAAATGTCATATATGAAAACATTTTAGCTGATGGCTTTTGTGCAGTTAATGGCTCTTGGACATGAACAAGTTTAAGGCACTTGAGTAATGTTTTAAAGCCTGATTCACGACAGAAACTTATATTCAGAGCTTTCTTATTTACATGTAGGTTAATATGGAATAGAGAAGCAATTTTGTGACAATTACATGATAAAGGATTATTGAATTGTGAATTATAAAAATGTGTCTTTTGCCAGGAAGAAATTCTGATTGGATACAGGTAGCTTAACTTTCTTAAAGTAACTAAAATCTGTATCATTTGCCTCTAGTACTTTTCAACATGGGAATATTTTCATGAGTATGTTTGTAAATGATATAATCATAGAGAAAGAGTTATAATTTTTGAGTCATTTCTTCACCATATTTCAATATTTTTATGAGAGCTAAGACCATTTGTTGTATTTGATAGGAATATAATACATTATTTTGATTGTTAGTACTTATCTAATTACATTTGGAAGTCAGTAACACAATTTAGGTTTGATTGTTTTGTAATGTAAATTTTCCTTTAAAAATTTATGTAATTCGTTGTAATATGACTGAGTCTGAAAAGGGATCTAAAATTTTTCAGATTCAGTCAGTATCACTTTTTCTTCTGAGCTTGAACATTTGATAAAAATGTGGACTGTCAAATGCTAAAGTGAGCAGCACTAGGTTCACATATATAATGTGAATTTTAAGAGTTCAAAGGTTAGGATTACAAATAACTGTACAGTAAAAGTGGCCACAAGAGATTTTCCATCTCCTTTTAAGTATTCCACTAGCAGAAAACAGACAAAAGATGCTAAATTTGTATTAGCTGACCTATATTTTAATGTTATATTTGTGAGGTACTTGCTGAGTGACAGTGGGTACCTTAGTACATTTTCTGTTGCTATAATAGAATACTTGAGGGCAGACAATTTATGAAGAAAGAAGTTTTCTGACTGATGCATCTGAAAGTTGAAGAGTACATATCTAGCTTCTGTCCAACTTCGAGTGAGAGTCTCAGTGCAATGCAGAAAAACAAGAAAGTGCATGGTGAGATCACATGGCAAGAGAGCAAATAAAAGGTGTCCCTATCTTGGTAACAACTCACTCTCAAGATAAGTAACTCACTCTCACAAGAGTCTCATTCATCCCTGCATGGCAGTTAAGTCCCTGTGGCCCAGTTACCTCTCCACATTACTGCACTGGGGAATTAGGCCTCGGTAGGAGTTTTGGTGAGGAAAAAACTATAAATAACTTGAACAATGAAACTCAATTTTCTTATTCATAAGATAGAGAGACACCTATTTTCCAAGAAAAATAAGGCCATGGTTTGTTCATTCTACATTGTGCACATGTATTGACATATTGCATTACTTCTTAAACATTTGGAATCAATTAAAAATACAAATACAATTTTAAAAGGAATTAGTATGCTTGATATATACAAATTAATAAATGGAAGCTGCTTAGTTGCTTTAACATTTGATAATCAAACAATGCAATTTGTGACATTAACAATAAAAGGAACGAAACTATATGATTATCTCAATAAACGTAATAAAAGTTTGATAAAACTCAATATTTCCACATGCCAAAATTTCTCAGTAGACTAGCAATCTAAGAGAATTTCCTAATCAGATAAATGTTATCTACTATAAACCTATACTGAATGTAGTGAATTTTCTGCAAAATAATAGTTCCTCACACCCACTTAAGTATATATAAGTACTTAAGTAAGTAAAATAATGGGGTAAACTTTCCATTCTCTTAAATTTAAGTTGGTACTGTGGTTATTGTTGACCAACACACTGGAAGAGTGTCCTAATGGGACTTCTGGTACTATGCCTTAAAACTCATATTATCCATTTTGTCTCATGCAGTGAGGTAAATAAAAAACACTATCGACAATAATAATAGTATTAATAAATTGCTTTATTTGCAGACCAAATAACATGATTTTTATACAACAATATGAAGAATCTATAAAAATCACTGTAGATAATAAGAAAATGTAGTAACTAACCCAAGTTTCAGTCTATGGAAAAAATCAACTAATTCCTATATACTACCAGAAAACACTTGGAAATGAAAATGTAAATATAATACAACTAGTAATAGTACGAAAAACTTAGGCTTGAATTTTTTTAAAGATAAGATATTTATATTGGAAAATATAAAATATTGTTCAACTAAGAAATCTTAAATAAATAGATTCAAAATAAAAAAATTAAAGATATTAATTTTCTCCAAATTAACCTTTGATTCAATATAATTCCAGTGAAACTCTCACTTAAAGAAAATTTGAAGAATTAATGATAAAATTGTTATGGAAACAGAATATCTGGAACAGTTTTGGGAAAAAAATAACAAAGCTTTAGAACTTAAAGTGTCTAATTTCAAACCTTATTATATAGCTATATTGTAAAAGAGAATAAGATAATGTAAGGACATACAGAGAGACAAATGGAATTTAATACAGAGGACAGAATTAAATGTAAACATATGCAACAAATCTTAGGCAAACATAGCAAGTAATTGGATGGAAAACTTACATGCTTCCAATTTACAATGGTAGTATAACTTGGTAAATGTAAAAAGAAAAACTGAAAGTTGATCCCTATTGCATAATTTACAAAATCATATGATCATAAACTAAAATGAAAACTGAAAACTGCACATTTTCTAGAAAGACACAGACAACAATATCTTTAGTTTTTGGTACTGAGAATCCAACTCAGGACCTTGTGCTTGCCAGGCCAATGTTGTATCACTGAGCTAAATCCTTGGCTCTTGTAACTTTACGGTAAGTGAAAATTCACTAGACCATACACTTAAAGCACTTGTCATATGTGATGATAAATCAAATGTGTCAAATTGACTAGGCAACATGATATCTAAGTCATTGGTTAACATATGTGTCTATGCTATGAGGTCCCAAAACCTCATGAATTGGGAATTTTCAGAGGTGGCTGAATCTAGACTATGTGATGCTGGAATTAATTGTATGATACTAGGATCAAGGCTGTGTGATTACTAAATTAGTCCACTTTGGCATAGCTCTTGGTATGAATAATGGAAAAGCTCACCTTGTATATGAGTGGTACCTGCCCTAAAGATGAATAACCTGGATAGAAGGGAGAGAAATAGAGGTGTTATTGTCACTCCCTGTTTGTCATTTGCTGCTTGCTGTTTTCTGCCTCCTTCCTCCTGCCTCCTGCCTTTTGACTACCATTAACTGTTTCTCCTCTGAAATGCCCCTCTGTCATGAACCTCTGCCCTGTCCCCCTGCTTTGAATATAGTCAACTATGAAATGAAACTTCTCCAAACTATGATCTACAATAAACTTTTCTTCCTTTAACTTTGGGTGTTGGGTGTTTCCTTTCAGAAATGAGCGAAGTAACAAAGACTGTGTGTTGGTTACTTTTCTTTCATTGCTGAGACAAATACTTGATGTACAAAATGATGGAAGGGAAAGTTTTTTGGCTTACAGTTTGTGGAGGTTTCAGTCCATATTCAGCTGGCTCCTATTTAGGTTGGCATGGCTGAAGGGCAACCATTCATGGCAACTGCAGCAGACACCAAAAGTGAAAAGAGCAATAGGGCAAAAGGGAGGAGCAAGCCTCTTTCCTTCCTTATGTTGTGTGCAGGCTACCTGCCCCAGGGTGGGTGCAGCACTCACATCACCAAATCCAGCACGAGACAATGAATGAATCAAAAACTCTAGATTCAGTTGCCTTCAAAGTGCCCACCTCACATGTCCTCATGAGGCTTTGAAGGGACATTCAGACATAAACCATAATAGACTATCTACAAGTATATTTCTGGAAGAAATCAGTAATGAATTGGTGTGCTATGTAAAAGTGATTGACTTTCATACTGTAGATCATCATTCAAACAATTGAGTACAGATAAAGATTACATTTTTTCTTTCTCTGCCAGACTAGCTAAGGTGAGACACTGGACTTTTTTCAAGGGACTACATGAGCAGAAATCTTAACACTCAGGCCTTCAGAATTCAGAATGGAATTCACACCAGTTTTTGTTTGTCTCTAACTTGGAGACTAGGTTGCGGAACTTCTCAGCCTCAATAAGCATGTGAGACATCCCCTATGAGTGCAAATTACAAAAAAAAAAAAAAAAAAAAAAGGAAGGAAATTTCACTATTAACAATATAATAGTAATTATTATCTCCCAGTACTGAAATTATAAGTACCTTTGTCTTTATGATACTTAATACGTAATTCTGTACATGCTTGTAACATTAAAAAGTGAAAAAAAATTATCCACTTCATATAGAGTTTACCTCCATCCTCTATCATACATAAAATTATTTTATCACAGCCCCATTATAAATGGGACTTATGGGGGAATATCAAGCAAGGTTCCCTTTTGTCCATAAAGTGTACAGAACATGGGAGTGCTCTATAATTGAGCTACATCTCCAGCTGCTTTGTTGTTTTTCATTTTTAAAACATGATTAAAAATATGGCGAATGTTTAAAATTTAAGCATTATTGAGTGTCTTTAGTTTTTCTGCCATCGTCTGAATCAAATTAAAATATTTGCCTTTCACGGTCATTTTAACTTTAGTGAAGAACTAAAAGTCACACTGCCCCAAATGCAGTGAATGAAGTGGGTGAGGACACACTGCAGTGTTCGTATGAGCCTGCCTTTCCATTGGATTGCACTCAGCAGCAGCATTCACCGTTTTTGATTGTACTTTGAAAAGCCATGAAAGAGGACTTGCAGAACTTGCTTCAGAAAGTCGCAAGGCTAATGGGACAAGTGTGTTTGAAGTGCATTATTCTGAGAATGATTAATGACAATATGGCTTTTGCTTTAACCAGTTTTTAAAATTTAAACATTTACCCTGTTTTTTGATCACCCCTTGTAAATTGCTTATGCCGGTCTTAAATTAAGATGTTCCTGCCTCTGACAATATAAGCATGCACTATAATACCCAGTGCAATCAGTAGTTTTACAAGTAAGGTATCACAGTTATTTTAGGCCCTGAATTACAGTGCAATTGTGTTTTCATTTAGTGTAATCAACAAGCTAGCTAATGTTGGGTAAATCACTTTATCCTTTTGTGTCTTGGCTTCCTTATTTGCACAATGAAAACTTTTATTGCTAATATTCTAGTTTATTTCTCCAAAGTGGATTAAACATTTCCTGAATTATTTAGCCAAAAGTTACACAAGAGGATGTGTCCTGGAGATACAAGGCTGTGGTAAGACACAAAAGGAAGTTCATGTAATTCTCATCTGAAGGTGACTTGTAGTGAAGGAGACAACAAGGACACTGCACTGTCATTTGATACCACCTTCTTCACATGCATTGCTGAGAAAATTCAAGTTAACTTGCATAAACTAGCTCCTTGATTTACATCATCCCTATTTGGATTTACAGGGAATTTTATTGGTATACTAACTACGCTCACCCCTTTTCTGTAGTCATTTGGAGGTCTCAGTTCTGCACAGAAAGTGAGTTGGTTTTTAAACTATGAGTTCAATCTTGTTATTGCTATTAATAATACATACACATACATATTGTTACAAGAAAGAAGCAAAATACAGGTTCACAAGAGTAAGAACATTATGTGAAGCATAGTGATAAGTACAATATCATTTCCTATGTGGCCTTGCCTCTTTAAATGAATTCTTTTAATTTTTCTGAAGAACAAGAAAGTAATAATACTCCCATGCTAAGTATGAGGAGTCTAATCTTTTTATTGACTACAATTTGAGTCATGTTTCCTCTAGATAATTTGCATTCATATTTATATCCAATTATGTTTTCTATACATAGTTGTACTGTATATCATTTAAATATAATTCATAAAGCTTACTTGTACATTATTAATCAACTTGATAATTATAATTGATAGTATATATTTACAGACTTTGTCTTCAGAAACTCTGTCTATACTTCATCAAGAGTATGCTAAGAACTCAGAACATTAGACTAGATCTTGAGAGTCCATAGTTAAGGTTATTACGGTTCCAATCTTTGAGAAACTCGTGGCTTAAATTAAGGGTAGCTCTTTTTCTGAAGATATTTGGGTAGAAATTTCATTAGCTAGAGATCACACAGGATTTTTTAAATGTTGGCATATGAACAGAGGAATACTGTTTACAAACTCAAGCACTACTATTTGAAAAAATATTTTGTATTTGTTGTGTTTGCATATGACTACGAGTAGAGACTATTATCACTCAGGTATAAAGTGGCATAGAAAATTGGAAAGCTAGGGAAAGTGGCTTAAAATTTGATCTTAAAACACATCCATCTGACAAATCTAGACAGAACCACTTGACTGTGAAAATCAAATCAGTTTCAACTTATTCCAGGAAAATATTTCATATCCACATGGCTAGGAATAACCATACATTTTAAATTAATATTAACAAAAACCCTCCAAAGAATTCTGAAAATGAAAAATATTTAGTGAAGTTTATGGTGTAAAATTATATTTGCATTTCAAGTTTTTTTAAAAATCCTCAGTCAAATTAATGCAGAAAGCTAGCTCCCAGCTACACAAAGGGAAAGACTAGCTGAGGGAAAATATGATAAACGCAGAAACATCTGTGACAATTTGATGACAATTTCCAGCTTTTACCTAAAACACTATTAATAAGAAATTAGGAGCTAAAGGGAAGATAATTCCAAGAGATCTAAATAGTAAAAGAAAGACTGTATATAGGTGAAATTATATGATGATGTGATTTTAATTCTCTTGGAACAGGAAGTCATCTTTTGAAATGGAGGATTTAAGAAGAGAAAACCAACTGCCTTACAGCCTTTATTTGATCTTATTTTGGGAATTAAAAAGTAATATAATTTTTATCTCTACTTGACATTTTAGTTGCATAAGGCTAGACACAAATAGAGACACAGATGAAAAAACCAATTTCTCCGTACAATTCTGAACAATTTATCTAATCTATATCAAATAATTTGCTGAAAGCATTTTTAGCATATTGCTTCGTCAGAGAAAATGATGGAGTTCTCTAAGTTTGGGAAGTTTGGCACTCCTTTGTGAGGTACATCTTTCCTTAACTTAGCCAGACACAGTATTCAGAAATCTGTGAAGAGAGGTAGCCAGAAATCCTAGAAAGTCAGCAAAATTATGGCCCCTCTTATTTGTGGAACTAGACAAATTCAAATATAACATGAAAGGCCTAGCAATTTCAGTGAGTTATCTTTTTTACTGCCAGTTGAGAAGAATCAAGGAGCAATTGTAGGAATGGGAAATGTAATAGAATCCTTCTTAATTCACTAAGAAATTAACAAAAATGATTTCCTTGAGTGAAAATCTCACTTCATGTGTAATATCAATAGTAATACTGAGGTCAGCATGCTTAACACGAACTCTGTTAATTTAATCACTTAGTAAGTGATAAATACAGTAAAATACAAATTTATATTCTGATTGGCTAGCATTATTCCTTGGGAAACCTTTTGAACCTTATTGCTGTTCAATCACCTCTTGTTAATGATTTTGCTAACAATTCCAGAAGCATAATTACAATTATTTTTAAATCAATGACAATACTTCAGAGAACTAGCTAGACTAAATCTTCCCTGCTGAGTCTAAATTTTTTATAATGCTTTGTAGGACAGTTTTTAAAGAATCTAACTGAATAATGCCTGGCTTCCAGAGATGATTTTTGTTTGTTTTTACAAAGGAGAAAATGGTACATGTTTTTATCATGAAAATCACATTTTTAGTGTTCAACCTTAAGTACAAGAGGCAGAAATGGTTAGCTCTTCAGGCTGAGAATCCAAAGATACTTATAATGTCATAATGGCAAAAATGGCATGTGTTATAGTTGTAGAGTATTTAAAATGTCTGCTAAATCGTCTAGAAGTTTGTTTGAAAGTTCTAGAATGAAAGGACAACATCTTGTATCCCTAGAGCCTAATAGTAATCTTCTCTATATAAGAAGATTTTCCTCTGTCAAGTACATGTTAGAATAGTGAGGAAGAAAAGGAATTCGTCCACAAGGCCAACCAATCATACATCTCTCACTTCTTGGGGTAAAATTGTTACATTACGATTCTTGCATTCTCTTAAATACGATTTCTTCATTTCTATGCTACAGGAATGAGTGGATGGTTAGTTCTCAGGTGTATAAAGTTATTTGATAAATCCTTGGTCCCTTTGTAACATTTAAATAGCCATAAAAATAGTTTCTGATTCTTAAGAGAGATTGGGGTTAAAACAATCATCAAAATAAAAGTGGAGAGGAAAAAATGCATAGGATAAGTAAGTAAATGCACCTCTGTTCAAATATGTGTTGGATTTATACTTAAAATATCTACTCTGATACACAATAGGAGGTTTGACTCACCAGAATGACTAATCTCAACTGAAATTCTTTCAACATGGGAATCCCTCAATGACTAAAAATCATAAATGCCCATGAGCAAATTACACTGAAAGCCTCACCATTGATAGATTCCAATTAAAGACCATAATAAGTGAAGCTTTTTATTGCTATTGTTTGACCTAAGTCTCTGTCACCTAATAAGATTCTCCAATTAATGAAATTTCTCAGTAGAATCACCACTCTTTAGTAATGTATATCCTAAAAATTAAATTAGCTAATTGAAGAATTTCTCTGTACATAATGGAACTTGGCCACTCAATTAGGTATTTGAACCAGAGAAATTTTATAGATTTTTTGTCATAGATTTATCTGAGTAAATATATGATTAAAATCTACTGTTTCTTTATTAGTAATAAAGATTATGATAGTACCCACCTCACACATCTATGGTATTAAATATAGTATCATACATACAAGGCTTAGAACAATATCTGGCACAAAGTGATCATTGTAAAAGCATACTCACCATTACAATTAAAATTATTTAACCAATTCAGGTTTCTTTTAAGAATTGATATGTTTGAACGAGGTTATTTGGCAGAAAAGAAATTGAGCAAGTGAGAAGATGTGATTCGTTTTTATGTGCTTGGGAATCTTGTAAGTGCCCTCAGATAGGCAAGCTGAAGAAAGCCTGTTGAAGGATGAGCAAACATATGGAGGAGGTCTTAGATCACATTCCTCAATTAACAGATTCTGGGATGGAAATTTCCAACCAGAAAGTTTTAGGGGAAGTATTCTTGACAATTACGATTTAGCAATAAATGTAAGATTGGTCATAGAGTAAAATTGGGGTATAATACAGTTTAAACAGGTCTATGCTTATCCCTTGGATGACTCTGGAACTCAAATGGTTCTTCAAAGTTGCTCTAAACTGAAGCAGAAAGGTCAGGAATTTTATTTCCTCACTAACTAGTTAGTGATGGAATTGTGGCTGTGCACAGTGAGGGATTATGATCTTGAGGGAAGCAGTTACTTTTGACACTTTCTGGGCTAGAGATTCATTAGTAATTTGTCAGTATCAAAGAGTTCCAGATGTTGTAAGGAAAAGCATTTTGGCTGTGAAAAGGAAGATCTGAATCGCATGTCATGGCATCTACCATAGGAAAGAACCATGTGCATCAGTCAATAGTCTGACAAGTATCAGACATGAGTGAAGCCATCTTGGAACACTCAAATGCTAGTCAGCCCTCAACCCTAATGGACAGAGAGCAGAAAGACAATCATTCAAACCAGTGTATATTAGAAATATGTCCTACGAGACTCAGGATCTTGAGAAATAAGTTATAGTTGCTTGTTTAAACCATTAAGTTTTGAAGTAGTTTGTCATGTAGTGATAAATGCCTGATAAAGAATATTACTTTATGACAGTTATCAGAGACCATTAGTGTAAGATTAAGGTTATTCTAGTTACATGGTTTTTGTCCAAATAAACATTGTCAAGGGCATTAAAATCAACATATATCTAGGATTAAACCAGAAACACGTATGATACTAATGGAATTTGGGCTGAGCTTGTGTTGTGTAGCTCCTATGCCAAGAGGCCACCAATTTTCAGCACATGAGACAGCACATCGTCCTCTGGGGAAGGAACCAGTTTATAATTCTGGCAATCAGTGTTCAACACATTTGTGTCATCCAGACAACATAATTACAAAGAGTTGTCAAGATCTTTCCCTAAGGTATTCTTTGATAAATTGGAATCTTACAAAGGGGAAAAAAGTCATTGTATTTAGATTTTGGAATTATATGAGTTTACTTGAAAGCAAGCAGTAACTTCTAGTCTAAGGAAGAGAGAGATGAATATGTTTTAATAAGATCTTTAAAGGTTTTTATTTTTTGAACAAACAACTAGAGCTTACTGTACTTCCTGGGCGCCTACAGAGAAACAGTTTTGTTCCATCCTACCTTCTCTGTCACAAGACTCTGCATCACTATAAGCCCAGAAACAATGAAGCAAGGTAACTATGAATCAAAACCTCTTAGTCTGTGATCCAAAATAAATATTTCCTCCTTTATGTTTAATTTCTCTGATGTTGTGCCACAAAAGTGGAAAGTTAATATAGAAAAATTGATGCCAAAAAGTATGATCTTTTTCATGTTTGGAAAAGTACTGTACATTATTTTTATTAATTATCTTATCTATTTTCTCTGATCCATTTAAAATTATATTATTCAGACATCACACTTGCTATTCCTCTGATTTCTGTAGAAATCTTCTCTATGCTTCATCTCTTTGTCATTTTTTATTTATTTAAAGAGAAAAAAGAGAAAAAAAAAAAAAACCAAAGCAGTAAAAGGGTACAAGTAGTACAGAATTTCAAGAAAAAAATACAGTAAGAAATCACTAGTTAATAGATTACATATTGTCATCTTAGAAACAGTTGTCCAAATTACAAAATTAAAGCATACAAACTGGACATTCATACAGTGAGATTGCAGACAGTTCTGTTCAATGATCCAACAAAACTCAGTAATATGGTTTTTTATCCTACACATTTAAATATACATGCAGTTATATCCTTTAGGCCACTTTCTTTTCCTCTCTTTTTTACAATAACAATTACACTTTTTGGGTTTTATTACTCCCATAGTAAAAGTATGGTCTTTTAAAGAAGGAACCCAACAATTCAGAAACTTTGGGAATTTGTTTGTGGAAAGAATTTGAAAAAGTTTGAAAAGCCAAATTATAGAAAGTTTATTATAATGTTGTAAGCAGAGCCTAATGGGAGATTCTTGTGAGAGCTCAAAAGACTACAGTATTCATAAGGAATGTGAACAGTAAAGGCCAGGCTTGTGCAGGTAAAAATTGGGTAAAAATAAGGGCTCAATTGATAATTGGACCAGAGGCCTTTTGTGTTACATTCTCAGAAGGAACTCATCTATATTTTGTTCTTACCCTGAACCTATGGAAAACTGACTTTAAAAGTGATTAATTGATCTGCCAGTGGAAATTTCAAAGCAGAACAGCATTCAGGCACTGTTATTCGAGTTGGGATCAAAAAGGTAAACCGATACTTTGAAAAATTTTCAGTGTGGTCAGAAAAGAGACACTTGTAAACTTAAGGCCAAGGAGGTTGTTAACTGCTAAAGAGACTGGCTCCATTGAAAAGAATCCAAATATTTTACACCAGCATTTTAAGAAAGAAGCATTTTAGGCATCTCAGGAATTAGCCAGACCTCAACTATTTAAGACTCAAAAGTATGAAAATCTATATCTTACATTTCAGAAGACAGCCCCTGGGGGCCCACTGGGAGACTTGATTCCAAAGGCCTGCCAAGTAATTTGCTTCTGCAGGAATATTTTATTGATGCTTAGGCATCCAAGCACACAGAGTCCTCTAAAGCCATGGTCAATGAGGGACTGATTACTTGTCACACTGATGGCAGACCCTGGCATTATCCATATGATGTTGGTTTTATGACCGGCAGAATACAAAAGTTGTGTGATCATGGAGGCTTCCACTGAAATTTCAAAGGAGGCCTGGAATGCCAAACAGCTTTTTGGTGCTTTTTTTTAGGGGGGGGGGCAGATTTAGGGTCCCTGAATTCAGTCCTTGAGAGGGCAATATATTAAGCTGTGAGAGGGAAATTGGAGCTGCAGTGGATACTCCAAGAAGCTGCAAATGCTAGGAACATCCAGAGTCTGATGAATAAAGCTATGGGCAGCAAGAAGAGCCAGTTTAGAAGACAGGCCATGGGATTGTGTCCCCCGGAAGACTTTTGAGCTCACATCTCAGTGACGTGTACCCCAGATGCTAGAAATGGAGCAATAGGATTTAATGTTTGCCCTTCTAGGTTTTAGTCTTTCATATCTGATCCTTCCTTGGTTTTCTTCTATTATTGCCTTGGAAATGTTTATTCTGTGACAGTTTAACTTGGAAATATGTACCTTTTTTAAAAAACAGGGCTCACTGTTTGTTTGCCTTGAGTCTAAGAGGAAACATTGTACTTGAACTTCTGAGTAATGCTAGAACTGTTGAGATTATGGGAATTCTTGGAGCTAGATTGAACACATGTGGCATTGTGAGATAGACATGAGCCTTTAGAAGCCAGAAAAGGAATGTGACAAGTGGATGGGAAATGTCCCTCAAATTCCATGTGTTGGTTTGGTTATGAACTCAGCAGTGTTCAGAGTTGGAAAAATTAGAAGCTGGTTGAATCACAAGGGCTCTAAATTCATCAATGAAAGAATTTATTGATGAATTACTAGTCTAAGGGACTCTTGGAAGATGGTGGAAACTCTAGGAGATGGGTCATAGTTGGAAGAAGTAAGTCACTGGTACAAATTGTTGGGTTGCTTCCACATCTCTCTTTCTGCTTACTGGCATGGAGGTGGCTTTGCACCAGTACATGCTCCTTGTGTAGTGTTCTACTTCATCTCAGGCCTAGAAACAATGAAAACAAGTCACCATGGATGAAAAACCTGTGAAACCATGAGCCAAAGTAAATCTTTAAGTTTTAGGGAACATCTTTGAAAGTATCATAAGAAAGTGCAGAAGAAGATGCAGTTCAGGAAGGACATTGACCTTACGAGAGAGAAATGTGTAAATTTGAAAAAAGCAGGGAGGATTTTAAAAGTCAACCTGAATAAAGATCTCACTATAGAAAACAAGAGTTAGAAAACTATACCCTGAAAATGAAATGTGACCTAAACTTGTTTTTGCAAATGTAGTTTTACTGAGTAACACTTCTTTATTTACCTATTGTCTACTATCACTTTCACTTTCACATGTGTCAGTTAATCACCATCTTGATTGGATAAAGAGACTCCTGGAAAGGGAATGGGATTGTGGAGGTATTGCAGTCCTCAGTGGATTCATTCACTGATGTTCAGATTGAATATCCTGTTAGGGGTCTGGGCCTAGTTGGGGGCGGTGGGTCACTGGTGGTATGCCTTGGTATCATGTGTCACTGCCTAGTGTTCCTTGCCTGTGCTCTGCTTCCTAATCACCATGAGGTATGCAGCTTTGCTTTAAGGTTTTCCACTGTGATATCCTGCTTTGAAACCAGTCAAACATGGACTGAACCAGGAGTCAAATTAAACCTGTCTTCCCTTAAAGTGTGGGTTTCAGGTGTTTATACCTAGTGATGGGAAAACTGACTAATATACTACGTTGGCAGAATTTAGTTATGACAAAAGTCATATGGTTTTCCCAGCCAAAAATAGTTACTATTACATCTTTGCAAACAAGTTTTCTAATCCCTGGCATAAAAATCACATTAATAACTGCTTTGTGGTGACGTGATAAAACACAAGATATTACTATAAGACAAGACAAAATAACAAAGAAGATAGGATTGGTGAGTAGAGCTATTTTGAAGGTCCTTACATTGCTTGACAGGGTGCTAGAGACACTGCCAGGTATGTGCATTGAAAACATTATAGGGGTATGATTACTTTTGTAGTAGAGAACAGGAGTCTTGGACATCATATTGAAGGCTTAAATTACTTTCAAATGATACTTAGGGAGATAATGCCATGACTTGTTCCTTTCTCACACCCCTGGCATCCTTCAGTGCTCACTTAAATGAAGCCAGTACGTGAAGCCAGTGGACTAGAATCCATTTTTGTCTGCAAATGGCATGACTGTGTTTCAGTCAATCTCACATTATTCTAAAAGATAAAACTTATGTGGGGGAAGAGTTGCCCTTACAAATAAAATCAGTTGCTGCTGGTGCACGTAAAAAATTCCAGAGTGATGATTCTTTTCTATAGTGCAAAACTTTTAGGTAAAAAATCATATACACTCTTCATATTTGTAAATTTTTTCACTTGAAAAGAATATATCTTTTGTTTAAATGTAAATAAGCTTCCATATATAACTAAGAGAAACTCTGTGCCTGCATTGGTCAACTCTCTTGTAGCTGAGGAAAAAAAAAAAACAACAGCTGGCGCTTAAAGGAAGAGATGTTTATATTTAGTTCACAGTTTGAAGGGTCTCTGTGACCAGGTCAACTGGCTCCACGGCAGAAACATCATATTCAAAACTTTTGGTAGAGCAAAATTGTACTTTATGCATGTTGTGAAGCAGAACGGGGGAAGAACACAAAGAGAAAGGAGTCAGAGACCAGTTGTAGCCTCCAAGATGATGCTTCTATGATTTACTTTCTACTAGACCCCACCTCCTACTAGCTCATTCAGCCATAAACTCATCAGGGGGATAATCACTGATGAAGTTAGTGCTCTCAAAATCCAGTCAACTCACAAGTCTTTTAGTCCAACTAAACTGGCAATCACTATTAATCATCAGAGTGCCTAAGTAATTCAATAGCTCTGTGATGCACAGAAATTTCCTAAGGCAACAATTTTGTGAACCACGATTTGAATTTTGTTAATTCAATAACTTTGTTAAAGTTATTGAAAATTATTACTGTTGCGTTTAAATCATTTTGCATAAACTAGACAAATACTAGTCAAGGAATTCTTCTACTTCTCTACCAGTGATTTTGATATTGTAGAAACGGTCTAATGTCATAGATTAGAATTTAATACAAGGAAAATATTTGAGCAACTTAACATAATTTGGTTTACAGGAATCATAATTTCACTGAGTCATTTTTGAACTTCAGCTCTTGAATTATTTTTAAAACACTATATGCCTCCATAAAATAGTTTATTAACTTTCATACCGCTGGCAATTGAGTCTTTAATTATACAAGATTCACTATTTCTCTCCTCAGAATATTCTATATGGTTTTTATTTTAAGCCAGAGAAATAGCTTTCAGATGCTTATGAGCTTTAAGCATATTTTATTGTTATACTAACCTCTTAGGTTCACCCTTTATAGCACTTTGCAATACACATCTCCCCTGATATGTGAGACTTCTAGAGATAGGATCATGTCTTAATCAACATTTTACCCTGATGACTTGGTAAACAGTGGACACTTACTAAATATTTATTGAATGTATTAGTTGGCAGAATTTTACCAACTCTAACTCTAGAATAAGTTGTGTTTGTCTTTGTGGTCTACACATAGCTCACTATTTCCATGGCTTACAAAAGTAAGCCAGTATCGGTTTCCAGTGCATAGTAGTAGGTGCTCAATAAAATATTTCTGAATCAAATGTACCTTGAGACGTTAGATCCAGTTTAGGTTGTACTTCATACCGACCAAAGGCAGGCTGACGTATCACTTGTGATATTGTCTTCCCTTCCATCACTCTCAGAAGAATAAGGAATCCTTAGGAGTCGAGTATGACCCTAATTCCATTATCAAGCATCTATTTATAAGTCATACAAATATGCAAGTGCTGCACTGAATTCCTACATTTAGTTTCAGGTTATATTTCATTATAGATTAGCCTAGGCCAAACATTAGATAGAACAAAAGAAATCTAATTCAAATCCTGAATGTCTGAATTAATATTGGAGTTTAAAGCACCAGTTTAGACTTTTTTGCCTCAGGTAGTTTAGTTTTCTTTGATTTGAATATGGCCCATTAATTTAAATTAAATAAGCAATTCAAAGCTTTTGAAAAATAAATTAGGTAAATGTAAACATCAAGGACTGTAATCCTCTGGCTATATTTTAAAGATAGTAAATATGTAAGACATCAGAACCAAATATTCCTTTTGATGATGATAATGAGATGTTCCAGATTGAGAGTAAAACTGGGACTTATTTTAAAACCCACAGATACTAAAAACATCCTAGAAATAAATTCTTCTCCTTGTTGCTGTTTGTAGAAGTTGTCCCAGTTCTAGTATAATTTTAGAAGTTACCACCATTGTTGTGCAAGTTTTAAAGAACCAGGTTGTGAGGCTGACTTAGGAATCTTCTTGGAATCCCATACCTGAGCCTTCTTTTCTGCTGATCATTTGTGGCTGCTCCTGACGAAGTTAACTATATTGCTTTCGTCAATCCTCTAGAGTTTATTAGAATTTATATTTTGCTACATAAAACTACTTCAGTGAGTAATTTGGTTCTAATATATAGGGTCTAGTAGACAATAAGAGAAAAATGCACAAGTTTTTCAAGTGGCTGACACTTTGTCTCACGGAACCTATCAGTAATACATCAAAGAGTACTGAACGCAATGTTCTAACACCAACAAGTGTGTTTGTTGTTTATGTCTTTACTCATGGTTTCTTTGTGGTATATGATTCTGTTGCAGGACTTCAGAAATTCTTCTTAGGGTTAAGCTGGCTCTGGAAAATTTACTCTTCAAATAATGCATATTTGAGCTACTTGATGACAATGTACTTTTAAAGGCTTTGCCCTCTGATTCTTTGTGTGGGTATTCGTGCGGTACTGGGAATTGAGTCCACATCCTCCACACTGAGCTGCATGCCCAGTCCTGTTTTCTATTTACTTTGAGACAAGTTCTCACTAAGTTGCTAGGTTGACCAGGCGGGGCTCAACCTTGTAATTCTGCAGCTTCAAATTCCCAGACTACTGGTAGTACATTCATGCACCACCGTGCCTGCTTTAGCTAGTTCTGATTTTTGTAAATCTGTGTTTTTTTCTTCCTGAGCTACAGGAGCTAAAATTTAACACAATAACATGTTCTCAAAGGATTCCCACTTTAAATGCAAAAAATATATATAGGCATGGAAGAGTCTATTTGTATTGTAAACCCCTGGCAATGCTATTATGTAAAATAACAACTATTGCGATATAAAAATATTCTTTGCATAAGATTTTTTTTTTACTTTTTCTTTTGCTTTCAGCAAAATAAACTGTTGAGAAAGGCACTGTATCAAAACGACAAAAAACTATTTCTAAAATTCATGGCCATCATAAATTAAGAGTATAGCTTGGATTTACTAGTACACTATTGACTATAGAGACCTGAAAATTTTAAATAAATCCAGACTAGTGATTGATATGTGCCATATATGTGTATATATATTTGTGAAACATGTGATAAGCTTTGCCACTAAATTAATACACTTGCATTTTAAATACCAACAACATCATAGCACTTCATTGTATTAGTTTCATTGTTAACCAGCAAACACTTGTAAGAAAACCAGGTATATACATCACTCCATCACAAGAACTTCGGACTTGTGGGACAGTGAGAATGAGAGTATTCTAGTGAGTACATGATGGTCATTGGAAAATAAGGAGTTTACATGATAAAATGATAGGGAAATGGATGCAGGGAAACAAAGATGAAGTTTCAGTGCTCTATCAGTTAGAGTCCAAGCAGGAAACAGATGTCATAATCATCTTAAATAATTTGTGAAAGATTTAACACAGAGAAAATTATGGGCAAGATTCAGCAAAACCAGCAGAGAATGGTGGTATATCCAAAGGTTAGTAGTGGGTTATCATTCCTACCCCTTGGCTTGAAGGGAGAAAGAGCAAACGATTATTTGATCCCAAATAGGTAGGTTATATGGGAAGGGGCATGTAAGAAGGATTGTATTCTATAATAGAGAGACATTGGGATCTCACTGTAGGTCAGCAAGGGAATACGTACTCTAATATCAATTTATTTTCCTCTCAACTGACAATGCCTTTCCTTAGCCTGCCTGTGGAGAGAAATGCAGAGTTTTCTACTCTAAGAGTTTCTGAAAAAAAAAATCACTGCATGCCTATATGTCTCTCCACGTGGGTATGATTACATAAGTAGGTTTATTTTTTAAGTAGGCTTATTTTGAAGAAGTAAAATAATTCAGTTCAATTGCAGTAAAGATTATCATAGAGCAATTTAAGGAAAATTATAACTGCATAGCATAATTTGCTTTGTAAATGTGTTGCAGATTTTGTATTTGTAAATAAGGTGTGTTGCACAGTAGAGAATAAAAGATTTAATGTTTGGTGATTTGCTTATTGGTCCTGGCTCTACAACTGACATGCTTTGCTCCGTTCAACAAATTACTTTACTTCTCTGAGCTCATTTATATATGTGAAAATAGACCATAATCCATATCTTGCTTGTTTATAACAAAGGGTGATTTAAGGATCAAATGAAATTGTTCATGAAAAACACTTTATAAGCCAAAATATGTGTTTTAATGTAAGTATCTATTTGCCCAGCACTGCAAAGTGGAGTTTAAAGATAAATGCTAGGCTAGTGGAGAAATAAGCTGACTTCTTGGTATTTTTTTTCGTGATGGATCTATCTCCTTCCACCTAGACAGGACTCTGCCAGCTTCCTACCAGACCTAATTAGGTTTTAAATGAGATTCAGGAAGACATAATAGCTTATTCTGATTGTTCTTTTTATATCATACAGTCTCTAAATATTCATTGTGCTCATATGATTAAGCTGTAAATCGGTAGAAAAATCAGTGGGCTTTTTTGAATTTTATTTTACTTTGTTCCATGTATTTGGATAAAGCATTCGTCTTAACTTTATATCAGTTGTTACTCTCCTCATATTGGCCTTACTCATCTTTCTTTGTCTAAAGAACTCCTAACCATATTTTAAGACCCAAAGTAAATATTCTCACTTTAGGAAAGCGTCTCATTACTCTCATTTCCTTCCAGTAGGCATTTGTGGAGCTTGGAACATATTTCTTCAAAGCAGGTGTCACATCACAGTGTGCTACAATCCTTTGCTTCTATTATCTGCCTTCCACTAGACCTGTAGTGCTAGAAAGACCAGCTGTTCTATCCAGGTATGTATACTGCATCAACCAGCAAGGTACTTGCCCATTTTTGTGGGCTTAGCTAACTGTAATTCAACTTCTGGGCATTATATATAAAAAGAAATGCTAAATCCTAATTTTACACAATTGTCTGTTCTACTTCTTGAATTGGCCAATCAGATTCGAATCACTAATATTTGGAATTGATGCCTGCTATTGACTCAGGGTAGATTTCAGCAGAAGACACACGTGATTTAGAGGAAAAAGTCCTCAAAAGCACACTAAGCTGAAAGCAGATTTTAATTTTAAAAAGTTGCCTGTAAAAAAACTGGAAAAAATTCTCTAAATATTATAAAACTACACTGTGTTGATGGGGGTAGATAAAAATTTTACTAATTTTTCTCCTTTCAGTATGTTTTCTACATGTTAAGTTTTTTTTTTTTTGTTATCTATGAGCATTCACTAGTAGATACACTGCAGTGAGTGTCATTTGTTAACAAAAACACATTTATGGGCAGAGCGATGCAAAGAGAAACATTTTATAATGTAAATGGCAAATGCAGGTATAATGGACATCTCATGAAAACAACTTTGCTATAGTAGAATTTGTTTTTTTTTTTTTTTTTTTAATTTTTATTTAAGGAGAAAAGAAAAGAAAAAAAAACAGTGAAGGGTACAAGTTATACAGATTTACAGAAGAAAAAAAATGCGCAGTAGGAAATCACTTAGAATTTGTGAAATTTGAAGATGAAAGCTGTGTTTTTAAAGACTGATATCTCTCCTTTGCCTCAGTCTGACAGATGTGTGGGCTGCTGGACAGTAGAATGTGTTTCTGAGAATGTTATTTGTAATTATCTGATCTTATGAATTGGGCTAAAGGATGATGAAGCAGATTTTAGACTCTGAAGATGAGTTTTCCTTTTTTGTAACAAATAAAGCCCAAGGCTAAATTGATGTTCAGACTTTAACTAGTGTCTTTTTTTAAACTTCTTTTTAAAATACACCCAGGATCAAAGGAGAACATTATATCAGTTCGCAAGTCCAAATCAGAGGACTGTTGTGCATTTTAAATAGCTTCTTCTTAAAGAAGATAATGTAACTGAGCCAATATTGTAAAAATTTCCTCTCTTTTGTCTCAATTTTAGGAAGTAATAAATCAATGACTCTTAAGTCCCTCTCCTCACTTCCGGTGTTCCAGGCTTGGGAGAGAGGGATCAATAGGAAGCTGGTTCTTCTCTGATGAATGGATGATGCCTACAGATCCAACATTTCCCTGAATTTCTCCCTGGGATGTGGAAAAAAGTACACCATGGGCACAATCCCCTGAAGCAGAATCTAGCATCTCACAAGACGCATTGTCCACCATAAGCAACATATGTGTCCAACCCATGAAAATGTTCCATGCTACAGCCAAGGAGTAGGAATAAAATATGAAAAAAGTGTCTCATTTTAATCTTTCTGTTTTTTATTTGTTAGTTTTGAACACAAGATTTTTGTCTGAACTACATACCCAACTCTTTTGTCATGTTTTAAAAACTTGGTGAGATGGTTTTGCTAAGTCACTCAGTTGCCCAGACTCAGTCCAAAAATTGAAGTCCTTCTGCCTCAGCCTCAAAGATTGCTGAGATTTGAGGTATTAACCACAACTCCTGGCTGATCTATTTTAAAATCAATTATTTCAACCATTATTCTTCTTTGAAAATGCTCAGTTTTGAGTGACATATCAAAAATAAATGAAACAGAAAGGAAATTGTGAAAACTTACTTCAAGACATCATTCTACCTTGTGCATATCTCATTCTGCTTAATTCATAGTCTGGTTTTATTGAAAAAAATCTAATAATGTGGTATTCAATGACACAAATTCATATAATACAGGTACCTGCTATGGCACTCTTTACTTAGGTCACATATATGCAATCTGTTTATTTATTTATTTAGGTGCCAGGGATCAAACTCACGACCTCACGCTTGCCAGGCAGGGGCTTATGCCAATGAGCTAAGTACCCAGCTCTGTATGTGCAATTTGAATTTCTTCAAAGTCCATAACTCATTTTCATAGTCTAATGACAGTCACCATGGCTCAGGACTAGGAATCAGAACAACTAGTCCTCACTTCACCATTTATCTATGTGGCCTTGAGCAAGTTCCTTCAGGCCCCAATTTCCTCATTAATAAAATGTGTATTTCACTGCTTGGCTCACAGGATGAAATGCATAGAAATTATGGTTTTAAAGACCACACTACATATAAAAACTTTGCTAATGTAAAGAAATAGATGTCTATTTATGTGGAATGGTATGGAATAGCACCAGCCACCTAACCAAGAAAAGTGTAAAGACACAAAAAACAAAATCATAAATCTAGAGTGATACTGTTGTACACAACACATAATTGGATCTCATGTTATTAAGTATTCAGCTACTGTATGTCTTTTGATTAAGGCCTTACTAACTCATTTATGCTTAATTATTGATAAGAAAAGGTTTGCTATTGCCATTTTATTAATTTTTTAGTCCAATTTGTCGTTATGTTTTCTCTTTTCCTCTTTGGCAGTCTTAATTTGTGTTTTGTTGGGTTTTTTTGCAGTAAGTGTGATTTTATTCCTTTGTCTCTTTCTGTTTTGTCTCTTCTAAAGATATTTCCTTACAGTTAGAATGAGGCTTACATAAAATATGTTAACAGTTACTACAGTCTATTTTAAGGTGGTAACAATCAACTTCAATCACACATGAAAATACACTTTTACTTCTCTCCTTTTTATACTTCATGTTATTGATATCACAATTTACATCATTTACATTGGATATCCATTAGCAAACTTTTGATTAGTACATGTTTATGGTTCATAATATATACATTCATGACAGGTAACTGGTATATGTATGTGAAATCTATTTATTCTTTTTATATCCACTTTTCTTCCCCCTTCCCATACACCCTTGATGTCTTGGTCTCTTTCCCATTTGCAAAAGACTTATGTGCCTGCTCTTTAGCAAAGTTTTATAGATAAGACTTAACTGGGTATAGTATTATTGGTTGGAAATTTTTCTCTTTCAGCCCTTTAACTATATTATGATACCAAGATGACTGCCATCCATTGGAAAAATAGACGAGTGGGATAACACATGACTAAATAGCATCTACAACAGCAAAGGAAAGAATCGAGTAGCCAATAATTTTACCAAAACGTGCTACCATTAATTATCAGGGAAATTCAAAGCAAAACCACCATGACATGTCACCTTACACTTAATAGAACAGTTATCATTAAAGTAGCAAACGTTGGCAAGGATATGAAAAAATTGGAATCCACATTTGTTACTAGTGGAGATGTAAAATAACAGAACAACTATTTAGAACATGGAGATTTCTCAAAAAATAAAAAAAAATATTGCATGACCCAGCAATTCTACTTCTAAGCATGAGTTGAATGAAACTTATATCAAGGTCTTGAATAGATATTTTATATTTATTATGTAATATAAATATCCATTGAACTATACATTCAAAAATATGATGTATACTCACAATGGAATATTAATCTTAAAAAAATAAGGAAATTTCTCTACATGTGGTAACATAAATAAACCTTGAGGACATTGTGCTAAGTGAAATTATCCAGTCACAGGAGGACAAGTATTTTATGATTCCACATCCATGAGGCACCTAAAATAGTCAGATTCATTAAAGCAGAGAGCACAAGTGATTGGCAAGGCATGGAGAAAGGCAGAAATTGGGAGGCTTGCTCCAGAAGTATAAAGTTGCAGCATGCAAGATGAGTCAGTTATGTGATATGTTGTACAAAAGTATCTATAGCTAACAATACTGTGTTGTGCATAAAATAACTTAAGTAGATTATAGATCTTATGGGCACTTTTCTCACCTTAAATTAAATTAAAACAAAATATAATTGAAATTAATGAAAATGTGAGGAAAATTTTAGAGATGATATAGGAGAGATGTGATCAAGAAATATAATGGGTGTTTAAATTTAAAAATGCGTTACATTGCCATCATTCTCAAAATACTCCTCACTTTCAACACACTTATCCCATCATTCTAGTTACTTTCTGAACCAGTTCTGGAAGTACTCTTTTGTGAGTGTCTTTACAAGTTCTGCTAAAAATACATGAATACTGCTGCCAAGTGCCATCCAAAGAAAAAGCAGGCTCATGAGAACATTACAGTGTGTACTCACACACCTTATTCATCAGATCTGTCACCAGTTGACTTCATCAAAATGATCATGAAAGTAAATATTTTAAATGAATTCAGGTCATCAAGGCAGCCATGATAATGCAACTAAAGACACTCATAAAAAAGACTTCCAGGACTCTTTCAGAAAGTGGCAAGAACAACATGCTCAGAGAAGGCATGAGGAAATATTTTGAGGCAGCTTAAGGGTAATATGTCATTTATTGCAACAAATTTCTAAAATTTTCAAAACTCAAGGTATGCTTTAATTGCATGTTGTACAGGTTCATTATGCATTATAGATTTATTGCATAGGTGGATGTATGAATAAGTTCAAACTCATTGAATTTTATTTGACAAATACATGATTTTCATGTGTCTCAGTTATTCCTAATAAAGCTGTATGCTAATTACATTGAGCTGATCACTACTCAATGTATGCATGAATGAAAACATCACATTGTACCTCATAAATATATGCATGTATTATGTGTCAATTAAAAACAAAAGACATTGGAAATAGAGCTGCAAAAAAACTTCTCATATCATCAGAAAAATTGAAAACTGGAAGACACCTCAGAGATCTAATCTAGCCTTTATTTTACAGATCAAGAAATTGAATTCCTCTTCTTTACAAAAGCAAAATATTCCTCACTTTCAAATCTGTCTCTTGATCAAGATTCATCTTTGAGTCTCCTACTTTAAATCTCACCATTTAGCTACCAGTATCTGTTTTTACAATGTCTAGAAATTTCTCTGCACTCACTCTCTTCCAGGCAGGTAATATTTGATGCTTATTTTTTTACAGTATTCTCTGAGTTTGCTTTCTCTTTCTTCTCAGTTCATCCTTATATTACCAAGGCAATATTCCTAATACCAAACTTCCATCACATTTAATCATGTTTCTTCACTGACAAAATATCTTAATGGCTTCTTGTGTCTAGCAGAGGTGGCCACCTATGGCATATGTTCTGTAGCATCATGTTTATACCATTGAAAGCTCTAAAAGTTTTGCTATAGGATAAAGAACAAATTCCTTAGTCTGATTGTCAGATGTTCCTGATATCTTTCTTCTACTTCCTGCTAGTCCTCTACCTGGCCCCTGTCATCCTGAAATGCTAGAGTCTATACTATTTGTAGAACACAATTCATGCTTCCCTATAATGCATTTGTCTTTCTTTCCATATCAATATCCATTCATCGTTTCTGGCAGCAAATTTTGTTTGGGAGAAGTATTCAACTTCCATTGCATGCAGTCTTGGTGGACCATCAAACAAAATACACAAATTGAAAAACAATTCACAAATTGAGCATGTGACTCTACTAAAGCTAAACTCCTTTTGTCAGGAATGCTTATTCAGAATAAAGGGACATAAGTACTAAAAACACAGTAGTTAGAGCTGATTCATCTAGAAAAGCGATCCCTGAAATCATATGCCCTAGAGTTCTCTGCCCTGTGATCTTTCCAAAGTTTGGTCCTTTGGATTTTCTTTCAATTTTTTATTCAGTCTCATATTTTCCAAGAATTTTTCTCTTTTGTATATTTATCCAGAGAAAGTTGCTTTTACCTACTCTCAGGAGCTCAGCTGAGCTTGGAGACACTGCTGAGCTGTCAGATGATTAAAAGCATCAAGCCCAAAGTGAGACTTAGGCCTTTAATCACCTACTGCAATAGTATACATAAGAGGATAAAACCCAAGACAGCATTGAGTCACCCCATACCTCTTTCCTCCATGAAAGTTTGCACCAGTTAAAGGTCGAATGATTGGTACAGAAGTGAAAGTCATTCTAGCTGCAAGAAAGCCTCTTACAGTTTTATGGACCTTGAGGTAGGGGGATGGTGCTAAGGTAAGTGAATTCAGAATAGGAAAGTAATAGTTACTGATTCAGGGTGGGAAAATTTAGTCTTCAAATTTCACTCTTCCTCTCTCCATAAGAAGGCTTGGCAGAGGCATCTGACAAACACATGGATCCAAGGCCTCAGATAAAGAAAATGAGGGCCTGGGGCTAGGAAAGCAAAAATGAGAAAGACATGACTGGCCAGGGGTTGTTAGTTCCTCATCCCATACCAAAGGCTTTAGTTCAATACCTGTATACAACTCTGGTGTGGGAAGGGCAGCTTGTCTGTAAAATGGCTTTGCAGGTAAAGTTTTTGTGATTGCCTATGCTCAGGTTGGAAAAATCATAAAAGGTCATAATCTGGAGGAAGATTCTTCACTCATAAACATGTAATATAGTTTCACACCTTGCTTTTACTCATATTATTCTCTCATCTTCACTCGTTTTCCTATGAAAGTTTACTCTGATCTAGAATAATTTTCATTAAACCTTGTACGTCAGTCCAGTCAATATTTAATTGTTTCTACCTCTGAAACCTTATCCTATTTATTTTGAATATTTGCCTTGAGAAAATACAGAGAGGCACTATCTGAATGACAGTTGTTCATTATTAGCTATTTTTGGACTCTTACTTCCAATGCCAATAACTTTAGGGAAAAAATCAATTACAATTTAAACACATCTGCAATTTCTCACAAAATTACGCATGTAGTAAGGGGTAACACAGGTCTGGGAGAGCAACCTGTAGGATATGAGTTGAGAGGCACATGTCCTAAAATCTCCCTTGAATCATTCTTGAAATGACTATCATTTTAAGAATGCTTAAAAAAATACACTGCACCAATGACTGATTTTCCCATGATCCATTGGCACTGTTAAGGACAGCCTTATTTTAATGTGAACAAAGGTATGAAGTAGAATAACAATTATTGAATGACCACTATGTACCAGAAACCATGCAGACATTTTCCAATACTTATTGATTCCTTATAGTAATCTTGAAGGAGTCATCTTCATTTTAAAGAAGAGGGCACTGGGGCAAAGAAAATGAATTGATTTTCAAGTGATCCCACAGACTTTAACCAACACAGCTGGTATTAAACCAAAGTCTGTTTGAAGACTGAGTCTAATATGTCATCCAATAAAAGTTTCAAGTATGAGACAGTAAGAATACCAGGAGGAGATGCCAAGGTGTGATAGAAATGGATGACTGCCCAAGGGCATCTTGTAAAAAAATTTCTTTTACAAGATTATTTGTTGAAAGAAATTAAATAAAGCTAAACAAGTGGAAAACATCTTGGGTTCATTGACTGGAAACCTTAATTTTATTAATATGAGGATAGCCCCCAAATTCATCTTCATATTCACTACAGTTCCACATGAGTTTTTCTCTTTATTTTGCAGAGTTTGACAAGTAATACTAAAATTAGTATGGAAAGTCAAGACACCGAGAATAGGAATAATAATCTTGAAAAACTTACTGAAAATATATAATAGTCTAGAAAAGATAATACTGATGTAAAGGCAGACACGTACATTGATAGAATAGAAATGATAATCTAGAGATAAACCCATAAGTTTGGTTGAGTTTTGATAAAGGTTTCAAGACCATTGAATGGGAAATACAGTCTTCAGGGAGTAGTTCTGGGTGGATATTCACATGCAGAAAAATCAAGTTGGATACCTATGCTATACCATGTGAAATTATTAATTCAAAATGGATCAATAACCTAAACATAACAACTAAACATCCACAGTTATTAGAAAAAAATCACAGGAGCAAATCATATGACCTTGGTTCGAGCAATAGTCTTGGATATGACACAAAAGCACAAGCAACAAAGGAAAAATTAGGTATACTGGATTTCATCAAAATGTTTAAACATTTTTGTGTCAAAAGTTATTAATAAGAAAGTAAAAAAACAACACATCCAATGGGACAAATATTTGCAAATCATATGATTCTTAAGAGACATGTTCAGAAATATAGAGAAATCATGTAACTCAAAAATCACTATGTGACTCAGGAATTACACTGATTTTATATCTATCTATCTACCTATCTATCTATCTATTTATCTATCTCCAAGGGAAATGAAAACATACAGCCAGGAAAAAAGTTGTACGTGAATCTTCATAGCAGCATTATTTATAATAATCTAAAATTGGAAACAAGCCAAATGTCTGTAAAATACAAATGGATAAATAGAACTTGGTAAATGTGCATAACTGAATATTATTTAGCAGAAAAATAAGATGATGCATTGATACATGCTTCAACAATGATGTTATGGCTTATATGGAGAGGTTCCCCAAAGCTTCAAGTCCTCATAGGCAGGGCTTTAGAAGGTGATTGGATTATAGGTACAGTGCACTTGACCTCCTATTAGGAAGCAGGGTTTGGTTGGAAAGGACAGCTGGTTCTCTGGCAGTGGGACCTGGAAAAGGCCATCTCCCTGCCAAGCTCCTTCCTTGTCTCTCTGCTTACTGGGTACCATGACATGAGCAGTTTTTCTCTACAAACCCTTTTCTATATGCTTTCTAGCTTAGAATTGATTGAAAATTCACAGAAACCAGTACAAGCTATGACCCAAAATAAACTTCTCCTTTAAGTTGTAGTTGTCAGGTATTGTATCTCAGAAGAAGAAAGTGATTGAGAGAATAGATGAATCCTGAAAACTGTACTAAGCCCCAGAAGCCTAATGCAAAAGATTACATATTATACAATTCCATCTATATAAAAAGTCTGGAACATGTACATGCATGGAGCCAGAATACAGGTTAGTCATTGCCAGCGACTAGGGAAGTGGAAATGGGCTTTGATTGCTTAACGAGTATAGGATTTCTCTTTTGAGTGACAAAAAAGTTCTAAGGTTGAATAATGGTGATGATTGCATGACACTGAATATTCTAAACCTATTTTAAACCTTTCAGTATATTGATAAACTTTGGGGATGAGAATTATGCTTCAATAAAACCATTAAAATTAAGTTGTTTGCATTAGCCATGCGTCTACAAGGGGAGAGTGATTTTTCTAGCTTTTAAAAAAACTTTTCATTTTTTGCCTTTTCCCTCCTAATTTAGCCTCAACACATTTGTACATTTAATAGGTTCCTATTTGCTTCTGATCCCTAAGGCAACCTAAAGTGAAAGAGGTCAGTTTGTTTCAATTGTACTGGTTCTGAGGGAAGGTTTGGGTCACTGATGGCCAGTTATCTCTGTGCCTATCTAAATGAGCTTAGTCATTTCCATCCCCCTACAATAGACTGCAAAGCTTTGAAAGGCAGGAAAATGTCCTAGGTACCACACTTCTAATCTCAAATAAGATAAATACAGTTCTTTAAACAGTGTGGCACCGCTCCATTTTCCTCTCACGGAAAGCTACTTGAGCATATTACTTATATTTCACTGAAAAAGAACACTCCATTATTTTAGCAACTGTCTTTTATAGTATGAGTCTTGCTCTTTTCCTAAGATGCAGTGACAATGCTCAGTATTTTTTCTGCTTTTTTTTACACAAGTCTCAAGTATGTAGTAAAATGTGATTAATTCTATTGACTAGCAACTAACAAAAGAATCTAAAATCTACATATCTAATGTTTACAGTAGCTCAATACTTCATCTCTGTCTCTTGCTTTATGTAATAGAATAAAAGTGAATAAGAAGGAGGATTTAACACTTAAGAGTTTAAAGCTGTATTATCTAGGGATTATCCATTTCTAGTTTTCAGATGAAAAAAGCAAAACACAAAAAGACAAAAGGATTTGTCAAAAGTGAGATGTAATCAATGTGGATTCTATCTGGGTCTACCTCACTCTAAAACCTGTCTTTTTATGCAATGCAATATTTAGCTTCTCAATTAAGTGAAACTAATTTCATGATTAGAAAATTAACCACATTGTTGATAAAAAGTTACAGATAAGCCAATGTAGTAGAAAGACTAAAATATTTATTTTGTTCTAGTGCTTGAAAGCATAGTATAAAAGGAAATCCTTTCATAACTCTGGTTAGAAAGCCATTAATTTCAGGTAAAATCCACTTTTTATTACGACAGAATCCTCAAGGACTCAGAGGTGACTGGTTCTCATTCTGTAGCCAAGAGTTCACTTGCTCATACCATGTGTATACGCTGAAAGCTTGCTAATTATTTCTGCTCCCTTTTAGATGGAGTCTTTGTTATAAATTTGTACAATTATGATTTATTACTATCTTATACTTAATCTTTCATTTTATTTTGTTATATTTTTGAGTGCTGATAAGTTGTCAACCTTGCATTATATTTGTATGCTTTCACGAATGCAACTCATCTAAGACAGAGATTGAAAACAAATGAAAGGAACTAGACCAGTAAAAAGCACTTTAGGTATCTTTTAGTAAAATTAATGAGGATCAAATGTACGCGCTAATGCTTTAACAAAAGAAAAAATTAATACCTTCAGTGAATACTTTTGCTGTATCAAATAGTCTTGAACAATCATAGATTAAATAGAGATATCCTGAAAGAATGTTCCTAGAGACACATCTACATTGTTATGTATTGCCAAAATGATGAAGTAATTTAAAGAAACGTCAAAAGATTAAAACCAAAACCATATGCCTTTCATTTACTCAAACTGCTATGTTGTCAGAGCCAGATTGCTGTCTTTCTGCCCTCTAGCGGCCAGGCATTGTAATCAAGTATTTGCGTGATAGGCAGAGCCTCAAGCAGCTTTCCTACAAGGGGTTTTTGTTGTTTGACTCTACTGGTTACTTTCACTTACAATTCAACAGTGGTCTTTAATATCCTTGGTATAATTTATTTCCATATTAATTTCAAAATGAGAGAAATTGGGGCTCACAAATTCAACTTTATTTATTTATCAATTGTTTATTATACACCTGATAGAAATGATACAACATACAATTAAAAATAATGTACAGTTTGTGCCAGAGAGGGGTTCCATTTTGGTGGATGACATAATTTTTCAAAGGTATTTATGGAACATTAAAGATGTAATTTCATTAACTCCTACAGCAGGGAAGAGGAGACCTTATTCCCTGCCCATTTAAAACTCAACAGATTATGCTACAGATTCTATAAGTACTTGGAAAAAAACAGTTAACATTCATAGGATTGGAACAATTGTGCATATTATTGTATGGTGTACTGAGGAACTCTTAAAGATCATTATGTAAAATAACAATCCTAGTTATGCTCCCACTACCTTGTTTTGAAGGCCTATATTGTCAGTGTTGGGCTCTTTGTGCCTGTTATTTATCTATTTGTCTTGTGTTTTTCCAGTAATTTGTTTTGTTTTGTTTTTCCCTGTAATACATAAAGGATAGGTATACATGTATAGAGTTATACATGTGTAGAACTTCTAAAAACTTTATGAGAATAGATTATATAATGCATGATGAACACCTACTTTGAAGAAAAATAGACATTATGGTATCCATTGCTGATACTGTATCGTCATGCTGTGAAATCCAGTAATGCTATTATTCTTTGTTCAGAGTGATTTTAGTCCATTTTGTATTGTTTAATTGCAGCATATCTAAAGGTATGGACAGCTAATTTGAACAAGAACAAGAGACATTATGACAGCCATTGTTGATTTTCCTATTGACTGGTTTTGAAGGCCTGTAATGTCTTCATCACTCTGTTCTGATCAGTTTAATACTATTTTGTTTTGTATGAATTCGTTGTGTGTGAAGATATGGACAACTAAATCAAGAGACATTATGGTAGCCACTGATGATGTCCTGTTGTCTTCCTTTGAAATCTGTCATTTACATTGTTTTCTTGTGATCGGCTTTTTTTCTGTTTTATTATGTTCAATTTTACCTTCTTTAAAATAAAATTAACAAGAAATAAAACTCAACAGAAGCCCATAAGAGAGATTAAATCAATGAATATGAAAGGTATGACATGAACTCAAGAAGCTTAGCTCCACAGATAACAAGTTTTTAATGTAGAATTCATCTTGAAACACCATACAGATTGATATCTAAGAAGGAATTGATCTTTTTATTAAACAGTCACTCATAGTATTTCTAAAAATGTCTGTAGCTCTGCCCTTAAGCCTGCTTAATAATGCTGTTTACATTAAAGTTTACCAATTGAAGTAGATGGGGTACCCTTTTCTTCCCTCTTCTATTAGCCCATGCCACAGAGATCAAGGAACTGTCACTTTTTCCTTTCACTGAGGCTTAATGTTTGTTCTCAATCTAATGCAATTTGAGAACCCTGATATTTTCAGCTTCAAAATCAGAGAAAAAATAGATGATGATTCAGATTTTAGTTCTATCATCTTTCGAGGCATTTGAATATGCTATATACTGTTCTTTTCCATATTCTAAAACTTACTTTTTACTCATCTAAAGTTCAAGGTTTCCATTTCCTTTAAAATGAAGTTTTTCCTGGATGAAAGTCAATTGAGCTAGAGTGCCATGAAAGGCTCACCATTTGCACTGTTGTTTAATACGTCATCAATTAGTGGTTATTTTTAATATTGGTTGCTGATAAATGAGCTCTGCACAAGTGCCTGCATGGCAAGTGCGAGGTAGCCAGTTCGATCCTCTGTATAAATAAAAGGAAAAAGATAATATTGGTTACTTAATTATCATTCAGTATGCCTCCCATTTCCCTTTGTAATGAACTGAGACATTACCATGTAGGTTCCTAATTTATTGGTTGGTTTTGAACAGTGTGCAAGAAAGAGGGAAAAGAAAGAAACAAGTCAAAGCAAGAGTTTTAACAAGCTCTTCTTCTTTCTCTTCATAAAACTGGTTAAACTGCTGATGTTGGAATAAAAGGACTGAAAATGTCTTCAGGAAACCCAGTTAGAAGTTAAGTAAGATCACTGCTTATTTTTTATGAGAATGTTCTGAAACTTCCTTTTCCAGCACATTAAAGAGCCCCTTTGGCCTTCTTCGCTTTGATCAGGTTGAAGCATTTTATAACTCTAAAGCAACCACACTTCAGCTCCTTTCTACCAAGCTTACCGCTCTTCACTGGCCTATTTTCTCTACTTTTATAGGTCAATTCTTAGCCTATCAAATAGAATGATTCCAATTCTTAGCCTTTAAATGAAGAGAGGGTGAAGTGTTTAATGTGCTCTCATCAATCGTATCTGTTTGACCAAACATTTAGAGAAGCCAACTGTAGTATACTCAGTTTTACATTAATCATAAAGCACTGTCTACTGAATAACTTTATCATTTTCTCATACAAGTAAAAGAACAATAAAATTATATTTTATTTTTCCTACTAATGTGATTGCATAGATAGATAGATAGATAGATAGATAGATAGATAGATGATAGATATTATGGTCAAATCACCCACTTAAAACTCACTTAATTTATACTTGTCACTAAAATGCAATCTCAGCAAATGTTTTTATTTTATTGTTCAGTGTAGCAAAAATTAAAGGGACGGAAATTGCAGATGGCAAATACCAAAGAATGTTTTTTCGAATGAGGCGACAGTTTGTGCATAGGCTAATGGATAAACAAACTATCAAGGAATAATCAGTGAAAAGCCGTTTATATCAGATCAATGAAAAAGGTAACACTTCCCTATTTGTGAGCTTTCCTATCCTACACTACATTTTCCAACAATTTGGATATTCCACTAATAATTTGCTTTCTTGTTTGCTTCCCTTGATAGGACTATATTGGATTGCTGTATCCATAATGCACAAGATAGTGTGTTTCTCTGTATATATAATTGGAAAAGTTTAATAAACATCAATTGTGTGACGATCTAGAAAGATCATTAATATAAAAAGTAATGGGAGGCATACTGAATAAAAACTAGTGTTAAAAATAACAGCTAACTCTTGAAGTAAAATTAAACAGCAATGTAAAGGATGAACATTTCATGGTGCCATATTTAGTACAACTAATATTTTCCTTTTTTCTATCAACTTACCAATTCTGGCCCTATAAACATAATTTTTAAAAATGGTAATGATATCTTAAAAGACAATAATTGAACAGCCAGAGTTACAACTGATGTCTTTAATCAGATACATCATGATTATAAGCAATCACCTATAAGAGCTGACTTGAATTAAAAAAAAAAGGTTTTGATCATTATAAATAAGCTAGGCCCAGATTTGCCTTCCCTTCATAAGCAACCACAGAAGTAGACAAAATATTTTTGTTGGTGAGCTTTACATTGCTGTGACAAAATACCTCAGAAAAACAATTTAAAAGAAAGAAGGTTTTATTTTTCCACAGAGCTTCAGTGGTTGCAGTCAGGGGTTACTTGACCTTGTTGTTTCTGGGTCTGTGGTGCAGTAGTTCATCTGGTTTGGAACACACAGAAAGGGCAAGGGACAACATATACACTCATAGGCATATCCCTAGTGACCTCCCACTAGATCACCTTCCTAAAGTTTCTAAAATCTCTTAATAATGACAGAAGCTGGGGACTAAGCCTTCAATATGTGAGTCTTCTGAGATATTCCAAACGTATATACCTATATATGTCAAACAAAAGTCTTCAGACTTTAGACAGTAGGGAGCTCTCTGTGGGATGACAATGTCCCAAACACAATGCAGAGGACTGGAATCCAAGCAGAGCATAGAAATCTCACTGAATTGTGGAGCTGGAAATCATAGTCAGGGAATCTGAAATGGCTGGAATCTGGTGCAGAAGAGGAAGGAGCTGCACAGAAGGCAGATACTCAGGACTCAGAGGAAGACAGCTGCATGATTTCTTGACTGACTTCTGGTGAAAATGCATAATACTGCTATGAACCTCACAGGGGAAAAAGATACTAGAGGTAAGCCAGCCCAGGTAGACATTGGAAGTCTGGTTTAGCTAGTGTGTAAAATCCTTGTTAACTCTTTAGTAGCATCCTGATCATCCAGCTGAGAGTCCGAAAAGCCTGTGCCTTAAAATTAAGAGCTATACCATGATTGACACTATATCTACATTAATATAGAAAACAAAACCTTGACATAATGTTGAGGAGATATAAAGTGGAAAGCTGAGTTCTATCTACCAGTGAAAGTTTTGGAGATACTGTAGTATTTCCATAGTTTTATAGATATTTTTATTGACCAAAGTGTAAACCTAAGCTAACACAAAACAGTTGGTCATTTAATTAAAAATCAGTCTGCCTCAATTATTTTCTCTTTGCTAAGACACAATACCTGATACCCACAATTTAAAGGAAGGGAGGTTTGTTTTGTCTGTCAGTGGAGGTTTCAGTCTATAGTTGACTGACTCCAAGGCAGAGGATCGTGGCAGAAAGGCATGGTGGTGTTAAAAAGCAGAGAGCTATCAAAGAGAAGGAAGGAAGATAGACCCTGCCAGGCCACACCTCCAGTGGCCAACCTCCTCCAACCAGTTTCAACTCCCAACATCACTGAAGGTCTGAACTGATAACTGTAAGCCCATCAGTGGCTTAATCCACTGATGAGTATCACACAGCAATTATCCAGTCCCCCAAATACCGCATCCATGAGCACATGATGCTTTGAGGGGACATCTAGGATACAAACCATAGGGCAACCCTTTTCAGATACAACAAAATGTGAAGTGTTTAAAAGCTCTTAATGGAGATGGGAAGAGAATCAGAGGATGGAGGGAGATGGAAAAAAGGAGAAAGGAGTAAAAAGGCTCAAGATGCAGGATGTATATGTACTCATTACCCCACAATGAGTATATTTATTACATATTAAAAACATACACTAATAAAAGGGAAAAATAAAACAGTATTCATGATAAAAAATTAATAAAACACATCATCAACTTTCACTGTGTGCAACCATGGCTGCATGAAAGATGAAAATGATTACTTTCAGATCAGATTTTAATTCCATTACCACGAGGACCTAGAGGAGCTGCTATTTCTGCAAAAGACAGCTTCAGGGAAACAGCAATGAGCTGAGACCTCTGTGGTTATTTATTTGTAACTCAAGGACTTAAAAACAAAGACATAGAAGAAAAGCATTTACAACATGCTGTATAGGAGTTTTGGTCAAGTGCCAGGGCTGGATTGGGATGGTTAACTACTTGACACATGTCCAGCTAGTTTAAACAATCTTATCAGGTCAGAGTAGACACAATGGCCAAAGCAAACAGCTCTCAGAACAAAGTGATTTTAATTCTGGTGATGGTTATCCTGCAGATTCTGCTGTAAACTCTAAATATACAATCCAGGAGTCCCTTTTTCATTTGCATTCATTTCAAACACTCATTTGAACAGGCACTCACTACAATCAAAATTATCAAGTACAAGATTTTTAAATGATAGACACAAGAAATAGGAAAATGTGACACATACTGAAAAGTTTAAAAAAATGTTGATACAAATCAACGCATTGATGATCCAGATTTCAGATTAGGAGATAAATAATTTAAGGCAGCTATTTCAAAAATGTGCAAAGAAGTAAAATAAAATGCGTTAACAGAAAGGAAAACATCATTTTAGTAATATAAGAGAAAAAATCTTGCAGGGACTGGGGCTGGGAATTTAGCTCAGCGGCATAAGCACTTGCCTTGCAAGCAGGCAGTCGTGAGTTCGATCCCTGGTACCGATAAAAATGAAAAAGACCAAACCCCCCCCCCCCAAAAAAAAAAAAAAAAAACAAAAAACAAAACTTGCAGGGACAGTGACAACATAAAAAAATAAAATTTCTCCAAGTGAAAGTTTAATACCTAAAACGTAATTCACTATATAAGTTTAAATGTAAGTCTGCAACCCCATTGTGATAGACTATCTAGACAGTGATCTTAAAAACAGAGCAATAAATGTCCTTAAAGGTCAAGATGAAAGTTTAGCAAAAGTCGGCTGAGCTTGCAACACCTGTAGGATAGCCTGAAAAGACACACGGTATTTGTAATTGGAGTCCTAGAAATAGAAAAGGCCAGTAAGAATATTAGAAAAGCGTTGAAAAATCCTGATCAAAAATGTCCCCAAATGATAGAAAATATTGGCTAATAGATTTAATTTTCTTCAAAACCCTATGAAACCAACTAGAAGTTAGTAAATTGAGTCACCTCATAATCACATATCTGAACCAAAATGAAGAGAAAAATCACAAAGGAAGCCATAGTTTAAAACCCCATTACAACATTATGTACTGCAAATATATAGTAATAACATTTTGAAAAAATTATACGCAAGGAACAATTGTAAGAAAAAAACCTGCTTTTCACATCAGAAATAGTGTAAACTGGAAGATTGTGAGGCAGCACTTTGAAAGTGTTTTAAGGAAGACAAAACCAAAATGAAAACCAAAACCAAACAAAATGAAATCTACTAATCTGCCTATATCCAGCAAAACTTGTTTTTCAAGAATGAAATAAAGTACATTTTCAGAAAAATAGAAATAACAGAATTTGTCGCCAGCCGACTTCAAGTTAAGTTTACTCCAGGATAGAGGAAAACGATACTAGATAGGAAGCAGGATACACAAAATGAAAGTAAGAATTTCAGATCCAATAGGTGGGTAAATACAAAATTCTAGGTTTTATTTTTTTGTCACAATGTAATGCAAAGTAAACTGGTTGTTTAAAGTAAAAATAGTTTCATAAAATGGGGCTCACAATGTATGCAGAAGCAATAAATGTACCAAAAAGCAGCACAAATGTCAAGAGGCCAGCAAATGGATTTGAAGCATTGTGAACATATTGTATTTGTGAGTGTGAAGTGTGAGAAGTCAGGCGTTACAGAGAAATGTGAGGTAAAAATAGAGGTCAAGTATAGAGAAGCACAATACTGACTATACATGAATTTTGATAAACTAAAGATTTTTTCTTGTTCCAAGAAAAGTGCAAAAGTAAAAATAATAAATTGATCTTTGTTTAAATTTAAAATCCTGCTTCTCAAAAGACAGCTAAGGAAATAAACAGGAAAATTACGTATTAGGAGAAAATATTCACTATGCATATATCTGATGATCAATTATTTATCTGGAGTATGTAAAGAACTTTTGTCATTAAATATAAAATAAAGAATCAAATTAGCATGGCACAAAATATTTGAGAAGACATGTTATTAATGGCCAATGAACACATGAAAAATTCTCAAAGTCTATAGGAAGCAAATTTTTTTAAAGAAAAACTTTCTACAATATCACTTCTAGCTCTTTAAATTGCTTAAAATATAATATGTGGAAAACATCAAATGCTTTTGAAGATATGTAACAATTACAACATTTGTGCATACTAATTAGAATGCAGAATGCTGGATAACCTTAGAAAAGTTTTACATTTTCATATGGATTTATGTATACTCAAATAAATCTAAAACACTTCAGTGAAATAAGCCAGACACAATAGGACATTCTGTGTGATTCTGTTTTTATGAAATTTAAAACAACACAAAAAGATTTGGATCAAATCAGTGATTTCATAAAAAGGAGGGAGGTTGACAGGAAAGTGTATGAGGAAACTTTTTACGTAGTGGAAATGTCCTATTTCTACATTTTTGTGATGTTACATGCTATATGCATTAGACTAAACTTATCAAAATATAAAGTATAATTATGTGCATACATCAACAAGGTTAACAAAAAGTGTTTCTGAGTGGCTGTGATTTAGAGGAGGAAAGGGAATGGAGAAAAAGAACCTTGGTCAATTCTGCTTTAGTTTCACTTTATGCTACATTTAGGGTGACAGAATGGGAATAGAAAACAGGACTTTTGGTGACACAGGAAAACGAGGCAAAGACTGAAAGCCTTTTTTCTAAAATAAGTCCTTGAGAAGGTTCACTATATAGATCGTGACGTATGCAAATAGTCCAAGGATGATGTAAAAGTTTAGGCAGGTAAATGAACCATCTTCCCTAGCTTAGCACAAAAGGGCATCCCAGGTCAATGAGGCCCCTAAAAACCAGTGGTAACATGCACACAGCAACTGGCACTTTAGTGACAGAGAGAAAAAGACATATAGAAGAAGTGAGGAGGTGAGCAATGAACTCCACTTGGAAAGATTGCCTCCATGCCTCTGTTTTGCTATGATTTTCACTCCATTTTTGCTTTCGACATTACAGTACTGGACTCTGCCCAAGTGGTATCCTGAACAAGTTCTCAAGTCACACTTCCTGATCCAAGAAAATACTATCTTTGTAATTCTTAACTCACCACGTTTGCAATTTATTTCCCCTCACCCCACATACTTACTGGCACAAACAGTTCTCATCTTTGTGTTTTATGCATAAAATTACTTTTATGCATAGTCCACCAATGACTCTTTCCCTTTCTGTCTCCACCAGCACTGTAGGAGTGCCGGCACTCTCACCCAGGCTATCACAATAGATTCACAAGGGGATCTGTTTCGTAATCCTATTCACCTTATGCATCTACTTCTTTTAGTCCCGCCATGAGAACATACTTTGGAGAAATGCTATCAGTACAGTTGCAGACCATTCCTCAGAAAGACTCTGTTTTTGTGCTTTGATCCCCTGAAGTTGCTGTCCTAAATAGTACTTTTATCTCTTAAAGTGTGCTTTTTAAGTCTGATGGAACCATGATACGTGCACTGAATGTTGGAGTCTTGGCTCACAGGAAGTGCCTCCTGCCACTTTCCCAGGAAAGGCTGTTATTTACCCTTTCTCCTAACTTATGACACTCTGCGTCCCACTTATCTGCCTAAGCCCTCGTGCTCTCTGCACTCAGCAAAAGCCTGGGTTGAATATGTGAGGAAAGTCAAGGTTGAGTGCACATGGTCATCACATCTCAGGGTAAGGCATGGTGTTGGCCAAACACAGGCCACACTACCAGCACCACAGAAGGTCTACTGGAGGTCTGCCTAGTCCATGTGTTGATGGAGTAAATCTCTTGTGTGCGCACTCACAAGTACCAAGCTCATACCAAATCAGAAGTTTATATAACTTGGGGAGTCCCTGTCTACCCTAGGTCTGTAAGATGTCTCCATGAGCATCCTCTTCCCCATCCTTTGGGGTTAAGTGGCCGGTGGGGGGGGTGACATGACAGTAGACCTGAAAAGCAAGGTCTTTGAGTAAAAACCTACTTTGCTAGGATGCCAGTGGATAGCATCACTCCTCAGGCACTTGTAGGCTATGGCTATTTTCTTTCTCTTTCCTATCTCCTGTTTTTAACTTATGATCATCTCTAGGCACCACCTGCAGATAATCCATAAAGCATTAATTGTGTAATTTTAACAATTTTGCATGTAAGTCTGATATTCTTTATTCAAAACTGGCTTTGCAATAGTACAATGATGAATGGTAAAACTCATGAAGAATTTAATTTTTTAAATTGTTCTTTACTTGGAAGATATGAAACACTGTGTGCCTTGGTCAGTGCTTAAAAGAGCTTGCAGGGTTGGTGCAAGGCTTTTCCAAAGACTGTACATGCTCTGAATTGCATTTAATGCAGGACACAGAAATGTATAAGATTGGTCTACAGTTGTCACCCACAGAGTCATAGAAGAGTGCAATGATGTAGAACCCATGATGTCCAAGGTGAATGCAAGACCGCGGCTCCTTTGAAGAGAACAGCCAAAGCTCCTTTGTGAAAAATCAGCTTCAATGTCACTATTCCAAGGAAAATGAACCCGTCCTTTTCTCCCATTCTCATTCTGTACCATATTGAAAACTATCCTCCTTACAGTGGGTCTTCCATATCCAGAACCATGCTAACTCACTCCTGCTGGGAATTCCCCAATCAAATTGGCAATAAATTAACAACCACTCTATGACAAGTGGAAATCAAGACTACAGGAGAAGGCCTTGTATGAGCTTCTACATGTTCTGTTTGATTTTCAACAAGGGGGCCCGTAGATTATGTGTGTGGTTCTGTCATACATGTCTTTTCTGGCTAGGCACCTTCTAGAGTTCCTTACTGGATAAAGTACAAACTCTTCAGACTGTACTTCAACTCATTTTTCTAAATATCATTACATAATTCAAGAAAAATACAATTTATATACTATGTTGCATATGCTTGCATGTTTGTCTTCGGATACCCGTTTTCTTCTTATGTCTAGCTGTTAAGAGTTTACTTATTCATAAGATTTACAAAAATTTAGGTCTCCTTACCATTTCTAGATGAAAGCAACCTTTTCATCTTCTAGAGATACAGAAAAGTTCATAAAAAGTTCTATTTAACTTTTTATGTCTGACTTAATTTACTTAACATTATGGTCTTGATAGCTATGATGACTGTGCTTGATTGCACTATTCAAGCAGAAAGGACCTCAAAGATTATCTAGTCTAACTGTTCTTAATGTTAGAGTAATTTAGGCATTTCAAAACACCAAAGCACAGGATATACTTTTTTCTAAAATATGAAATGTAATTTTGTGATTTTATTGGTATATGTTTACAATATATATCATTTACAATAATTTGAGGTTATATATATATATATATATATATATATATATATATATATGACATTTTCAACATTTTGATCCCTTTACGATCCACCAACCTTTCTCTTCCCACTGGTCCTTCCCTGATTGCATGCTCCAACTCCAAAAAGTATGCCTTTATTTTATTCTTTATTTTAGTTGGGGTTCTCCTGTAAGAGAACCCATGCAAAATTTAATTTTTTATGTCTGACTTATTTCACTTAGCATTATGGTCTTGATAGCTAAGATGATTATGCTACAAATTCTTATTAGTTCTCGGAACAAAACAGTTAACATTCATAAGATTGGAACAGTTTTGCATGTTTGGTGATCTGAGGAACTCTTGAAGATCACGATGCAAAATAACAATCTTAGTTCTGTTCCTACCACCTTGTTTTGAAGGTCTGTGTTATCATTGTTTTGTGATCTTTGCTGTTGTTATTTGTCTCTTTTGCTTTTTTTTTAGTAACTTGTTTTGTTTTGTTTATTTTCCATCTAATGCAGAAAGGATAGGTATACGTGTAAAACTTATACATGCCTAAAACTTCTCTTAAACAGTTTATGAGAATTGATTGTATTATGGGTAATGCAATGAACAGCTACTATGAAGAAAAAGAGTCATTATGATATCCATTGATGATTTCCAATTTTCATGCCATAAAATCTAGGAATGTTCTTATTCTTTGTTCAGAGTGGTTTTAGTCTGTTTTATATTATTTAATTTCAACTTACATGAAGGTATGGACAGTTGTTTTGAAGAGAACAAGAGACTCTATGACAGCCATTGTTGATTTTCCTATTGTCTGGTATTGAAGGCATGTAATGCCTTCATCACTTTGTTCTGATCAATTTAATACTATTTTGTTTTGTATGAATTCTTTGTGTGTGAAGATATGCACAATTATTTAGAAGAAAACAAGAGATATTATTGATCTCCTATTGTCTTGCTTTGAAATCTGTGTCACTTACATTGTTTTATTCTGATCTGCTTTGTTATGTTTTGTTTTACACTATTTGAAATGAAAAAAAATCACAAAAAATCATTATGGTCTCAAGATCCATTCATTTTCCAATACATTTTTCTTTACGGCTCACTAATGCTCCATTGTGTATATATACCATCTTTCCTTTATCTATTCATCTGTTGATAGGCATCTAGGCTGTTTGCACAACTTAGCCATCATGAATTGTGCTTCTAAAAACAGAGAAGTGGGGTTAATATAATATCTTTAGCCCTTTCATGAACAAGGAACCACTTATTAATATTTAACAGAGCCTCTGGACGTGCAAAATGTTTCTAATGAGCAAGCAGCCTTAATGCAACTCTTTCTACAGATGAGTGCATTGCCAACCCAAGAACTGAAGTGACTAACTTAGTATCAAGTAGGTATTTAGGGAACTGGGCTTAGATCCCAGGGCTCTAACTTCTTCCATTTCTCTATATATTGTCCATTCTACATGTTCACATTCATGTTGTTCTTTGTTGATTTCTCTCACATAACACTAGGCACTCAAATGTTTATTGACTGATCTAATTGCTTTAGGATTCCATTTTTTAAAGTGAAACAAGTAACTTTTAGTTGGTAGAATTATTCCACTTGGGGCTGGGGATTTAGCTCAGCGGCATAAGCACCTGCCTTGCAAGCAGGCAGTCGTGAGTTCGATCCCTAGTACCAATAAAAAAGAAAAAGACAAAAAAAATTATTCCACTCGTATAGTCTGGTAGAGTTAGCTCCACATGTCTGCCTATTAAAACTATGAGAACTCAATTGGCAAAAGTCCCTATGTGATAAATAGTCACCTGGTCCATCAGGCCTGGTTTCATCAGAAAATTGTCAGTGTAATCATACCTGATCCTGTATTTAAAAGGGCCTCATGCTTGGGAGTCAAGATCCTGTAGTCCCAATGCTGAGATTCTTAGTAATTTATTCTTCAAATTATGCCTTTTAGATGGAGGCAGATAGAACAATGGGGCATGTGGCAGGGGCTTGGGACATCAACTTGTGCATTGGTTTACCGTACCATTGGGCTGGAATGCATTCCCAGACATAGGTTAGAGGCCAGAGTAATGATTCTATCAGCTGTAAATAAATTCTATTAGGAAAATCTGTAAGGATAAAGATATACACCATTTCACTGCAAATAGAAAAATCATGGAATTGTTGTAAATAATAGTGTTGTTGGCATTTTTGTGGGGGGGGAGACAAATGCAATTAGTTCAAGATGGTACATTTGATGATAAAGAATATAATTAAATGGTCCTTGACCATTAACATTTCGTCTTTATAGCTGTCTGTTTTCTTCTCCCAATAATCAGTTTTTGTCTTTGTTAATATTCTGGACTTTGAGCCATTTTACTAATTTTTGTTCTTCTGTTAATTGTTTCTCTGGTTGTATTCTGTTCTTGTTACTAGTTGGATCAACTATTTGATATATATGCATCTGGATGCTTATTAATAAAAGCATTTCTAAAAGCAGCCTAACACAACACAGTATATTAGCCATTTCTGGAAAAAGTGGGAATATTTCAACAACTTTAGTTGAATTTCAAGTTTTAAAAAATTTATGTAAAAATAAAGTGATTCTTTTCACTTAATCAGATGCCATTAGTATACATTCTACTGTCTCTTGGTCTGGTCTTGTTACCCCTTCCTTTATTGGGGCCACACCTTGTCCTCTGCTCAGTGCCAGAAGGTAAAGCAGAGCAAGTTTGTTAGGCGGGCACAGAAAGTGCTGTTGTGCAGAACACAGATAAACATGAAGCAGCAGTTTAGGGAAACTCACAGACAGCTGTTCCTCAATCCCACTGTCCTCAGTGTACGGCAGTAATTAAAATTGCCACACAGTATCAGGGAGGTATAACTTGAGTCCACATTTTCCGTTGCTAGTTGATTTAGCTGCTGGCATGTCATTACTTGAAATCTCCCCTTTCTTGCTTGAGAAATAGGAATGATAATACTGGCAATCTCACTTATTTTTTTGTGTGCTTGGGATCAAACCTAGGGCCTCCAACATGTTAGGTAATTATTCTACCACTGAACTACACCCCTAGCCAATGTGTGATAGTTAATTGTGATGTCAACTTGAATAAGAAATGGCTGATGGATTGGATTATCACAGTTCTGGGTGTGTCTTTACTGAAGAGGGGAGATCCACCCTGAATGTGGGTAGCACAAACCAATAGATCTGCAACCTCCATGGAATAAAAAGGGAAAGAAGGAAGTCTTACTTCAGAGGAGCCTCAGTCTTTGCCAAGACATTTGGATGCCTGTCCCTAGGCTTCCAGCTTAGATTCTCTAGCTGCCTGATACAGATTCACAAGAGACTGCAGTGAGTTCTAGATTTTTCGTTTTTGACTGGATTTTTTGGGTCTCTACTGTGCCAACAGCCTTTTTGAACTCATCCACATCTGACTCTGAAGGTGGCCATTGTAAGCCTACCTTGCAAATTCTTTTGTTATACACACACACACACACACACACACACATACACACACACACGCATCTGTGTGTATTTCATTCCCCCAATGAACCCTGACTCACACACTCAGTTATTTTTAGTTTTAAATAAAATAAGCTACTTCTTCTGAGAAATTTTCCCTAAGCCACAATCAACTGTAAGTTGTAAGTAGCCCTGCTATATTGACTTATTGCACATTATTATTTTTAGAGCACTTATCTCAGTTCATATGCATAAACTTAAATTAATGAGTATCAGGACCATATCAATTTTGTTTATCACCTTATACCTGCACAGAGCAAAATATCTATCCCACTAGATTTGATTAAAAAATATTTGTAGAATCAAAAGGTAAAAAATGCACAAGATAGAGTGTTGCAAGTTTCAAATAGTAATCCAAATAGAAACCCTTCTGTTTCTTTTCTAGATTGTTGGGCCATTTTCCATGAAATGATGTTACTTGATTCACTTTTGAATAAATTATTCTTTTTTGAGAAATAAAAGCAATTCATATTAAAACATGTTTGAACCATTTTATCCCTCAAATTAGACACAGAATGCTCAGTTTTTATTTGCACTTTTTTAGTTTATATTTTTATCACTACATCTTTGTTATATACATGGATCGCATTCATCATATGGAACTTATAATTGCGCACAATGTATCTTGATTCTTCTTTTGGTTCCCATCCCCCTCCCTTCTTTTACCCCCTCTTCCATCCCTAATACAAACCTCTATGTAACAAAGATTGCCAAGCTCAGATTCCAGTTCATGTATTCTAAACAGTATTAGGAAGTAAATTTTTCTTTTTTTATTTTATTTTTTTAATTTTTTTTTATCTTTTTATTGGTACTGGGGATCGAATTCACAACCGCCTGCTTGCAAGGCAAGTGCTTATGCCACTGAGCTAAATACCCAGCCCCAGTAAAATTTTCTTTATGAAAAGTATATGGCCAGTATCTTAGAGGGCCTTATAACACCATTGACCATGAGCAACTTTAACTTTTATAACTTAACTTTCACATTTTAATTAGAATGTGTTTGCAGTTACATTGTGATTACATAATGATTACATTCATAGTGGGGAGTTTGTACATGTACACAATAGCTTGTTTTTAAACAATAGCCTAGAGACAAAAGCTTGCTTTATGTCACTAGCAATTTCTGTGGAATGAATCCATGTCTCATTTGTGTTTGTTTTCCCCAAAACCTCAGTGTCAAATTGACATTAGTATCATTTCCATAGCTTCTCAATCCAGTATTTGATTTTAGGTATGCAGAAAATAAATCAATGAAAGTGACTCTTTTAATTTCCCTCTACATACCTGACATTTCCCATGTGTCACTTCTTTGCCTCTTATTTATCTGAAATAGACTAGACTTTGAAAATGGTAATTCACTATGCTGTCCGTGTCTAATGATCTAGTTGATAAAACTTTCTAAGGGAAAATAAATAGGAAATGGAGTTGACTGGTACATCTATTATGTACAGAAGAGTATATACTTCCTAATACAAGTTATTACATGTCTTGAACTCACATTTTAATTTCTTTCAAGATTTTCTTATATAAAATTTCACCTATTTATATCTTTCAAAATATAAGTCAGTAAGGAATTCTACATAGGTGTCTCAATATCTGCCTGTGGACTCACTCCAGTAATGAGTCTGTGAAAATGACATGACACAATGACTGAAATACGAAGCGGACAACCACACCATTATTTTTGCACTTATTTTTCAACTTCTCTACAAGGACATCTTTGTTTGGTGCATACATCTCAGGTGCATTCTTTTTTTAGCTTCTCAGCTATGGAGTGAATTTCCAGGATCTGAGTAATGAATAGCTGTGTGGTTTGTCATATAACATCATTTCAAAAACTATGATTCCACATGGCAATATGTACTCCTACCTAGATTTCTGACAATCATTTTTTTTTTCAATTATTTCAAGATGAAAGAAAAAAGCTTTATAGGAAAGGGGCTATAAAACCTGATGTACATATGAAAACAGCCTCAGAGGGAAAATGCACTAAATTCTCCCTAAATCATTTCTCATAGGGTCCGGAGCTCAGCACTAGCTCCCAGGTGGTCTATAATATAATAGCTGCCAACCTGATACACCTGACTTTAGCCACCACATCAATTTGTCTTTCTTGAATATTTTATTATTCCTCTTATATTCTCATTATCTTTAAAAAGTTTGAAAAATAAGGACAGTTATCAATTTGGGGTTCTAGAAATTATCTAATGCTATATGTCCAAATCTTCATGATGACACTTCAAAGGAACAACTATGACAGACATTTTAATTTTTACTCAAGTGAAGTGACACTAATTAACAGTGATCTTGCTAGGATATTAGGTCATAGCCATTCCTATGCTCAGCACTCTCCAATGGTTTCCCATCCCACCTAGATCCAATCTCATTACTTGTCAAAGTTCATTCTCTACTCTCTTCCATTTTGGAAAAGGATTCGGGGCCACCCTATGTCCTGTGCAATTTATAACTACTGTGATTTTATCTGCAACACTTTATAAAGATGCTTTATAGATTATTCATTTTTATTTTCCCTTCTTTCACTAGAATTCAAGCACCGTGAGAATGTGGATTTTTCTCTTTGTGTCCATTGTCATATCTCTGGCACCTGACCTGTACTTTTTTAGCGTAGCATAATTTTCAGCATATAGGTCTTTTATATTCTTGGTTAGGTTGATTCCTAAGTATCTCATTTTTAAAATGCTATTCTTAAAGGCTATATTTCCAAAATTTATCTTACCATATTGTTGCTATTAATAAATAAACAAATAATTTATGTTTTAAAATTATGAAACATTATCTATACATAAGTTTACATAATTATTCAATTTATTGATCATTCTACAATATATACACATATTACAACACCACATTTAAATTGAGCATGGTAGCACACACCTGTAATTCCAGCACTCAGGAGTCTGAGGCAGGAAGATCCTTGTAAGTTCAAGACCAGCCTGGAATACAAAGTGAGCTTAAGGCCAGCAGGAACTGCATGGAGAGATCTTGTCTCAGAAAAAAATCACATTTAGCCCATTAAATATATAAAATTATTGTTCGTTAATTATAAACAAAAGTAGTATCACACCTGGTGTTGAACACCGGTAATCCAGCTAGTCTGAGTCCAGCCTGGGCAATTTAGTAAGACTGTCTCAAAAAAAAAAATGTTTGGAGATGTAGCTAGCGCAAAAACCTACTGCCAGACATACAGACACACCCACACACACACACACAATGAGAACAAAGGAGAGAGGAAGGGAGAAGAGAGGGGAGGGAAGGGGAGAGGACAGGAGAAGAGAAGAGAGGAGGGAGAGAAGGAAGAAAAAGAAAGAAAGAAAGAAAAGAAGAAAAGAAAAAGAAAGAAAGAGCAAAGAAAGAAAGAAAGAAAGAAGCTTAGCACAGCAGAAGAAATTTCCAGCACCTTTGATGTTAAGGCTTCCCACTGTACTGCTTCATGACATCCACCTTTGTCACTGTAGGAATGTGTTTTCCTAACTTCTGCCTTTCTTACAGTTGATGATATAGGTATGTATTGCTCACCAATATAGTATATACCTTTGTGTGTTTTTGACACTATACATGGACTAGTACCTATATACTTTTTGGTAACTTATTTTTTCATCAAGTTCCAGAGATCTAATTCTGATGTAGAGCATAGGTGAAAAGCATTTATTTTCTCAGATATGTACTACTCTTTCATCATATAAAGAAACCATGTTTCTATCCATTGTAATATACATAGGAGCTTAGTTTGTTTTCATTTTTTAATTTTAAAATGAAAAGAATAAAATTATGATACAGAATTTTAAAATAAAGTAATAGGAGATTAATGATGGTTAATATATTACTTATTATTATCTTCAAAGCAGTTGCTTAGATTACAAGATATATGCATAAAATATAACCAAACAGTGAAAGCACAAGCTATTCTTTTTGATGAACTAATAGATATTTGTAGTTTAATTATGTATCACGTGTGTGTGTTTGTGTATAAAATCTTTTCCTTCTTTTTTTGCTCCTTTCCCCTATCCTAGTTCTCTCCTAGGGAGCAGTTTCTCCCCCTTTCACTTTCATAATATCTATTGTACATTTTGGATCTTATTTACTTTTTCAGTTTTTTACACTAGGGACACAATATGACATTTACACATATGAGTCTGATTTATTTCACTTATGAATATGGTCTTAAGTAAAAAGTCTTTTGAGTTTATCATTTTTTATAGCTGAGTAGTACTCCATTCTTAAAAATACCACAACTTTTTTATCCATTCCTCAGTTGATGGACACTTAGGTTATTTCCAAATCTGGCTATTACAGATTGTGCTGCTATAAAACATGGGTGCACATATATTACTGTGTTATGATGTTTTTAATTCTTCTGGAAAGTTACCCAGAAGGGGAACAGTTGGGGCAAATGAATATTCTTTCTCCTTAGTGCACTCCTGATGCACTCCGAAAAAGTTTCTCTAAGGCTGCATTTTTGAAGCGGAGAGGTTTGAACAATCATGAGTCAAGTCATAAGTAGGATAAAAATTAAAAAAAAATCAGAATGTGTCAAGTGGAGTAATGGTGAATATTGTTTTAAAACATGCATGATATGTTTCAACATTAATTGAAATATATGTAAGCATATGTTGGGTTGTGGTGTAAATTTTACTTTTACTTTGTGTCACGAGATTTTGAAAGTCAGTGATCTGTTGGCTCTACCAAGAGTAAAATCACCAGGCTGTAGGATGTGCATGTGTCTAAGTTGAAGAGGTTATGCCAAATGGTTTTCGCAAGTGGTTGTATTATTTTATGTTCCATCAGCAGTCTATAGAAATTTCTCACGTTTATATGACTTTTTAATATTTGTTATTTGCAGACTTATAAGCATTTATGAATATGATAGGTATAATGGTGTTGCATTTTAGTATTGTTCCAAAATACTAGTGAGTATGGGCATCTTTTCATAAAGTATTAGTCATTTTTTTCCTCAAATATAGAATGGCTATGTACTTATTTATCTATTTTATAGTTATTTGCTTTATTCATTAGTTTCACATGCATATTTTATAAATATATATTTTCAGTTTATAGTTTGTCTTTTTAATATTTAAATGTCTTTTGAGGAACTGAAGTTTATAATTTTAAACACATGACATGTCTCTTTCTTTGTGGCGTGAGATTTTTGTGTGCTGATGAAATCCTTAGTATCTCCAGATTAAGATGTTTTCTTCTATTTGGCTTCTGAAGCCTTTTATGTCTGTCTTTCATGTTTACCTCCTTATTTACTTTTCAAATTTACATGCATAATCCAACTGGAATTCGTTTTATGGATGATATAAACTTAATTCTCAACTTTATGTCTTCACATGGAAAAACCAATTGTAAGACATTGTTTATGAAATATTTTGTTCTTTGGATCTTACATGCTGTGCCTTTTTTGTCAAATATCAAACTTCCATAGGCAGATCAGATTTTAGTCTCTGTTCTATTTCATTGTCCTGATTGTGTAGTCCTGTCCAAGATGCCTCACTGTAGGGCTATAGCTTACAAATGTGTCAGGTATGTAGCATCTATTTTTCCTGCTCTAAATTTCCCTTCGGTGATGTCTTTGTTAGCCTTGGCCCTTTGTTCTTTCATGTATAGAGATTTCAGAATAGACTTTAAAATGTCCCAATTAATTTTTTGTGGATTTTGATTGACTTAGTAATGAATCTATATATGAGTTTGAAAGGATTCATAGTTTTGTGATACTGAGTCTTTCATGCATAAATAAAGCACAGCTTTCTACTTCTGTAGGCATTGTTTAATATTCTCTAAGAAAAGACACGTAACAGGTAACAATAAGATAGATGGTTTGCAAATGGCAAGTGAACCAAGAGATAGAGGGAGCAGGGGGCATAAAAAGCTTTAAAGTGAGTTGTGATACATGACCAAGCACCCACATTGAATGTATTTATTATGTACTGCAACTATGTACTAATACAAATCAATAAATATAAAAATTATCATGCACATTCTTTTTAGACACTTTTAGACACATTCTTTTTGTTGTATAGCAACTAATTTGCAATGTGTTGATTTTGTTTTCTTTTTTATCTTTAGTAAAATATCAAATATTTTTATTACTATGTGCTTGTAATACACAATGTTTACTTTTTTATTTATTAGTGCAAGTTTGTGACACACAGTGACTATTCTCATTGTGTATACTTAAGATGTGCCATATACAACCAACAGTATTGAACATAAACCAATATATTTACCTTGTAAAAATAAAACTGATTGATTTGTTACCTTTCTTTCTTTTTTATTTGTTTTTCTGTACCTATGCTGAATTTCTTGATTAGTCTTATTTGATCATTCCACACTGTAAACTTATATCAAAACATCACATTATACCCCAAAAATTATAGTTATTATTTTCAATTGGAATGTTAAAAATTTTAAACAAACCACAGAAGAAAAAAGAACACTAACAAAAACTCAAGTGCTTAACTTCATTATAAATAACTGCAAATAAAAAATAAAATATTAGATTCTACCTAACCAAATGACCAGCGATGAAAAGAACAATAATATGCATTTCTTTCAAGGACACAAGGTAATAGGCACTGTCTTAAGTTGCTAATGGCCATATTATTTATATAATCATTGGGAGAATAAACTAGCATTGTCCAATCTTGAAACACTCACAAAAGTTTCTAGTCAGCATGACAGAATACACATTATTTATATGCTTTTTTTTCTTAAGGCCTCTTTAAATCTACAATCATAAAAACAATTGGAGGTGGCCACAAATGGCAAATAAGCATCAACACCTTTCTGTAAAGTGTTTCAGAGGGGATGGAAGAGTTAGTGATGGATGGGACAGAGACAGCTAGGGAAAAGGTTAATTTGATATGCAGAGTATTGAGAAGTTCTCTCAGTACAAAGAAGTCAGTAAGAGAAATATGACCTCAGAAAGCTGAAACTCACTGTTATGGTTTATGTCCATATCCCTCCAAAGCCACGTGTGGTCATGGAGGGCAGGGCTTTTTGGAGGGGCTAAATATAGAGTTTGTGATTGGTTCATTGTCCAGTGCTAAGATTGAAGGTGTGAATGCTACACTCTCCCTAGGGCAAGTAGCCTGCTCACAACATGAGGGAGTCAAAGATGCCCATTTGCTGTTGTTGCTTTTGCTGTCTTCCACCACCATGAACTGTTCCCACTCTGCCATGTGCCACCCTGCCTCAGAACCAGTGGATGATGGACTGAAATCTCCACATACTGTGAGATAAACATTTCCCTCTTTAACTTTGTGTGTTGGGTATTTTGTTCCAGCAATGAAAAAAGTAAGTAAGACGCTTAAGTTTTCGCAATCAACCACCATAACACTGTCATTTCTCTTTGGATAAACCATCACTACAGGATAATTCTAATCACAGAACTCTAACCAAGTTGCCACTACTCATTTAATGAATGGTAGCTTACCCAGATTGTTAAACAATTCTTCATAGGATACTGAACTTTGCATGATGAAGTTATGCACACTTACATATACCATAGAAAATGCAAAATAATACATTTAACAATTTGGCAGAAATACAAGGAACTAAATTGATAGTCATGGTGTTGCAAGTGCCTTAAGGAACATTCACAGTTAAAATAATTAATGCTATATTAGGTAAAATATAAATTGACCCAAAAATATCTGAATGAAAAAAATATATCTAACTTTCAAATTTTGAAAAAATAATAAAACAGTTTTTTTTTTCTTTTTTAAAATAATTTTTCAGATGAATTTAGAATGAAAGTCTTCCAGTACAAAAACATTGGGAAAAGACAAAACAATGTGGAACTCACAATATGTATTCTGCAGTTTTAAGTATATGATGGGTTTGAGTTGTCTGATGAAAACTGAATGTCTTCTGTGACATATCAAATTATTTTTGTCTTCTTGCATTTATATATATATATATATATATATATATATATATATATTAAATATAATTGTGTCCTGCTAAAAATTTCAATTATTACATGGATTAAGTTAATAGATAGGTTCAGTCATTTTTTCCAAATAAAAGTTTTAAGATACAATAGGACACAGGGCGGGAAAAGCCCTAAAGTAGAAGCCGGAACACTTGAGTTTCATTTCTGAATCAGAAGCCACAAACTTTGATGAATGGATAAAACTGATGATCATTTTACTTTGCCCATTCTCTCTCAGACAATATGCCTTGCTTATAACACAAAGTAGATAGCCTACTTCCCATGTGACCCTGTACCTTTGATCACAGCTGATTGACACCTGATCCAGGAATGAGCAATTAACTTTTATTTTCTAGAAATTTAATCATGTAGACTTGGGGCACAAGGCTGCCATTTGATGGTAGAAGTCATATTGGAGCCATATGCAAATGTAAACTTAAGTAAGAATAAATGAAACAGAAGTTTTTGAAAGAATATATTCTATGAGAGAAAAAAGTGACACAGAGGGAGGAAGAGAGAGTGAGTTAGGGGATGAGAGATGGATAGAGAGAAAGGATAGAGGAGAATAAAGTATCTAGTATGTGTCTCCCTCCAGAAGGCTTGGCTATGTCTCCAATACCTGGCTTTTGTATCACACTTACGTAGCCACCCTTGTCAGACTAGCTTATATGGGTTTTCTAATCTCTTAGATTCAGGCAACATCAATCTCACCATGCTTCATTATGTTAGTTATCATAAGCTAGATTATGTGGTTGTAGTAAACAACTTCAAACTCTTAGTGAATACAAAAACAAAGGTCTCTTCTTAATTCACAGTAAATGTTTATTGTACTTATTTTTGGGAATTCACACAGAGTTTTTATTTTCACTTTGGTTCTCAGGCTTGAACATTATTGGCTGCTCTGACATAGGAAAGAGAGAATGTAGAAAAGCATGCAGTGGCTCTCATAATTCCATCGGGGACTGATGTATCTTTTCACATTGTACTGGCCAATGCGAGTCATATGGCAATACTGACCTTCAAGTAGACAGGGAAATACAATCTTCCTATGTGCCAAGAAGGAGAGTTTAAACTTCTATGATCAGAACTAGTGAATATACTCATCAAGTTCCTTCATAGAAGTCCAAGGAAAATCAAATGTGGGAACGCATAATAGCAGTTCTTTAGTAACTTGAAAGTTGCATTAGATGTAAGACATAATTTTAACTACATGGAGAGGTTGACTAGAAACTAGGTCGTCACACAGATGTATTATATATCTGAATTCCACAGTATCAATCAAATTTCAACAATCAACTTGAGGGAGAGAATTATTCAAATGCAATAGAATGTATAATATTTATTCCTGCTTTTTTTCTTGGAGTAAAAACACATTCCTAGGTGAGAACAATTAAAGTTATTGTGGTCCCATAACTCCATTCCAAGGAAGAACTAGAGATTCTTTTAGCTGAATAACACAGAGAGAAATTGTGAAGAACAGTTTGATCTCAGAATTGTAAAATTTCTGATTTTCTTTTAGATACACTACCCTGAAGGCCGACAAAGTTAATAGGTTTTTCATACCTCCCCTCTTTATCCTTCAAAATCTAAACTGTCCTCTTTCTAATATAGAAAACAATTCATCAAGTGTTCAAGGATATAATGCTTGATAGCCCTTTTCATAGAGCAAGAAAAAATGTGTGGATCTAAATGGCCACATGAGAGGAAAATGAAATAGAGTGGTTTTTAAAGGAAGATGTTTTTCTGCAATTGAAACGCGTGGGCTAAATTGGTTAAGCTGAAAGAATCAAATGAAGATCTCATGTCCATTAGGAAACTTGGCATGAGTTGAATGATACAGAACAGATAGTTTCTACTCTGTGTACTTGAAGTTATTTGAAGCACATAGTTAAATTGAAAGTAAAGAGTATTTTATATTGTAGACTTTGGAATCTGGGTATCATCTGATAGTAAGATAATTTGGTTAAGATCTGTATCTATCTCCTTTAATTCTTAAAGGTTAAGTTCTTCTATTACATATGTCTGGAAAACATATTATCCAGATAAAGATAATAAAAAATTAATTATTGGGTGGGAAAGAGCTTAGTTCAGTGGCACAGTGACCCAATTGGATGAAAATGTGTTCTGAGAATAAATAGATAAAAGCATGCGTGGTCCTATGTACTATTTTTTTCCTATCATTTGTGTTGGTTATTTTTCCATCATTGCTGAAACAAAAATACTTGACACCCAAAATTAAAGAAAGGAACTTTTTAGCTCCATCATGGAGGTTTCAGTCCATACTCAGCTTACTCCAAAGCAGTATGGCATAGCACAGGATTACCAGATCAAGGCAGCAGAAGACAGCAAAAGCAATGAGAGAAAAAGAGTGGGAGAGAGCAAGTCTCTTTTCCTACCTTTTCTTCCTTACATTGTATGTGGGCTTCCGTATATTGTATGCACGCACACCATCACTCTGCCCTCCTCTTGTATAGGCTCAGGCTGTGTATGAACTGGGGACTCTGGCTTCCTGCAGAATCACTTAGTTAAGCTTCTAAACTTCTCAATTCTCAAGTTGACACAATGTATCAATCATTATATCATCTAATAGGTATTTCATGCCTCCTCTCACTGGAATTCTAGGTTCAACAGAGTTAGAATAATAGTCCTTGTGGCAACACATGTTTTGGTCAGGTGATACAATAAGGATAACATTGAATTACATGCTACAAATGCCACTAGAGCATTTTTGGCTGTTAATATTCTTAGAGAAAAATTATAGTTTTCTTAGAGAGAAAAAGAACCAGTATGTTGGCAGAAAGAGGTAGGAATGTTGTTGCACAAATACTTATGGAATCCAGATGATCAACTTGGCATGTCTTGGTACCTCTGTTGCACCATGGCAACTCTTAATAGTGAAGTTTAGCCATTTAAACTGAAAAAAGAGTGGACTATGGACTCTTATCACTCATGAATTAGGATCAGGACACCAGGGAGGGCACCAAGACTACCAGAGACATTAGCTATAGATAAATTATATTGGGTAGCCATAAAGAGACAGTATCTATTGCAACTCCAATACTAACTGCACTACCAAGTGCTATGGTTGATTCCACTAGCAATCTTTACATCAGTTTGTACTCAAAGGACACTTACTGAAAGACTGAGGGGCTAGTCTTGATTCATAAAGTGGAACACAGTGGCAAGAGGATTTGACTGTGTTAGACACAGAGCATGAATGTCCCCTCAGTGAAAGACTTTCTGCCCAGCCATGGGGAATGAAGTGGTCAGGAAACCTTCAACTGAAAGCTGCTTCTGTGTATGCTTCACTTGAACCACTTCATCCATTATTACTGATATTTTTGTTGGCTATAATGCAAGATGAATTTTATAGTTATTATTTGCAAAAGAAACATTAAATGCAGAATATTAAAATTTACAAGATTAGCTGACAATATCTACCCACAGAGTCAAAAGTAGAAGAGTACAAAAAATCTGTCCACAGATGAGAGATCCAAATAATCCAGCTAAAGGCCTGGAGCCCACAGCAGGTCTCATACCAGTCTGTATCAAGAACCCAAGTGATCTGTGATGGAAAACTAAAGGACCTGGGTCTGAAAATCAAAGACCAGTGCTGGGGGGCAGAGGGTCTCTTGAAAGGCGGGTGCTGGAAGCTGAAGAATCTATGCAGAGCTCCAGGAAACAATGCTCAAGGCAAAGGTGAAAAGCAGAGCTCCTTCCAAAAGAATAGTAGCCATCTTGGTGAAGGTGGACACCAGAGGTCAGTTGAAGAAAACTACTAAACTTCTCTGAAGAAAAGCAGCCAGAAGGAAAATCATCAGCAGTGAAGCTCTGGTAATGGAAATCAGCATGAAATCCTTCCCTCTCATTTTCTTTTTATACAACTCCAACAACAATAAGCCTGGGTCTTCCATGCCCAGAGCCATGCCAACCCAATTCAGCTGGGTATTCTCCACCCAAGTTGACAATTAGTTAATTAATCACCACAATGGGTGTACATAGATTCCTGTGGTTTGCCATCCACTAGGTGTGCAATGCTAGGTAGACTGCTCAAGTTTTGAGTCTGTTTCCTCATCTGCAAAATGAGTATTCTAATAATATTTGCTTACAAAGCTGGACTTCATACCTTGATTTATTTTATTTATTCTACACTAGTTGAGTTTCTTCTGTGTGTAGGCAGTGAGATAAAATAAAGACATTAATAAAATGCAATACAAGATCCTATCCTGCAATGTACTCATGTTCCAGAAAAGAATATAAAAATGCAAATAATACTGATAATTGTACATGGTAAATACAATAATGAGTATTAATACAGGATGCTTTAACAACCAAGAAAAATGGCATCTCTTCTAGATTAGTGTTCATAATGAGAATCTGTATTTGTTACACATATGTTTAATTTTTGAAGAGAAATAGGACTTTATTTCATGCAGAAAGAGTTCTGTTGAGAGTACCAGAGAGATGAAAAAAAGTATGACCTCATGAAGGCATTAAGCACAAAGCAAGAGTAGAAAGCATCAAGGAGTTCCATAAGTAGAAGGGTAACGTCTGAAGCAAAAGATGAGAGAACTATCCAGGTAATGTAGAATCGTGCTATCCAGTTCAAAGACTTTATCTTGAAGCATTAGGGAAATGTTGAGGAATTTTTAGCAGGATAATGATTTGATTTGTGTTTCTTTCAGTGCTCCTCAAAGGATGGCCCAACAACCAGCTGCAAAACTATCATCTCAGAGCTGATAGAAGTGTAACATTTCAAGGTCTGCCCCAGAGTTATTAACTCAGAATGTCTAGGAGAGGGGTCCAGCAATACATTTGAACAATTACTTCCTACAATTATAATATACTCTAAATTTTTAGAATCTCTACAAGAAATTTAGAGACGATTTCACATAAATATTCCTCAGTCTCTTTAATTAAATTGAAAGGGAAGCAATTCTCCCTGACTCATGCCAGAAGGCATATATTAACCTGATACCAAAACCAGGGAAAGATGCAACCAAAAAACAGAACTGCAGGCCAATCTCCCTAATGAACACAGACACAAAAATCGTCAATAAAAAACTAGCAAACAATTCAGGAAATCATCAAGAAGACTGTAAAGTATGAACAAGTGGGTTTCATAACAGAAATGCAGGGATGTTTCAAGATATGTAAATCAATAAATGTAATACACCATATTAAAAGAACCAAAGACAGAAATCACATGTCCATGTCAATAGATACAGAAAAAGCTTTTGATAAGGTGTAACATTCACTCATGGTAAAAACCCTAAAGAAAATTGGAATAAATAGTATTAACCTCAATATAATAAAAGCCATTTATGAAAAACCAACAGCCAACACCATACTAAATGGGCAAAAAGGGAAAGCTTTCACTGTAAAATAAGGAACAAGACAAAGATGTCCACTGTCACCACACCTCTTCAATATAGTTCTTGAAATTTTAGCCAGAGTTATCAGACAAGAGAGAAAAATAAGAAGAACAAGAATAGGAAACAAAAAGTTTTAATTATCATTATTGCATATAATATGGTATTATACATAGAAGATCCCAAAAATTCCACCAAATGACTTCTAGATTTAATAAGCAAATTCAGGAATATAGATGGGTATAAAATCAATACTCAGAAGTCAATGACTTCCCTGTACACAAACAAAAACTCACTGAGAAAGAAATTAAGGAAGCCACACCTTTCACAATAACATTCAAAAAATGAAATATTAAGGAATCAATGTAACAAAAAAGTAAGAGATTTATACATTGAAATTATATCACACTGCAAAAAGAAATTGAAGAGAAATTCAGAAAAGGGAAAGATACTCTTATGCAAAATGAGAACCAACATCATGAAAATGGCCATACTACCAAAGGTGTTATACGGATTTAATGCAATTCTGATCAAAATTCCATTAGCACAGATTACAGATCTAGAAAAAACTTTCCTAAAATTCATCTGGAACAAGAAGGGACCTAGAATAATAAGGCAATCTTGTGCAACAAAGGCAAGGCAGGAGGCAACTCAATCTATGACATGAAAATATACTGCAAACTGCTATAATAAAATCACCATGATAGTGGCAAATAAATAGATCTGAGGATTAATGGAACCAAGTAGAAATACAGACATAACTACAAACACACTCAGCTACTTTATAGTTGACAAAAAGGATCAAATATGTTCACTGGAAGAATGATATCCACTTTAAAAAGGGGTACTGGAGAAACTGGCTTTCTACATATCAAAGACTTAAACTAGACCCATGTCTATCATCATGCACTAACTAAAGTCAAAATGGATCAAAGATGTAAATATTAAGACAAAAACACTAAATCTATGGGAAGACAAACTGAGTATAAACTTGAGGATATAGGGGTACACAGAGAGTTCAAGAACCAAAAAATAGTCCTCATGGGAAGTACTTTAATGAATAGACAACTAGGATCTCATTGAATTAAGTGTTTTTTCACATCCAAAGAAATCACCAACAGAGCAAAAAGAAAACCTATAGATTGGGAAAATAATTTTGCCAACTGTCACTCAGGCAAAGGACTTCTATTTAGAATGTATAGATAACAACAACAACAAAAAATCAGGTCCCCCCAATTCAAAGACTCAATCCAAAAATGAGCATCTGAGATGAACACACAGTTCTCAAATACAGAAATACAACTGGAAAATAAATATATGGAAAGATGTTCAACAACGTTGATCGTTCAAGAAATGCAAGTTAAAACAACACTGAGATATCATCTCACTCCAGAAAGAATGGCTAACATCAAGAAATTCACTAATAACAAATGCAGGCATGGCTGTGGGGAAAAAGGAACCCTTCTCTACGGTTGGTGGGAGTGTAGACTGATATGACCACTGTGGAAATCAGTGTGGAGATGCAAAAAAATTGAAAGCAAAAACAAAAACAACTAGGATTAGACTTCCTGCAGCATGGGCAGGAACACTCAATCAGATCCACCCCTGTGCACTTGTTACCATCATTGGAAAACTTGCATATTGCAGGCAGCCAGCACAGGCAGGTACAAACAGCCAAATACACCCTGTGTGCCCACAGACCACCACTGGAGACACTGGCTTCCTTCGAGCAGCTAGCAACCACTGGGGGAATCAGACAAACACACTCCCATGTGCCTGCAAACACCAGGGGAGTACCAAGGTAGACATACAGGCTGAGAGAATAAGCAGCTCTGTTACCATAAACCCCTGACCATCGGGGAAGCCTCAGTGTGGCTGCACAGATCTGGAGAGGCCCACCATATGACCTGCTACCACCCTGGGAACCTGTATTCAGAGAAACCCAGGTGCCTGAGCATTCCCCCACACAGTGGAGGGGCAGGCAAAGTGGGAAGTGCCTGGGACCCCAAAACTGGCTTGTTGTGAAGAAGCCAAGACAATGTCAAAGGGAAAGGAGCAAAAGGCAGTCTCAGACCTCCAGCCCACACAGAACAAGCCAGGGAAAATTAGGCATGGAAGAAAACGGAAGTCACACACCTGAAATTTCCAAGAGGATAGCAACAAAAGTAAAGAAAAAATTTAATGAGAGTACAAAAGTACTCAGATATGAAATAATGTCTCAGGTAAAAGAAGAAATCACACATATAATGAAAGAGTTGCTAAGCATATCTAAAGAAGATATAGATAAAAACAGTAGCATAGGAAAATGGTGGAAACCTTAAATGAATAATATAGGAAGAAATTACAAGGCATGAAATAGATTCAAAGAGATTTTCAGAAAATTAAAATGTCAAACAAAAGCTGGCAAAACAAACTGAAAGAGATCAGATAGACTTTCAGACCTTGAAGGCAGTATAACAGTATTAGCAATTATGAAAGGAAATATCCCTAAAAATAACAAGGAACAAGGAATTAACAATTCAATGGCTGCAAGATGATGCAAGGAAAAATAATTTAAGGGTGATAAGTATTAGTAAAGAAGCAGGGGTTAACACAAATGAAATAAATAGACTATTTATAGAAGTAATAGCAGAAAATTTCCCAAAGAGGGCAAAATAATCTGAAATACACATAAGTGAAGCAAAGAAAACTCCAACTAGCCATAACCAAAGAAATCTACACCCAGACATATAATAATCAAGGACCCAGAAATTCACCACAAGGACAGAACATTAAAAGGTGTTAGAGGAAAGAAACAGATAATCTATAAAGGAAAGCCAATCAGAATCATGGCAGACTTACCTACACAAAACATCAAGTCAAAAGGGTTTGGAGTGAAGTGTTTTAAATCCTGAAAGACAGTAATTTCCAATCCAGATTGATTTACTCTGCAAGACTATGTTTCAAAATTGATAGAAAAATAACACACTTGCAAGATAGAAAACAACTGAAGGAATCCATGACCACCAAAAGAACCTTACAGAGAGTGCTAAAGGATATTCTAGAGAGAAATAAGGACAACCATGGTTCCAGAAACAGCAGCAGAGGAGGATCACCAAACAGAGCAGCAACTGAATGAAGAGGAAAAGTGGAGGGCCAACATCACAGATGAATCAATGCATGCCAGTTGTAACCATTAACGTAGATGGCCTCTATTCACCAATAAAAAACAGGGAGAGTAGATCAATAAACAAGATACATCAATACACTGTATACAAGAAACACATTTAAATTGAAAGTAAATTCATAGACTGAAAATTAAAGGAGAGAAAACAGTTGTTCCATGCAACAGGAGACAAGAAAAAAAGGAAGAGTAACTAGCCCATCAACCACAGAATGGATAAGAAAGATATGGTATTTTCATACAATGGAAAGCTACCAACTATAAAATAGGATAATTTCTAGGCACTTGTAGGTAAATGGATGCAACTAGAGATCATGCTCATGGATAAAATAGTTTGGACTCATACAAGTGAACATGGAATTATCTGCCTAGCATAAAAAGCTGAGTGAGTTAGTAGGCTCCAAAAAGAAAATAGATATAATGAAAGTGATCGAGAAGAAAATGCCTTAAAAGGGGAAGTAGCAACCACTGTTATTTCCTATTATTTTGTTTTGAATTCTTGTGTTATTTTCATAATTTTGTTAGGTTTGCTTTTATTGTCTTGTTTGGTTAGATTTTACTGTGTCTGATGGTAGGGGGAGCTATTTTGAAGATAACAGGATGTATTATGGTAACCATTGTTGATTTTGTCTCATCTTGTTTGAGGTCCTATAAAGCTTTCATTCTTTTGTTTTCATTGGTTATATCCTGATTTGTTTTATTTTATTATGTGAGATGGTATGGGCAGTTATTTTGAAGAAAACAAGTCATAGTAGCTATTGTTGATTTCCTATTATCTTGTTTTGAAGTTCTATAATACTTTTTGTTTTGTTTTGTTTCGTTGGCTTTATTCTGTTTTGTTTTGTTTGATTTTATTATATGTGATAGAATGGACGGCTATTTTGAAGAAAACAAGCAACATTATGGTAGCCATTGTTCATTTCTTATTATCTTATTTTAATGTCCCATAAAGCTTTCACTCTTTTGATTGGTTTTAGTCTGTTTTGTTTTGTTTAATTTTATTATGTGTGAAAGTATGAACAGCTATTTGGAAGAAGACAAGAGAGATTATAGTAGCCATTATTGATTTCCTGTTATCCTGTTTTGAAGTCATGAAATGCTTTCATTCTTTTGTTTTGATTGGTTTTGTTCTGTTTTGTTTTGTTTGAGTTTATTGTGTGTGATGGTATAAACAGCTATTTTGAAGAAAATGAGAGACATGGTAGGCATTGTTGATTTTCTGTTGTCTTGTTTTGAAGTCATGTATTGCTTGCATTTTTCTGATGTTATTTGCCTTTTTCTGTTTTGTTTTGTTCTCTTTAAAATAGCTTTTAAAAATTTAGTATTAAAGGCTCCATTTGACCCCGAAATTCCCCATGTGGGTATTTTCCTAGAGAAATTGAAAACGTCATACCACAGTGATGTATGTGCACCTATGTATATAACAGCACAATTTGTATTAGCCAGATCTTGGAAACAACCCATCACCTGATGAATGGATAAAAATGGTGTGGTATTTTATACAATGGAGTACGACTCAGCTACAAAGAAGGATAAACTACAGTCTTTTATAGGTAAACTGATCCAAATTGAAACCATACTTATAGGTGAAACAAATCAGAGTCACATTTGTAAACACTGTATTGTCTCATTATGTATGAAACTAAAAGTTAATAAGATCCAAAATTTGCAATAGATTTGGTGAAAGGGAAAAAAAACTGATCAACCTGAGCAACTATTTTGAAGATAACAATATACAATATAAAAACCATCACTAAATTCCTGTAATCTTGTTTTGAAATCCCATATTATTATTTTTTGTTGTCATTTAAGTCACGTAACTTTTTTCTTGATTGACTTTTGATTTTTCTGTATTTTTTCTTTTTAAATGAAAAAAATTAGAATCCTTTGTTTGGTAGTCTGGCTGCAACAGAAAAAAAAATGGGCTGGTGTGGTCAGAAGGGGACAAAACTAGACTTGGGGAAACCAGTTAAAATTTATTTAATAATGCAAATAAGAGATAATGTGGACACAACATGTTTATGCTTGAAAATGAGGCAATCTTTTATCAACCTTAAAATTCACTTAATAGTTTCTAGAACTTCTAGAACTTTCATTCACTATGGCCTTATTTTCTGACTAGCTTTTCTTTTCTTATAATTTTTTTTTCATAAAACACCATAACTACTACTGAAATAAATTCCCTATGGACTTATCCTATCAGTCTACTGTTTTTAAATCCATTAAGATGACATAAAGGCAATTACAATCTGACTTCATCATTTACTGCTCTTTGCAAACCCTTTTCTTATGACTCTTTGCCTTTGGGTAGACTATAGCCTCTTCTTACATGCTACATTATTCAGTTCAGGCTGCCTTAACAAAATAGGCACAAACTGTATGTCTTAATAAGAGATATTAATTCTCTAACACTTTGAGGCAGATCAGGGTATCCTTATGGTTGGTTTCCTGGCTTGTAGATACCAGTATTTCACTATGTTCTCACAAATGGACAGAATACTCTGAAGTTTTTTTTTTTCCTTCTCTTAAAATGTCGCCTGTTCTATTAAGGCAGAGCTCCATCCTTATGACTTCACTTAACCTTAATCATTTCCTTAAAAGCCCTTTTTGGAGATACAGTCACATGAAAATTAGGATTTTAGTATATTAGTGGGAGAGAAACAATTCAGTCCATGGAAGTTACTATTCTTCTCCCTTTAATTTGGCAAACTTCTGTCCTCCATCCAAAACTCAGTACAATTTTGTCCCTTTTTTCTCTTGTGTACTGTAACTTGGTATTGTAACCTTGATGGTAGGAAAGAATTATCCTTCAGTGACCTGGGAAATGTTGCTAATGAGAACACCTAATTCCTAAAGTGTTGAAGAGTATACAAGTTCATAGTATGACAAAGTTCATTATCAGGATCTACATTGAGAAGCTAATCCTTAAAAACAAATTGCTTGGTGTCCCTATCTTTAAACAAAATATAATATTAGTAGAAGTTAGAAATAAGTCAGATTCTTTATTCCTTAATGAAAAATTTAATTTTTTCCCAAGAGTGAATCCAAATATAAACTATAGGTATTAAATGATGATGGTGTGTCAATATAGATTCATCGATTATAGCAAACACAGCACTGTGGCAAGAGCTGCAGACCAGGGGGAGTTTATAGGTGTACAGCCTGTGGTGACAAAATGACATGGAAACTGTACTTTCCACTTAACTTTACTGTGCACCTAGAAAGTCACTATAATATAACATTTGTCAATTAAAAATGTTCAGGCCAATGAGGTCAAAACAAAAGAAAAACCTTTAAGGTTTTCTAGTCAATTTATAACTAAAACAGAACATAGATCTAAGATATGATTCACCCAATCATTTATTCTAGAAAGTGGAACATAGCATGGACATTGCAGAGCTATAAAGTGCTGTACAGCAGTGGCTTGGACATGTTGTTACAAGTGATAGGAAAATGGGTTCTGTGGTCCAATAAACACGAAAGCACTGGGCTTCAACTAACTCAATAGATCTCAATGGCTCTCTTCTCAGAGCTCTCAAAACACTAATATGCAGAATGAATGCCAAGGAGTAGGAATATTTAAAGAAGCCCTTCTCAAACTGATTTGACAGTAGAACCCCAGAATACATTTTTTAAAATACAGCTGAAATTATGGGGAACCATTGGAAGGGGCTTTGATAGGATACTGACATGATGCAACGTTCAAATATTGGAAACCTACTGGGAACAGTGTAAAAGAAGAATTATAGGTGATCCTGAGCAGGAAGACCACCTTAGAGATTATTGAAATATACTAGATGCGAAACAGTGCCTAGAAGGCAGCAGTATAATGGTGGAGCAGAAAGGATTATCTATTGTGCCATGGAATTTAGCCCAACACAGGGATTTCATGAAGCCATCTAAAATTGGTTATTTAATATACTTGCTAAAACATAGTCCTAAAAAAGATGATAGGAAACTCCGGGAAGATTTCAGGGATTTTGCTCAGTGTATTAAAAGTGATATTAGTGTGTGGCATGGGTTGGCATAATTATGCTCTAAACCATCTTCGTGTAGAAATGCGTGGGGTCCTGTCGTCCACTTCCGTAAGCTACGCTCATTGTGTTTCTATGGTAACAACGCCTCTGCAGCTGCTGCTATTTCAAAGTAATTGATTGAGACGCCGCATTGCATTTGCAGAGCTCCTGAAATCTGTCCTATACTTGTTTCATAAAGGTGATTATTGCTCCTTTAGCATTCATTCTAGCTGCAAAGAATCCTAAGATAACTGTTTCTTAATAAAATGAAGGCAAGTTACTTGGTTTGCTGAGAAGAAAGTGGCTTAGAGTGCTTTAAAGGAGGCTGGCTTCCTGTCAATTGTCTGATTATCTGAAAATTGTAGTCACTTCTGCAAATTTTTTTTTTCTACTTCTGTTCTTTGGTACCAATTACTTGCTGAGCTGGATGTTGCTCAAAAATTGTCTTTTTATGCTGACTTTACTAGTCTAACAGTCAACTTTAGAACCAAACTGATTTTTTAAAAGTCTAAAAAGTGGCATTTATGCACTGAAACCACTTTTTATACTCTACTGTTTCTGAAAATCCCAGTTTCAGGTCCAAGTGAGCATTACCAGAACCTGATCTTACATGGTCCAGGGAAGGATATCTAAAATCTCCAACCAATGAGATTATCGACACTGATAGCAAAACAAGACACAGTGGAAAATGAACTACAATAGGGCACAGCACTGAGAGTACCTCTTTTCTCCATCATCAACACATTGTGCCACTTTTCATAACATATTTTACCCCTGTGGTTCTCTTACTCCATCTGTAAAATAGATATATGGATACACACCACGCACTTTCAGTCATTTCCTTATTCATTGATGAGTGCATTATTTCAAAAGCTTACTAAATGCCTGGATTTCTGCTAGGTTCTGGGGTGGGCACAGAGCGCCCTGCTGTCAGGAATTTTCTATGTTTATGAAAGAGGCAGATAAGAAAGCAAACAAGTTATGGGGAATGCCTATATTCCCAGTATATTAGCAAGTGGAAGCAGAAAGATTGCAAGTTCAGTTCCAGGTCAGGTAACTTAGAGAGCCCTGGTCTCGACAAAACAAAACAAAACAAAACAAACAAATGAAAAAACAAAAACAAACAAACAAACAGTTTAAAACGCTAAGATTGTACCCTGAATCAAAGGCTCTGGGTTCATACCTAATACCACACACACACACACACACACACACACACACACACAAAACAAATAAGTAAGAAAGTAAAAAGAAAACAATTAGAGCACAACATTATACAAGCTTTGAGAACCTTAAGTGGAATATGCTGTGAAATATTTGCAGAGCATGTAGGAGAAAGGCAGAAAAGCAGTGATCATTCCAGTGTCAGATAAGGAAATCGAGGTTCAACAAATAAAATGATTTTTCCAAGATCCCATTGCCTAAAAAATTGAACCTAGTTCCTGTAAATCTTCGGTGTAATGTTCTTTCCAAAATAGAACTATACCGCTAATGTTTTCTAAACAATAATAAAAAAAAAATCTATGTGTCTTGACTATACATTACCTTTGCATAACACAATTTTGCCTACTCAATATTTCCAGAGCAGGATTTCCAAAAGAGCTGGTGAGAACTATGAGGAGAATCTGTGAATATACTTGAAATCAATTGTAGAATTACACACAAAAAAGCATCACATTGTATAGAGTTTTGGTTGTGTCTTAAGCCTGTAGCACAATTAGCCCTAGCATATTTAAGAAGGTTCACTGAGACTTGGAAGAGAGCTAAAAAGAACCCCACAAAAACCAATGAACCAATGTGGCCCCTTCCTCAGGGGGGATTAGACCAAAGGCTGAAGATATCAACCTAGCCAAAGGCACATACTTATGACATGACATATTTTACATATGTATGCATTTTGAGAAGCAATAAACAAAAGAAAAATGGTAGGAAGAAAGAAAAAGATATCACAGAAGGATTGTACATAATGATTCTCTAAATCATTTACAAAGACCTGGTTACAGAAGAAGTGGGAGGTGCTTTCGAGTAGGAAAGGGGAATTCTTGGCAAAGGAAAGGGTGATACTTCTCTACAGGTGGAAGGAATGATTCTGAGATTAGTGGAGACTACATGGTAAATCACTAGTAAGAGTTAAAGGAAGTAGGCAGAGTTTAAAGTGGGGAGGCAGATGATAGGATATGCACTATAATATACCTAAACTAAGCAGAAAAATTTAGCCATAATCATGGTTACAACTCTCCATTCTCTATCATATATATATATATATATATATATATATATAGTCATAATCATGGTCACAATCCTCCATTCTCTATCATACACACACACACACACACACACCTTTGTCACTATCATCATCACACACACACACACACACACACACATCTTTGTCACTATCATCATCATCATCTAATATTTTAGGGTTCTCATCATTTACAAATCACTCTCTAAGAAATATTTTCCTCTAATACTGCAATTCTATCTGTCATATCTGTGGCAGATGGAAAGCCTGAGTCTCGCCGAGGTCAGCTTCCCCAAGGTCACTCGGCAAGGAAGTGTAGGATTCCCACTCTTACAGCTCCCACTGTAATCAATAATTTTGAGATTACAGCAAATACTAAGCACATGAAAGTTTGATTGGCATCTTTTTGAGGAAATTTTAGGGACTGGCTTTTATTTCATTAGCAACACATTTTCAAGTCATCTCTTAGGGTTGGTTGCTTCTGAAAAGATTTCCACAGATGGCTAACCCCATCTATTTCATCTTCAATTCTCATTATCTCAATCAAAGTGACACTGGCTGACCTTGTCCTCCTGTTCTGGAAACTCATCCTGTAAGATAGCTTGTTATCTTATGTCTGGGACTAACATCCATACGGATATAAAGTAGTAAAATTATTTTGACGATGACTCTTGAGGGTACCCTTAGATTCACCTTTCATTACATGCTGTTTCCCCTAACAATGCGGCTCCTCTGATGCCTAGAAAAACACAATTTAAACTTTATAATCTCTTCCTTGCCCCACTGACCACACCGAATAATTTCCAGCTTTCCTTTAATGGCTTCTCCTCAGATATTTAGAAACAAATACCCTGCTACTTACCAACTTTCTTCTCAGCTGCACAGATCAACTGCAGTCCTGGAGGCAGGGGTCTTATGGCAGCACATTGGTGTCCTGAAAGTGGCCAATTAAGTCCTGATTATAGAACTTACATCCTGCCCTGCATGAGTCAGGCTATATCATTTTATAGGTGATTACTGTATGCTTTTATTGTTTATTGCCAGCTTATGGGGTGTTCAGTGCCATGCTAGCTGGAGTTCAATGTAAAGGTCTTTATTCTAAAACTCATCTCTATTAGCCTGACCAGGCAGATGACTGGATACCGAGGAAGCTTAAATGTGTGCCAAAGCTCTGTTTTTAGATTAATGCTGCTCAGAAGTCAAAGAACAATCTGCACAAATCACTGCATTCTATTCAGGGCATTCAGGTGATGATAAATTCACATGTGTGGGGATTTTTTTTTCTTCTTGGGATTCTGGATGATGAGGAGAAAATTTTCCTTTGCTTTTTATTGGGAAAGAAAAGCTTGCAACAGTCAAGAAGCCACATGACTACCTAGAGACAAACACAAGAGACTTCATTCCATTTAACTACAACATGCTGTGGGAACACAATGTATTATCAGGGTAGCCCCAGGATGGTTCAAAGAGAGGGAAATAAATATAAGAAGAATGTTGATTTTGGAAGCTTTGGTGCTGGTAATACTTGGAAAGTTTTTGGATCCATTTTGAGCAGGCCTATAACCATAATGAAAAGAAAAAAAAAAAAAAAAAGAAGAAAACTAGAAGTGAAAGAAGAAAAAAGTGCAGGCCAGGACATGTGGGGGATGGTACTATGCAAGAAGGTTAGTGCTTAGTTTTCACACCTGAGATTTAGTTGGGCAGCACCAGGTATTTCCTGTAGAATACATAAGAACTCTTAATTACAAGAGAAAAACTTCAAATGGGGTGAGGGTTCGAAGCCTTCATAACAAGTGTCATTCTTGAACACCTACTGTGTGCCAAGTTCTCCATTGGGGGTTTTACAGCTAGAATTTCATTTAAAACATCTATGGGCTTTGACCTTTTATCATCACTTTACAGGTGCAGAAACTAGGCTTGGAGAAATACATCAAGGCCATGAAGCAATAAAACGTAGAGAGGATTCCATCGCAAGTCTGATGGACTCCATAGCCTACTCGGTTACACAGGAAAGTTTCCCAGTACCTGAAAGATGACTAGTTATTGTCCTCTCCTGGACACTGTGAAACTAGAAGAGGGGGGACTACAGTTTAGGCTAAGTGCAGATTTTAGTGGTTATTTAATACGTAGGCAGATACCAAATATAACTCTGCCAGGTTTCAGACAGTTTTGCTTTCAGGGGCATTGGCTTTCTATCAAGAAATTGAAATCAATGATCCTCACCAATATCAAAATTGGATAAGAATTGGAGATATTCTAAAATTCTGCTGTGTGCTAGCCTTTTGTCTCTGCACAATGCAAATCAGAAATGAAAAATCAGTGTCAGAAGCACAAAAATGTGGAAGATACTACTTTAAGGCAGTTAGTAAATTTAGCATAACCTTGTAACTGGCCGAGTGGCCTTACTCTAAAGTTTCTATCTCTTCTGATCCCAAACAGGGTGTAGCTGTCTGGGATCTGAGTGGAAACTTGGCATTGAGGGTTCAGGGAATGTATACTGACTGTTTCCAAGTCTTCTTCACAAAGCGCATTGCCAACCTTCAGGGCCATGATTCCGGCGACACTTGTTATTTAAGACACCCTCTCTTCTCACTGATTCAGCAAAACTACTTTTTCTTGGGCTGTAGAAATTATGCTCACAAATGTGTCTACAGCCCTATTAGATGACATCCTACTGAAAATAATGAACCCCTCATGCACAACTCTGGATGCAAGGTTCCTGTGAGCTCGTATGAACTTGTGTGGGCCTGAAGGAATAGATTATTTTATTAGTGAGATCAATTTCACTTTTTCATTCTCTAATGCAGTAGACATTTATTAAAAACCTACTATGCGTTTGGCACTGTGCTCAGCACCGAGAACTCAAATCTAAGTAAATAAGACAACACTTCTGTATTCGTGGAATCAAAGTCTAACTGAACAAATGGGACACATACACAGGAAGGGTAATAAGGTGATGTCAGAAGCCAAATTAAAATAGCTCCCTATGTCTAATGCTTGAAAATATGAGCAAAAAACTAATTTGCTGCAGTAGTGCATTATCATTCAAAGTGTAAAATAAATACCTGTAAGCCCATATTGGTATAAATAAATGGTTGAATTAATACATGAGAAATGACAATTTTTCCACACAGCAGAATGCTCATGGAAAATATGAAAGCAATGAGAGTAACAGAAAATCACTATAGTGACAAAGGTTGCAGGCAAGACTTTCAGGCGGAATAGGATATTTGCATAGTCTCACAGTTGTCATCAAAATATTTATTAGTTACTCTAGTGGTTTTAACAAACATCTGCAATTTTTTGGGTACTCTTCTATCTAAGATAAGGAATTTAATTCTCTTCAGTGTGGGCAGAATTTAGTGACTCACTTACAAGTACAGTATATAAAGAGAAAAAGAATAACTTCACACTGAAGAAATATGACATTCTGAAAAGGACTTGACCAGTAATCTTCAAATGTGTCAAGGTTCTGAAAAACAAAGAAAGACCCAAAAAGATGTTCCAGATTTGAAGACACTAAGATGACATGACAGCTAGATACATTGTAGAATCTTAGATCCTGGAACAGAAAAAAAGTTTTTGATGGAAAAACAAGTGATATCCAAGTGAAGTCTGAATTTTAGTTAGTAGTGTTGAAGAAATGTTAATTTCTTAGTTATAATAAATGTATGGTGATTTCACAGAACTTTAACATTTGAGGAATTTGAGTGAAAGATTTATTAAAACTTTGCTATTCTTCTGTAAATGTGAAAATTTCTCACAATGAAAAGTTTAATAATGTTACAAATGTATAAAAATGAAGCCAGCTTTTCATTATTATCCTTGGAGGAGTTTTCAAAGGACATGAGGCTTGAATTAAACCTTGAAAGAGAAGCAGATGTTGGTAAGGTGGGCAGGAAGATGGATACTTCTATGAAACAGCGAGCCTCTTGCAAAAGCCACAGAGATATAAAATAAACAGTTTGTTGTGACAAATTACTGTATTTACAGGATTGGAAACTTCTATCTGTGGCACATATCCTCAATTTCCAGCCCTAAGAGGGATTCTTTTTTTTTTTTCAAAGTGAGATTCAGCACACCAAGATGTATGTGGAATTTCCTAGTTCATTTAAATTTCTCTGCTGAGTATTTTTCTTCCTCTACAAGTGTTCTTTCATTGATACCAAGCTGTCACTCTGGTGAGCAGAGATACTGTACTTGTGTGAGATATTAAAATGAACAGACCTAATAATGAGGCTTTATTTATAATTTGAATGGTCTCTGTTGCATTTAATAGTCATGTTATTAAGCTAACCCCTAATGTCTTAAAAAAAAAAAAACAATAAAAAGCTACCAATTATAATGGCCTGTTTGTTAGACAGATGTCGCAAAGACAATCTTAGGTTTGGGGAATAGAGTGAATAAGGAGACGAAAACAAGAATGAAGCCCAACAAATGGCACGTTACAGACTATCTTGTCCGTTTGGGCTACTCCTCTCAGCCTTCCAACCGGACCTAGATCCTTTTCCTTTCCCACGCACATCTAGTGAGATATTGATAGAGAGCATAAATGCCAGGTAAGGAACAGAACCACTGTCTTTGGGAATTGAGAGTAGAGCATTCTATTCTAGAGGGTTAAGTGGGAAATGACCCAAACAAAGATAGACAGAGCTAGACGAAGGAGGGCGCTCTCTCCTGTAACAACTCCCTAATAGAGTCTGAGAAAGCACAACCATTTATTACTCCAGAGCACTTTTAGGCTCCTCTTCTTCAATAGGGGTGCATAACCCATTTCCCCTTCTCTTAAAAAAAAAAAAGGCTAGAAGTAGACAAAACATGATTAGTGCAGTGAGAGAAGCAATGATAAAATTAGGTTTTAGGGAGTTAGAAAATGGAATGAAGGTGCCAGTCTGGGAACCATCTCTGTGACACTGCCTTGCACCTCACGGAGCCAGGCCAAGGCTCCTTTCTTCTGAGAGTAGATAATTGGAACAGAGCACTTAGAACTAAGGGCAGAATTGGAGATGTGCCATTGCAGCAGGAGAAAGCATTGGCACTCAAGAATCAGTACAGGGAAATATTAGAAAAAGAAAAGGCAGTCAGAGAAGGCAGAGAGCCTTATTGGACCGGACCCCCTCCATCCCTGAAGAAGGTTGATTCCCACCTCCGTGTACTGCTTGCTCCCAATTCCAACCACACTACTGTCTTAGTCCAAATTTTTTATAAAAGAAATTTTGCTTTGCTCTGTATTCTTTCCCAGAGAAATGACTAAATCTGCACTCATGCGTATGTGGTGTAGGAAAGGGTCCGGCACTGAATTTGGTAATATCTGCAAGGATAATTTAGAGGCATCAGGGAAGGCCTCTTCGCACACTGTGTTGGCTGAAAGATGTTTATGTTGGTATTCAGAAAAAGAGTATTCCAGGAACAAACAGAAAGCAAGCATAAAGAGCTCAAAAAGCAGGTTTACCTGGTGCATTTATAAAACAGTAAAAAGCCACTGTGTGAAGAGGCCTTCTGGATGTCTCCAAATTATCCTTGCAGATATGTACCAAATTCAATTTGGCCTGACCCTTTCCTATACCACATATGCGTAAGTGCAGATTTAGTCATTTCTCTCCGAATGAATACAGAGCAAAGCAAATGTTCTTTTATAAAAGATTTGGACTAAGGCAGTAGTGTAATTGGAATTGGGAGTAAGCAGTACACGGAGGTGGGAATCAACCTTCTTCAGGGATGGATGGAATGAAACCAAAGAAATAGCCAGGGAACAGATCCTATAGAATGTAAGTCTTTGCTAGGGATTTGGCATATTCTCACAATCAAATGAGAAGGGATGAGAAATTTTTGACCAGAGAGGTAACATGCATTTATTTATTAAAAGATCTCGCTGACTTCTGTGTGGGTGAAATGCAAAAAGACAATTTAGGACGCTACTGTAGGAGGTCATCTGACATTACCTAAGTTTGCTATGATTTTGGAAACAGTTTAGAATCTGCTTCTATCTTTTAATCTAAAAATTGCAAGAGTTTAGGAGTCTCTGGTTACTACTGTTTGTAGCTCCATTATGCCATTCTAAATTGCATGTTCAGTCCATCCAGTAAGGAGAGATGACAAACATTAGATAGTAAAATGTTATGAGGACTTTAAATGTATTTCTTTGATAAAGAGACAAAGGTAGATGTGTCATAATGGGGGAAAGCATTTTTCACTGCTTTACACAGGAGCAGGTTATATATTTTCTGAATGCCACCAGTACTCTAGCTAGAATTTTGGTGTCTCGAGCTCAGTATCAAAAACAAACTCAATAAGTTCCTCAACACTCCTCTTTCTCCTCTTTTTCCTGTTCCTTGTAAATGAAACCTCTATGCAGTAATGAGGGTAACACATGCTACGTGCTACTTCTCCCTGCCTAACACATTGACTCCACAATCAGTTCTGGTGCTGGATATCACTGGAAGGTGTCTGAATTTTAGTCATTCGTCTCTGTCTCAACCACACGTCTCTCTCATCCAGTCTGGCATCATTTCTTCTTTGAACCATAGCAATTCTCCCTTCTCTGGTCGTCCTGTTGCTAGTTCCTCATGCTCAATTATATTTTTGTCCTGCATTCAGAATAGTTATTCTAAAATGAATAGCTGGGTCACATGCAGCTCTTCCCTGTCCTCAGTTCCTTGTTGATGTAGAAGATTCTTAGGGACTGGGGCTGTATTTGTCTCTATAGTTTCATGCCTTGCAACACCACTCTCTCTAAATGAGTTCTCTCTAGGCATACCCTGTCATGGTAAGCAAACATGACAGCTTCATATGTCAACTTGACTAGGTCACAATGGCCAGACACTTAGTCAAACATTATTCTAGATGTTTCTGAGAAGGTAATTTTAGATGTGATTAACATATAATTCAGTGAATTCTGAGTGAAGCAGAATAGCCTTTATAATGTGAACCACTCTCATCTAAGTAGTTGAAGACTTTAATAGAAAAGATTGAGCCTTCAATCTCTCTCTTCAAGAGAGAGAAGACATTTTGCCAGCAGATTGCTTTCAGCTCAAATTGCAACACCAATTTCTCTCTTGGTCCCTGCTCTCTGGCCCATTAGATTTCAAAAATTTAGAATTGGCAGTCTCAGAAATTGTCTGAACAAGTTTCTTAAAATCTCTCTCTCTCTCTCTCTCTCTCTCTCTCTCTCTCTCTCTCTCTCTCTCTCTCTCTCTCTCTCTCTCTCTTTCTCTCTCCCCACAAGACACATCACCTATATATTCCTTCCTTGGTATCCATTGGTAACTCTGCACAGACACTAAAATCTAAGAAAGCTCAAGTCCCTTATAGAAAATGGTGTAGTGTTTGCTTGAAACCCATCACATCTCTCCTCTCCTTGAAATTACCCCCTGCTTACTTTGTAAAGCCTAATACAATGGAAGTGCTATGTAAATAATTCGTGCACTGTATTAGTTATGGAACAATGACAAGAAAATATCTGCACCTTCCAGTACAGGTGTGGTCACTGAAGGCCTCACTCTCTAGTAGGTGGAGAAGATGCAAAGCTAATGGTACTCACACAAGTGCTGGACAGAGTCAGGATCTGGGAAAAGTGGGAGGGCAGTGCAGCATGATTTAGCTGCATGTAACACTGTCTGCCTCGACCCACCATAGTGCATGGTGCACAAACAGGTCAAATTTTCCTTCATAGAATTCCCTGGAATTAAATAAAAATCAATAAATAATATGTTGAATGCTTAAATCCAGAGTTTGCAAATAAGGACAGCTGATTGTATATACACATTCATGTTGCTACTTTATTGGATCTGTTTCTCTGGGAAATCCTAACTCAAATAGCAACCCAAACAGACTTTCTTGCTAGGCTTTGTGCTTTCTTTCCTAAATACTAAATACTAGGAGTGTTATTTTATCTCCCTTCTCCTGTTCCATTCGACAAATGGATGTTTATTTTAGGATTCTAATAATGTATTTGTTTGGTTTTGGTTTTGTATGTTTTAGGTTTGGTTTGATTGTGTGTTTGATTTTTGACAGTAGTGATAAATGAACTTGTAGATTTTTCACTGAAAAACAATTCCACCTTCTTTTTCATATGTTTTTTATTTTTGACACAAACTCTCAGTAAGTCATTAAATTGCCTCTGCTGGGCTAGAACTTGTGCGATCCTTCTGCCTCAACTACTCAGACTACTAGAATTACAAGCTCCCACCATCCCCAGCATAACTTTTCACCTTTCGTTTCGATTTCCTTCATTCTGCTCTTGTCCCAGAATTCAAGTTGACAGTCTTTGCTCTTGCAAGGCACCCTGGCACCAACACCAAAGCTCTCCTCACAATCCACCGCTCCTACCCATTTGCCTGTCTCACTAAACCGTGAGAATGGTGAGGGCAAGAACCACGTCTTAGAACATCCCTAGAATTTAGTATAGAGCTTGGCACACAGTAGACATTAGGGTCTGCATAGGATCCAATCACCTCTTTCACTGAATTTTCAATTGATTTGTTAAGCAGCACTTGAAAACTAATACAGGAACCACTGCACAGAGGCTGAAATAAATGCCAGAGAAATGGAACCTATCCTGACTCAGCTTCTGCAGTCGACTGAGGCTGACACTGAGTACTTTTGTTTTCTAGTTGAATCCGCTGTTTTGAACTGACGAATTCTAAGTATCGGTCTGATTTGTGCATGACAGTGACCATAAATTAACACAGGAGTTTTAGCTGTGGTACCTCTGAGATGAGATGAGCACTGAAATTATGACAGACAAGGTGGTCACAGAGGAAAGCTAGAGTACAGAATCGAGGACCAGCCTGGAAGCCTGAGGACCTGGGCTTTCATCTATGTCTATGCTTATGACCATGCCAGTCCCTTATGTTTTCTGATTCCGAGTTTCTTCATTTACAGAAGGTGAAGAAGGTTTCAAGCACAGGACTATCATGGCCAAATCTGTATTGTGACAGAAGAACACTCAGGGAATTGGGGGAGATTGGAAGTAGAAGTTGCATTAGGTAACATGCTGAAAGGCTAAGGGTGATTCCTAAGGTGTAAATGAGGAGAATGAGGATGGCTGTGTATGGTAGTTCACTGCGCAGAGGTATATGGCTGAAGGGGCAAAGGGCATCTGCAGTCCAGGGCATGCTCTGATTCCCAAGTCTGTGCCTTGGCAGTAGCCTTTGTCTCTTGAAGAAAGAGACAGTGAGACTTCTTTACACTTAAATTAGGAAAACTTTCTCTTTCTGCAGAAGAGCAAAGAACTTTTCTTTCCCTACTAAACATTAGTAAAAACTAAACTTTCTTATTTAACATTATATTCCCAGCAAGTAGCAAAATATGGGCCACATATTATGAACTCGAGACATAGTTTTGAATGACTGAATAAGTGAATTAATGAGTGAATAAAAATTAGAATACAAGTGTCAAAAGGGATTTAAGTTATCCTAATTCAGTTATTAAAATTATAAGAAAAATGGACCTATAGATAGTAAGTTAACTGATGCAAATCACATAGATTTTAAAATTTGAGCCAGGCTTAGGAAAAAAATTCCCTTTCTCTCTATCTCTGTTCTATTTTCCTACATTGGCCCTAGACTTATTATCTCTTAACTATATAACCAAACAGGTACTTCTCTTGAAGGAATTTTCAATTTATAAATCTTTGTTCAAACGCTTTCTTTCCTTATTTTCTGGCAAGTACCATCTGTCGACTGATATTTTATGTGAATGGAATAACAGAAGGTTTGTGCTCTTTGGAAAGTGTTAGAAGTTAATACTTCCCGCTGCGATCCATATTCGCTTGTTTAAAGAGAAAAACTCTTTTTCAGCATGAATAAGGAAAAAAGCAACTCAAAACTTAACTAATTCATTTACAAACTGTGGTTTAGTTCAAGCTTTCTTTGATTCTCCTGAGACTTTTGTGGATGCATGACCTGAATGTTTTTTAAATAACTCCATCCCTTAAAAAAACATCAGATCAAGGGGTTGATAACATTCTCGGCTTTGAAGTTGTCCAAGAATATCCAAAAGAAGAATGAATGCTATAGACTCCATAAAAATTAAGCATCTATGTACAAACAAAATGATTGAAATTATAAGGCAAAAATCAGCAAATAAGTAGCAGTTAATATAACAAAGGTTAATACCAATATAATCTGAAAGACTCGTGCAAATTGTTGAGAACAGTATCAAGACATTCAATAAATAAATGGGTAATGAAGACAAACAGCTTATGAAAGGAAAGCTGTTAGTAAACAGACACACAGGAAAACTTTCAAACCCTCCAGCAATCAAAGAAATAAAAGAGGACATTAATCTGTGCCTTTTATTGTTATTAATTTAGCCAAAACTAAAATGCTATTGATCAATCATGATACTCATGAAATTGCCAAATTGCCACATGTCTCTGTCTCTGGTTGCAGCTAGACTGGAACAAACATTTTGGATTTGGGCATGTGTAGCCTTTTATCGAACAAGCCTACTTCTGAGAACCTAGCTACAGGAAACATTCCAAAAAAGAGGGGAAAGAAGTTATAGTCATTAAAATGTCTATTTGCATATAAATAGATGTTTCTGTGGAGAAAAATAAACCAACTAAATATTTATTAAAAGTGAATTTTCTAGCAAACCAGTCATATTATTCAATCATTGTCATTATGATTTACAAGACAATGTAAATGACACAGAAAATGTTCGTGACACAAAATGTGAAAAAAAATCAAGATCATAGGCATGGTAAAATCACAGCTATGAAAAAATAGTATTTTGTAGGGGAGTGGATCTTATCCTTCTGCCCTTGTTTCCCTTGAGATTTTGCTTTAATCCCAGGAGAAATTAGTGTCAGAGAAACATTTTAAGACCCCTTTACTATTTTAACCTGTTTTTCTCTAAAGGAAACTGATTTATATGATTATAAGAAAGGAGTAAATGTTATTAGATACATAAACACAAAGATGGGTTTCTTGCTTGCTTTACTTTTGAGGTCTCTTGTTCATCTCTCTTTTTGTCCTTCCATAAATGTCGGGGACATGCGCATCAGGTCCACCTGCTGTGGACAAAACTGGAAGTCTCTCTCCTTTTTGTCCCTCTGCCTCTCGCCACTCAAGGTGTGCCATGCGGCTAGCTGAAGCAAAGTCTGTCTACAGAACCCACTCGGCCTGTATGTATGTTCCTGGATGTAGACTTGAAAGGCGGTAACATGGACAAATTTCTTCTTATAACCATATTTCATTTGGTTTCTCTATTTCTCAGCTGCTTTCAGAACAAAAGACAAAGAAAAGGAATATATGTTTGCTTTCTTTCATTTGGCCTTCTAATAATCTTGTTTGAGATATGAACAACTCCAAATCCAAGATAGGGACTGAAACTTGGCTAATAAGCTCTTTTCCCTAATATTTGAAAGCAAGATTGAGACTGAGGTATGTTGAGAAACAGACCATAATTATAAAGAAAAAAAATGAGTATATTCAAAAGGTAGTAAAGATTCCTGTTCCAATCAATACTGACCATCAGACATACCGCTCCTCTACTAAGTAGCCTAAACCAAAAATTTCCACTTTTACATATGCTGGCTTTGATTGGAGTCAACTTATACTTTTGATTATTGAGGGTCACATACAGATATGTTAAAATGAATCCTACTAAGACTTCCATATGGGGTTGGGATGGGATTACTATGTTGTAATCTATGTGGGTTGCTGTTGCTGAAACAGAATACTATACACAGACTGGTTCAAATATTAGAAATGTACTTCTGATAGCTCTGATGTGTGGTAAGGGCTAATGTCTTGGTTTGTAGATATCATCTACTCTCTGGTTCTGCATATGGAAAGAGAGAGGGAGAGGGAAAAGGCAGGGGGAAAGGGAAGGAGAGAGGGAGAGGGAGAGGGAGAGAGGGAGGGAAAGAGGGAAGGAGAGAGAGAGAGAATCATATTTCTCATGATTTTCCTCAATAGGTACAAATTCCATTTTTGAGGGCTCCATCATCATGATATAACCAACTATCAGAGAACCTATTTGGAAACAGTATTATACTGGGAATTTTTCACTTTGACACATGAATTTGTTTGTTTGTCATTATTGTTGTTTGAGGGATAGGATTCATTTTGTAGTACACTGATTTTGTGGCTATAATGAACTTTCCTTAATTCTGATTCTAAGCTTACCTAGGAAGATTACGATGAAGCACATTATTGAACTTAATATCTCTCAAAGAGAGCCTGCTCTGCATACCTAACATGATAAGTCATATTTTAAATAATCTTGACATAAAATATTTTTTACAAAAGATTAAATTACAGTTGTTCAAAATTGTTCGCTGTTGTACCTCATCAACTCTGTTAGAATCACAGCAGGTATGAATGAGTAGAAAATCCATGAATTGTGCATTGCTTTATATTTTTCTCCAAGGCTAATTGTTTGCTTTATTTTTTTTTTCTCAGAGCACAGTGATATATGGTGAGTCTTGCATCTTGATGAGAACCAAAAAGAAAATCTTAAACATGAGCATAATTATATAAAGCCATAGAATTTGTTTCCTTTTTTTCCCTATTTGTTTCTATTTCTCCCTCATCAAAACAATAGTTTGGGAAAATTAGCACAAACAATGAGCTCTGGGAATAAATGTCATCAGAGTTTATGCATTTCTTGACTGTGTTTCCCAGGGAGAACTTCATTTAGACTTGAGCTTTAGCTATTATACAGCACAAAGTGTGTGTGTGAACTATAATCTTTCTACCTGAAGACAGCATTCTTTCTCTTTTTGGAGTTGAGTTGGGTTTTATCAAGCATTCCAGGTGCACCCTTGAGATGACAATCAATATTTATTTTGCATTAAATCAAATTCCATATACTGTAACTATTAGTTGAGAATAAATAGAATATTGGTGATGGTCAGAATCTCTAGAATAATTAATGTTGTCAGACATATGATGACATAAATCCTTCCTGCACTCTCATTTTTTAAACCAATGGGCTTAGGTACCAAAGAATTCCTTAGCTGTCTTGCAATGGGTAAAAAAGACAATTGCATATCCAGCCCTCATGTCTCCTTGAAAGCCGCCTTCCAGTCCAAGTTGTATTTCCTTTTCCTTTCCATAACTGCCTCATTAAAAAAGAAAACAATCAGGATATACTTTGTTTTCTAATCCACTATGCCTCCTTCCGGAATTATAAAACTGACTTTAAGCCACTCTGCAGAACTTTGACTATCCTATTTTATATTCTTCATAGAACTTGTGCTTCTATGAAAGATTGGAGAGAAGGTATTATTCTTCTTGATAGTATGTGTGTGAGGGAACATAGGCTAATCGAAAAGCCCAGACACTGTCATTGACTCTGTTTACCATTGAACAGAGGCATGCTGTTGGGAGCCGCGGCCGAGCCCGGTCGCCTTACTTGGCGGACGTGAGGCCTGTAGGAAAGAGCAAAGCCTGAGCTAGATTACCCCTCCCATCGAGTGTGCTAAGATGGCGCTTATCTCCTGCTTCCTGCTTGGTAAACAACCCGCCCTGTAAGATCTCCTGCTTCCTGCTTGGTAAACAACCCGCCCTGTAAGATCTCCTGCTTCCTGCTTGGTAAACAACCCGCCCTGTAAGATCTCCTGCTTCCTGCTTGGTAAACAACCCGCCCTGTAAGATCTCCTGCTTCCTGCTTGGTAAACAACCCGCCCTGTAAGATCTCCTGCTTCCTGCTTGGTAAACAACCCGCCCTGTAAGATCTCCTGCTTCACAACCCGCCCTGTAAGATAGTCTGCCTAGCAACAACTGATGTTAGCCAATCAGCCCGCATCGCGCGCTTTGAACTGGTTGGCCACTGTAATAAAAGTGAGTGCCTCTCCCGCCAAGAAAAGAAGAAGAAGCAAAAGAAGCAGAAGAAGCACGCAAGGAGCCGCGGAGAGCGGACCGGTAGAGGCTTCGGGACAGACTGTAGGGAGAAGCACGCAAGGAGCCGCGGAGAGCGGACCGGTAGAGGCTTCGGGACAGACTGTAGGGAGAAGCACGCAAGGAGCCGCGGGGAGCGGACCAACAGAGGCTTCGGCCGGGAGGATTCCCGGGGCAGGCTGTACGGAGAAGGAAAATAAAAGAAAAGGTTGTCCACTGCCAGACTTTGTTGTGTGTCCTTCCTGCCGGCCGGGAGTGACACCGACAGCATGCCAAGAAGCATGAGGTAAATTGTTAGTGTTTCAGATAAAAGTTCCCTAATTTGGTAAAAGCTGTCATTTTTTGAAAATGTAATTTGGTAAAAGCTGTCATTTGCTGGAAATGTAGACAAATGTGGTCAAGAAAATGAATAAGCCTTTATACTGTATAAATATGCAGAAACACATAAAATGAATTTGCCAGTTATGGACATTAGAAACTGATTTGTTATCATCATAGCGTAATTATTTGTCTATAAATTTAAGAGTTTATAAACCACTTACATTATCATTCAGCCAAATCAGCAGTTAGTCCAAAAATTGTCTGCTACTATTCATAGTAAAACTTTTTACAATGGTTATATATACTTATTGTGTCTGCCTTGCCTTCCATTGTCTTCTCAAACAACAGACTTGACATGAGTGTGGTAGTGCAGGAGGCTGAGGCAGGAGGATTAGCAGAAGTGTGAGGTTAGCCTGGGTTACAAAGTGAGTCCAAGGTCAACCTGAACTATATAGTGAAATCCTTCCTCAAAACAAAACAGCAACTAAAACCAATAGGCTTCACCAAGCATTTCCCAGTAACTTCCATTATTGTATTTCCCAGGAAGTTTTGTGTGACGAGGGCTATAACCCAGTTCTCAGGTTTGATACGGTCCATTGCTCCACCCACCTCACTCTATCATACTTCCTTCTGGAATGCCATGATTTTTGTTGTTGTTCTTGTTTTTGCCTCTTCAGTTAAGGAGCTGGCCCCTCTCAAGCTTTGTTTGTGGGGGAAGGGCCCTCTGATAATGTATTTAGCTTCTTAATGTAGTTGTGATCCATGTTAAATCTTTGCACTCCTTTTCTCTATCTATCCTTTCACTTTAGAGGGTTGACTTTTTTATTCAGGTGAGAAACAGGATCTTGCTAAGTTGCCTCAGCACCCTGAATCTGCAATTCTCCTGCTTCAGACTTTTAAGTATCTGGGATTACACAGATGTTCCCCACCATGTCTGGCTCAGTAAATGATCTTTTCCAGCTCCATGTCTTCAAACACCACTGACACACTAAAACTTCCAAATCTATCTCTTCACATCTGAACATTCTTTTAAAAATACCTGGTGCATATATTCAACTGCTGCTGCTTCTCTTCCTCTTAAATATTTAATGAGAACGTAAACTTCCATCTGTCTACAAGTACTCGTGATTCTTCCCCTGAACTATGCTCTCATGGTTTTCCCTATCTGAGTTAATGTTAATTCAAACTTTTGACTTGCTGAGCCTAAGACCTCAGAATCATCCTTGACAAATTTCTCTTTCACAACACCTCTAATCTAAGAAACTGCATTGGCTCTACCTCTCAGATGTGTTCCCACCCTGTTTGCATTTCACAGCCTATATGTTGAAGATCTGGGTCTAAGCCAAAGAGATTTCTTCCCCGGGTTACTGTAATAACTGTCTGACTGCTCTCTGTTTCTACCCTCTTCCCCTACAGTCTTTTCTCGGAGTACCTCTTCAAAACGCAAATAAGTCATTATTTTCCTTAAACACTCAATAGCTTCATATCACATTTAGAATAAAACGCAAACTTCCTACTAGGAACCAGGAGACCTTCCATGATCAACCCATATCACCTACTACTCTCGGCTTTCCTTGCTCTGCTCCAGCCTTTTCTCTGTACTACCATTGTATTAAGTGCTTTCAGTTTAGAATCTTTGTACTTTCTGTCTCCTGCATAGGATAGTCTTCCCCAAATCTCAATATGGCTGCATTTCTTCTTTCATTCCTATACACACTTTTAAGTCTCTTTATCAAAAAAAAATCTTCCTGGAACATTATTTTAAATTTACGTCATCCATCCTCTTTTTCTTCCTCTATTTCCTTTTCTATTTTTCACAAACATTCAACTCTGAAATTATACATTCTAATATTTATTTACACAGATACTGGCTGTCTCTCTAGCTAGAAAATATACCCCTTGAAGGCAAGGGCTTGTTCTTGTTCACTTTGACACCTCTTGTGCTTAGAGTACAATAGGTACCCTTTAAATACCTGTAGGGTAAATGATTCCAAATGAATTAAATATGCAAATAAAAGTTAATCAAAAATCTTATTTTATAATAGTGAAGACTGAGGCATGAGTAGCTATATATAACTTGTCCAGTTCACAGAGACTGTTAAGATTTGAAGTCATATCTCCATTGCATTTACTGTGTCTGAAATTACTCTTGCTCATGTGCAGTGCTTGAACAGAAAACCACTGAGAGAAACTTTTTATATGTACCAGCAATGTAGTGTATAGTGCTAGGCACAGTGCAGAAAACTGGCTTGCAATAAATTTCTAACTCATATGTTGATAGATGAGATTTAATACTTAGTTTTAAAAAGATAGGCAGGCAACTGAACCTAAATTTCAACTGATAATGGTTAGATTTCGCCTTAAACAACACGCTTCTTTTTTTTTTTTTTTTTTTTTTTTTTTTTTTCTTAACAGATGGGTCGATAACAAATAACTCGTCTCCTTGGATTGCTCATTACTCAACAAAGAGTTGGAGAAATGAAACTCGCATCCCTGTTATTGCCTTCTGTAAACGGAAATGAGGCCCAGATATCCAGGATTGCATGTTAAATTGACTTTTTAAAAATAGGGACAGACAACTTTAATAATCCAAGGCTTAAATGTCTTTATCTTCCCATGTGCCTTTTTTAATCTTTGGAGATTAGGATATAAATCATATCTTGGTACAAAGTAAACTTGCTTTAATTGTGATCTCTTGTAGATAGTGCTGCCTCACAACGTATTAGTACCAACACTTTTTATTGCTTAGAAAAAGATGTTGTGTAGTCCCAAATCTGTACTGTAATCTAAAAAATGGAAGATTTTTGCGAATAATTTCTTTTTCTCTCCACCTGTATAAGAGTATACCATTTGTAATTTATTCTAGTTTATTTATTTAGATTTTAGAACTTTGTCTTTAATGATTTTTTTTTATTTTAAAGGGAATAAAACAAAGCAAAAACAAAACAGAACAAAGCAGAGCAGAGTAAAACAATGCAAATAACACAGGATTTCAGAAAAAGAAAGCAGGAAATCAACAGTGGCTACCATCATGTCTCTTATTTTCTTTGACATAGTTGTGCATACATTAACACACAATAAGTTAATACAAATAAAAATAGTATAAAATTGATCAAAACAAAAGAATGAGAGCCTTAAGGCCAGACACTAGGAAAACAATAATGGCTACTACAGTGTCTCTTGTTTTCTTCAAAATAGTTGTCCATATCTTTATATGTATTGAAATCAAATAACTGACAATAGACTAAAACTAATTAAAAGCAAGAATAAAATCATTATTGGATTTTGAATCAAAATGATAGGAAATCATCAGTAGTTACCATGATGTCTTGTTTTCTTCAGTGTAGCTGTTCATACCGTCTCACATAACAAAATCAATTCTTGTAAACCATTTAGTGAAGTTCTAGGTCCATATAAGCCTATTCATGTACATCTATACTTTCTGTATTAGAGGAAAGAACAAAACAACAAATAAATAACTATAAGAGCCGAAAACAATAACAATGTAGGCTTTAAAAATAAGATGATAGGAACATATCAAATTTTGTTGCTTTGCATAGTTATCTTTCAAAGTCTTACTCCACCAGACGATTTTTCCCTCTAAATACAAATATATACGGCCAGGTTTTTCTGCATCCTCTCAACCAAAACAACTCATTCGCTGAAAGCGCTGTATAACCCAAAGGGATAAGTTCTATCTACGGTGCTTGGATACTATGAATACTTAAAAAGAATCACTTGTATCTTATTTGGTTATTTCCAACTCACCAGACACTTTGCTAAGTGCTTCACATTGATTAGCATGTGAATCCTCTCAACAATAATTTCAGGTAGGAACTGTTACTATGCCATTTTGACAAATGAAGACTTTTGTGAGCTAACAGCTTGATAGTAGCATGTTTCCTCCTGGATTAACCCCTTTCACAGGACAAAGCTAGCCACCTTTATTGAAGAAAGGAGGAACGTATTAGTTTGTGTAAGAAAGAACCCCAGGGCCTTTTAAATGGACTACCCACTGGAGGCAAATTTCACATCTTTGGAGAGATCCAGGATTATTTGAATTTACTTTCACAAATTGTGCTGTCCTTGGAACCCCTAGTCAATTGTATCTTTTAATTTAAAGCAGGGCACTTAAGAGTTCAAGAGAAAGGACAGATCTAGCATCTCTTAGTTTTCCATTTCTATTACAAATGACCTGAGATAATCAACTTTTTACAAAAGAAAGTTTGTTTTGAGTCACAGGTTGGAGATTTCATTCCAAGGCCAGTTGGCCTCCTTGCTTTTGGGCCTATGGTAAGGAAGTCCACCACACTGGAAGCATATCATTGAACAAGCTGCTCACCTCATGGTGGCCAAAAAGCAAAAATGGAGAGGGGAAGAAGTGCTGGAGTCCAGAGATGCTCTTCGAAAATATGCTCCTATCTCCTCCCACTAGATGCTACCTCTTAAAAATTCCACCACTTCCCAACAATGCAAAGGTGAGAACTATGCCTTTCACACACAACTATCCAGCTGTGGTGCCTCCACACCCAAACTATCGTAGGCCCATGTTGGAGCCCCAGATTGCCAGCTATATGCCCTTAAGCTGGTTACATAACTTCTGTCTCTATTTGTTGGTCTGCAACATGGAAAGACAATGAGTGCTTGCTTCACAGAATGGCTGTGAGAAGTAAATGAAATGATGGTTGTGCTTCACATGTAATGCAAGTTATGGTGTTGCCTCCTATATGTAGAATTCCATCATAGCTTCGTCACTTGCCAGCCATGTGGTTGGAAAAGTTAGTTCAGCTTTCTGAATCTTGATTCCCTCACTTGTCAAATAAGCATCATACCAGTTCCTACCTGGAATTATTGTTGTGAGGATTCACAGGCAGATGGGTATAATTCACTAAGCAAAGTGTCTGGTGTGTTGTAAGTAGCCAGACGAGTGCTGGGGTCCTTCTTGCTATGTTCTCCTCTTCCTGACTAATGCTCCTACCTCACTACCAAGAATAAATCTCTTATTGAGGAGAGACAATGGAGGCATGAGGAAGAACCTGAATATATACTAGGAATGACTGTACACAGAGGAAGGTGAGGGTTTGATGAGGTACAAAGAATCCAAACACAACCACATAGTTCCTTTATAAGAAGAGATTGCAATCTCAATTGAAATATGAAAGTATGGTTTTATTTCACATTGCAGAAGATGACAACATACACTCTTGAATGCTGATCACAAACAGTGTCAGATTTCCCCAAATGGAGTACTCAGTCTCAACACACTGAGAAAGAGTTTGCGATTTATGCCACATATAGAAGAAATGCTCAGTACTGTCTATAATAATCACAACTTTGAATTTAAAACGGAATACCGAAGAACAAATAAAACGGTTAGGTTTGAAACAGTCCAATGCCCACAGTCAGAACTGCTAATATTACATATAATCTATTTAACAGTTGGAAATTAAGAGATGAAAATATTTGGGTTTTGTCAGATATTGATCATCTAATTGCCTATTCAAGTTTTTCAATAATTTTGCCAATGCATACAATACTCTATAGAGTTAAAATTGTGCAGTGATCGAATCAATAACAGTTCTGGGGATGCTCAGTTTTTAGAAATCTTGAATAATAGAGTTTATTAAGACAACCTATTTTCCTATGAGTGACAGAGAATTTGATCTACCTAACTTCCATAAGGCCAAGTGCAGAGTACTCAAATTCTATTTCAACTATTTTTTTTAAAAGAATTTGTATTACAAATAGCCATCCTCGGCTACTCAGATGCATTTATGGTATTGATTTTTACTGAGAGTAATTTTATAGGAAGCAGGTGATCCAACAGATTCCACTTTTTAAGTGGTTTTTGCTATTACTGTTTCTTGAACTTCAAGACTGGTTAGAAATAGAAAATCAAAAATAGAACAGATTCAGTTAGATTAGGTAAAACTTAATTGGACCACAGCCCAAGTCACAAATCACATGGCATAGCTTAGCAAATGCTCAAAATAATCTTGAGAGGTAACAAGGGCTAATTTCAAACAGCTATTTAAATAGTAGTAATCATGTGATGATATTCTGCTTACCTATATTTAATTCTTTGGGCTTTTTGCTGAATTGTTTTTATATGATAACAGTGGGTCTTATTTGGGGCATCTGGTGACCATTTTTTTCTAAAATTATTTTTCCTATGTATTTGTGAAGGATGCGAATATTTTATCAGAAAACAAATGATTGCTGAAGTAGATATGTGTGGATTCTCAGAATTAACAATAAATTCACTAGTGGTGATAAATTATGGTTCCCAGTTTTTATTTTTAAAAGGGTTGTGATTGCGGTTTACAAGGAAATATCACATATTTATGGGTGCTTTTTAGAGGATATCACTGATGTAGCCATTTAGAAAAGGCAGAAATATTTGTTATATATTTTATTTACACATTTCTCTTTTTTACTGTTGGATGATGCATGGTGTAGTGAATGCATAATGGATGTAATACTGCCATCTCTTGGTTATGTAAATGAGGAACTCTATGGACATAGTTCTCAGTATTCAAACTGGAAAATGCAAGTGCTTAAAAGTCAACAAAACCCTTTGGGCTTAGCAAAGACAACTGTAAATAAATATCTATGCAAGTGTCTATGATTTAAAAGCCTCTAAAAAGTACATTATCTGTGCATTAAAAGAAATCGGTTCTTATAAAACAAAAGTAACAGTGACATTTTGTTCTAAACCATTCCAGAAAATAATGTTTAGACTTGGAATAACTTTAGAATTTTTCAGTGCCCTTTATTGAATCAAGATTAAGCAATTCAATCTTTAAGTACAACCTGAGGCATAGAAATCCAATCATTTTCCTCTTTGTTCATTTTGTTAAAGACCATTCGTTCCTCGTCTTCATCAATTTTAATCACTTTAGCAAGGTATTAGATAACCAGATTACAGATTAGGGAAACCAGCATTTTCTTATTAAGGAAGATCTAAAACTTTGACTGAAACGAAATTAATGCCCCAGGACAAAAAAGCAGATAACTAATTTGTTTTTCTCTCTCAGTCAGGCAGGGAGAGGTTATAAATATAGAATGTGGTGGGTAATCTTCCTGAAGTTATATGGACTCTATAATCAATTACCTATTTCAATAAAGGTGACAAGAACCAACCAAAGTGTTTCCTACATCGTTTTGTATTTTAATAACAGTTCTCATGTCTATCATACTTTATACTTTACAGATTAAGTCACACGATCAAATGTTGGTTCAGTCGACAGTGGGAGCATGACCCCTTCATGCATGACCCCTAATGGGGTCATGAAGGGCAAATGTCCTTTTCTGTCTATCAGATATTCAGTGGTGCTCTTATGGAGGAGAGCAATAATAATAACATTCTGATGTCCCAGACACAAAGGTGACCCTGGGAACCCTGTAAGCAGGATAGACCTGCACTTGGTGATTGGTGAATGAGCAGGGCTTGTCACATATGTCTGTCCACCTGTTTCCCATGGGGCCCAAATACTACTCAAGGACCAAAGATGATCTGCGACTTTAGAAAAATGTATGTTATGATGAAACATTAGAACAATGAACTGCTGAAACTAGAAGGCTTCAGGAACCCCCTACTTACTTTTCTTTTTGTAAACATGTCAAAGCAAAGGTCTTGAGAAGAGATGTGATTGGGTCCCATAACAAGTGGCTCGCACAGCAGGACCACAAACTGGGTCTTCCAGCTGCAAAGCCAGTGTTTCCCCGGTCCCTGCTCATCCTCTTTCCAGGAACTCTGGTCAGCTCCAAGAATTCAGCCTTTAGGTGTCTTCATTTAGAAAAGAAGTTGAGATAAGTTGTATCGGGAGTTGCTTTTCCTTTCTCAGTGTCCTGGTGCATGCAACCCTGCTAGTTTTAGAAATAGGAACAGCTATTTTGTCAGAGCACCAGTCATACAGGACGTCAATTTAGGAGTTAGATGTACCTCAGAAACATGGCCCAGAACTCTATTGCTAATGGTGAAATTGACACTCCAAGGAGGAGGCACAGTCCCTCACATGAGGTTTTACAACAAGACTGTAGCACCTGATGCTAACCCTACAGCACCCTCACATCTGTATTACCATGCCATACATCAGCTGAAAGGACACTGCAGAGAAAGACATTTTTAAAATTTTTATTTTAAAAAGCAAAACAGGAAAAAAAGCATAGCAATGATACAGAATTTCAAAAAAAGAAAAAGAAAAACAGTAAAAGGCTGAAAGAATAATTTACAATAAATCAAAATGTACAATAGATATTGTAATAATGGAATAATGTACAGTGAAAAAATGTACAATAATATACAATGATGTACAATAAATCAAAATGTACAATAGATATTGTAATAATGGAAGAGAAAGAATGTGATAAAAAGGAAAGAACAACTGGGATGGAAGAAAGGAGAAAAGGAAGAAAGGAAAAGATTATATGTATGTTGAGAAAGACATTTTTGAAAGTGAAAGAAAATTTGAAACTAGAGGGTGCTTGGTACTACATGCTCAATAACCCTTTGGGATACTCACTGTCTACACTGGAGGCTGGAAAGGGAGAGAAGCATTCGCTTTCTTAAGTGAAATTTCCAACAAGTAACATCCTTTCTTTCCTTCCATTGTTCACAGCCACTACCCTGAGACCTGAACCTGTATCACAGAGGATTCAGGATATGCAAATAAGCTCGCATTCAGCTGTGATATGCTCTTCTGGCCCAATAATTAGGGCTTGAATTCAAACTGTGCGGAAAAAAGTGGTATGTTTGCTAGACCAACTCCCAGTTTGCACACGTCACAGAGAAGTATGGGCAGGAGAGTACAGATCACTCTTGTGAGGCAACAATTATTGCAAGGATTGTGATGCAGGAAGGGATCTTCCTGTAATTTGGCACCCACACAGAGCTGGAAAGTGAAGTGCTCTGAAATTCAGGTAATGAAGGTCTCACTCAGTTAGTTAATGCCAAGCATTCTCCTCTGCTTGGCAGTCAGCTGGAAAGAGGCCATGGGAGGCCAGCCAGAGTGCATTGCTTGCAATATAGGGGACAGTGCACACAAGGAGGTGCAGCAAAGGTGGCCAGAGAGGTTGCAGTGTGGACTCCACCCATTTCCTAAATGTATGTGTTGTCAACATCAGTATTGCATTTAATGGTCCAGAGCAAGCAAGAGAAGGAGGGAAATCACATGTTGGGGCAGTGAAGGGAATGCTTTGAACAATGTATCACAGGGTTGTATGCGGACCTCCTGCTGTTGTGTGCCGGTGGACATGTGTTATAGCGTCCATGCAGCACTGCGAAGAAGACAGGGCTACGGAGTTGTGCAGTGTATATGATGAGAGTAAGGAGAAGAAAACCTATCCAGCTGCAAGCAAAGGACAGTGATTCAGTGTTTGGTATTGGAATGGTTGAAGAGCCCCAAGGAGGCCTCATATTTGGGATTTCTGAGACCCCAAGATCAGAGGGTATCCTAATTAGCAATTCTGGACCTTTCCTAGCTTATAAGCCACTCATAATATTGAGTGCTACAATTTATTATTTACCATATGCCAGATATGGTGCTGAAGTTATTCTCTGAGTTTGTTTTACTCTGATAATGCTATAAATTTGGTACTGGTTAGTCCCATTTCTGTGAATGAAGAAACTGACATAGAATATCTGAGTAACTTCCCCAAAGCCACCCAACTAGTAAATGACACAGACAGAATTAGAACCAAGGCTACCTGTCTACATAAATCATGTTTTTCTTCTTTTTTTGCCTCTGTTCTATATAAAATTGATCATTTCTCTATCAAAAATCACTTTTTCTGTGATAAGACCAGAGGATAAGCCTTAGAAATATGGACTTGAATTTAGGTGTGGTTTCTGGTATTATGACAAAATGAAATGAAGTATAAGGAACTGTTAACCTGCTTTTTAACATTTCATTTTACACTGTGCAGCCATGTGCATATGATAAAGAAAAATATAGCCACACATGTCTGATCAATGTTTTTGACCATGTACAATGGTCAAATGGTATGGACTGCTTGGGTGTGGTGTGATTTAGCTGCAGAGCAGGCAAGGGTGCCCACCTCCAGAATGAACTCCATGGCAATAAAGTAGCTTTGGCAGATATCCACAGTTCCCCATAAATTTTTGAACCAGCATATGGCTCCTCTAGTTATCTAATAACTTGGAAATATAATGTTTTAAGCAAAAGGCAAATTCTGGAATTGAATGAAAGTGATATAAATACAAGCTTCTAAATCAGATATGCACATTTTACTCTAGAAAATGGAACAAATGATTCTACAGTTGAACTCACTGTATTCACCAGTGAATGAGCCAGCTTTCCTGAAAACTGTCAGAACAGCCATGGAGGATAGTCAGGAAGATATTTAAGAGTACAATCTTCACATAATGGCTAAGTTCTTCACTTCATACTGGTCAACCAGACAGGAGACTGGCAGTTCTAGTAGGTACAGGTTCCTCTGGCTTAAAAGTTACAGTGACAATAACTTTCCATAACCAACTAGAAGGGGAGGGGAATGGCAGTTTGACTGTCTTCTGATATTCAAGAGAAATACCCTTTTATATTCTTCTTTTGTCCTTAAAAATGACAGCAAGGGTTTCATATCAGCTGTTAACAAATAGGTCAGGCAAAATATCAAATGTAAAGAATTCAGCAGTTGAACAGGCAAGCCCAAATTTCTCCCAAATATCTCCAGTTTCACTCTGGTTAATCTACTGAGCAGAAGGGCAATAGATTTGTAGCTAAAAACTGAAGCTCCAGAGACCCTAAGCTTACTTAAAATAGTGCGAAATGCAACAAGGCCTTGAAGATATCGTGGTGGTCAGGTGATTGTCTTGATAATAGATAATAGATAATAGATATCTAATCCATTTTCTGTAAGATTTAATGTTTCTTTTTGCTCTACTTCTTTGTGTACCTAGTGAAACTTATGGTTATTTGCTTTTACAATCTAAACCATTCTGTTAATTAGGAAAATTTTAATCTAATCTACATAGAAGTTGGAAATAAGAAAATCAAATACTCTTACCCCAAAACTAGATGCTTTCAAACAACATTATTTCATTTGAATCTCTGAAACATGCTTTCAGTTACATGAGGAAGACACTACTATTTCCACCATACAGATAAAGAACTGAAGTCCAAATAGACTCATTGTCTTATTAAGACAATGTCTTCTATGCTTGTGCATAGAAGAGCTAAATGAAACTCATGGCTGCTAATTTTCTCATTTTATACCTAAAATATGTGTAATGGCAAAAATGTTTGCAAAACAGAAGATAACTCTAGGTGATTTAATGATAGTCATTGGAGAGAAGACTTTCACTAAACAAGGAAAACTGCCCATTCGTCTTCCATGTCTTTCAACTCACTATGGGGTCAATCTAGTAGACGCTAGCAATTATTCATGTGAACAGAGCTCCCCCTGGCTGCAGAGGGCCATGGCCTTATCTAGGTATAGCTTAATAACAAATATGAAAACATGGATCATTTTTTTTCAAATAACATTAAGAATCCAAGATAATGACAGCAGAGTGCTCAACTAAGTACCGAGTTCTTCCCCAGCTCAAGCCTTGTATGACCACACAGACTATGAGTTAGAAGGATCACCCTTACCCACCAAGGACACAAGGGGAGGTTTCCATTTCATTAAGTATGCAATAGAAAGAAATAAGCAGCATTAAATAAAAAAGAAATGAACCTTCAATAAAAGAAACAGAGGTCATCAGTGCAAACACAATTGAGACTGACAAAATTGAGTGAATATGATGCTGGATATATAAAAACATATATCAATAAATTTTTGTCAAAACATTGGTGGGATGAAAGCTGTGTTTACCCACATACTCGACCCAGCTGTTATAATAGAGAAAGAAGAGAAGACATAGCTTATGCAAGTAATTCCCAGCCATGGGAAACAGGCAATATCACTGAAGGAAGCAATAACTGTATTAGGTAAAATTTGCCAAAGTTTTGACCAGGCAAATGTCCCAATGTGCCTATTTCCCTCAAGAGTCATACAATTAGGATCAACCAGAGAGTTGTTCACACCCCACTGATTGCTCCAACCAAGGATTCTGCAGCATTGCTGCTGCTAATATGATATTAATGGGAGTTAAGGGTGAGGTGCTAAATAAGGTGAACAAAAATAGCTCATTTCCCTTTTAAAATTGAAATAGGTTAGTGTCTGTTAACAGTTCACACACAAGAATAAGGCTGATCTAAATTTCAAATCTTACTCTGCTAACTAAATTTATGGTCTCTGACAAGCTACTAATATTTCTAGCACTTTCTTGTATTTTAAATGAAGATAATTGCTATTCTATTCAGATGCTGTGAGGAGTATATGAGAAATTTTGTACATATAAGTTGATTAACATTGTGCCTGGAATTCAGTAAGTATATAATAAAGGCAAGCGCCATTTTGGATGAATTAAGTAAATATCACAACTATTTGGAAACAAACATTAAAGCCCATTTTTTAATCTACATATGAGAAGTGTTTCTATGCACAAACTGATCTTACTAAGACAATGAGTCTATAATGATCCCAAAACTATCAACAGTTTATGTTCTTACAATGCCAAATCTTAGGCTTATAACATATAACTTAACAAATTACAGAACTTTTAAAGTATAGTTTAAGGAAAGTTTGAGGAGTCAGTAAAATTGAGGCAAATGGCATTTTTATTTTTAACTGCATTTTACAACAAGTTTGTTTTATGTGATTCAGTTTTCTATTAAAACACATTCATTTAATACATGAATTTTAATGACAGTTACATAAATGGCTGTAATGACAGTTATGTAAAGTAAGTCATATGTGAGAATTACATCTGTAAAGGAACATAGAAAATAAAAAAAGAGTTGTTTCATCAAGGACAAGAGCTTGCTTTTTCAAATTAACTTCAATGTTGTAGAATTATTAATTTGGCAATAAATTGTATTTTAGGTATATTTAGGTTTAAAAAAAGGGAAGATATTCACTGGCTTATAAGATATTTTCTCATGCATAATTAAATGGAGAAATCAATATTCACCTTGTTCCTGTATTTCCTTTAAAACATGAAACTGGAATAAGAGCTCAAATACTCCAAATCATTAAAGTCTGGTCTATTGATTTTAAGTAAACAATATCCTTTGATTTTCACTTTTAAATGTAATGTATCACTTTCCATAAATACTGCACCACGTGCAAGGGTGTGTGTTGTACTCATTTCTTCTTTCAGAAATCCATATCTCCAGGCTTTGACTCCATACGTATATCTGACAGGATCATTCCCCTGTCATCACTGATGCCAAGAATCCACACTTGAAGGCAAGTGAACATTGCTGAAAAACACTTGGGAAAATTTGTCCCTCTTCTCTTTCACTCACAATCCTCAGCAGTATGAAAAGGGTATAGGATACAGCACAGATTCCTTATTTAACGTGTCATCTGTGACCTTCTCCAGTTGTGCTTCTTATTCTTCAAAATTATCCCCAACATTTCCCAGAAAACTAGACATTCTTTCTCTATTATTTCCATCAACTGACATCCTTTGACTTCTCTTGTCCTTAGCAATTCTTTAGGGAACATCTGGAAACCATCATCCTGAAGCAAAGCCTTCCTTTTCATTCAAGGCCTCAGGACCTCTATCTTCTCCACGCCTCAGCACACCTATATTTCTGCACATTTCTCAGCTCCAAGGACTTGTTCTTGACGCATGCCTAGATCTCTACTTTGATATAGATGCCTCCTCTTCTTCCCAGTCAGTAGCAAAGATGCTCAGCAATGTTTGTTGTTGGTGACAATGATGGCAGGGCAAAAATTAATAAAAAATGGATAAATAGTTCTAATCTTGTTCCTTGCAGTGCTCCAGGTCCTTGCATGAAATTTCAGTTTAAATCATGTTACTTGTAATTGCTCTCAAGTCAGTTTCTCATATGTGTGCTTTCTAACAACAGTCTAAGCTCTCCAGAAGAAAGAATCTGAATGCTTTTCTTTCTTCATTTTGTAAAATATTGTACTTGGCAGAGTCAATCCAGAATTTCAGCCAAGTCTCCTTACCTAAATAATGATGAGTAATCAAGAAGGGAGGCATGGGCAGCACCTGAAAGGCTGAGGGCAATACTCTAAAGTTTTAGACAGTTCTAATTTTGATTGTTTTCATTGGCAATGATATGTCCAGCAGTTTGGCACAAAAACATTTCTTCCTAAAATTGCAACGCCCCTCCTTGTGGGCATGTGAGTGACAGTCATCATAGCAATGGAATTTCTTTGGAATTCTAGGTATTATACTCCAAGGTATTGCATTTGAAATAAAATGTAGTCTAGCCAGAAATCCACTTAAGCAATGATAGTTTTCCAGGAGTGAGGTTGGAAGTGCGTTTGGAGAGGCAGTGTGTAGTGATGAGAAGAGCCCCAGCATAGGAGCCAATCAGCCTTCTTAAGGACTGTATTCCCTTAAATACCTTGCCTTAGTTTTCTAATCTGTAAAATGAGAAGATTGGTCTTGCTAAAATTGTAGAACCTCAGAATTGTTAAGTGATTCTTATCTGACATGGTAATTCTCTCTCCAACATGTTCAATAATGGAGCTTTAAGCTTCTGCATTCACAGCTGCGGTGAAAGGGTCCTCACAAATTATCTAAGAAATTAATTCTTTAGTTCATGGAAATCTTCACCTGCTCAAATGAAGTCCTTTCTAACTACAAACCCTTACAGGTGGATGAGATGACTGGGGTAGTCTGGCAGAGTAGAGCAAGACCACATCAGGCATTAGGCACAAGAGAACGGATCATGCAATGGAAAAGGGGAAAATAGCTCTAAAAGAAGAAAGTTCATGAATGGGAAAGGGAAAACACAAGTAAAACCAAAGAAATAAATATCAGAAATAACACAGTGACTGTCAAAAAGCCTAGAACAATGTGGAAGAGATTTTTATTGTTTTTTTTTCCTTGAGAATCTGACCAAATCAGGAGCCACACACAGTGTGAGCCATAAGGGTCCTTAATTAGAACAACAGATGCTTCCACATCTCTTGCTTTCATAGTATATCAGTGATCGTATATCTGCTCTCAAGGAAATCTGAAACCTAGTTCAGAACTCCTTGTACTGTGTGTAAGTTATCAGACTTGTTTCCTGCTAGGATTTCTCTAATTTGGCAAAATATATAGATGAGTAAGAACCTTTAAAGAGTATAACAACTTCAATTTGTGCAAAACTGCCATCACCCAAAGTGCACCTTCTCAGCTTGATCAGTGGGCACTTGAACTCACAATAGTCATTTTATTCAGTCCTCATGCTATTTTTTCCCTTGTCATGATTTCCATCACCCTGTTGACACTGTGCCTGAGTCACTTGCCATCTGAAAATGCACACACCAGCTGTGAGGGGAGCAGTCTCTTGAGTTTCTGAGGGAGGACACCCAGAAATAAAATATATGCTACAGCGTTTTGAATAAGGCTGCCTGGGAGGTGGTGGGGCTATGTAAATGCCAGGGAGAGTGAGCTCTAAAGAGGAAGGGAGTTCATATATATATATTGAATCTCTTCCTGGTATGTGCCAGGCACCGAGCTAAATGATGAATTTTCTCATTTGTTTTCCAAAAATTGCTTTAAGATGAATGGGGTTATCATCTCTTTTACATTCATTTCTTTAACACATATCATTGGTGACCTTCTGTGAGGTTTCATATGTGGATATCGTCCCAGAGCCTCATGTGATAATAGGTGGGGCTTTGGGGAGGTGGCTGGATCATGGGCCATGAGTTTTGGGAATAGATTAGTCTACTGATGAATTTATAGCTAAATGAAATTTGGTGAAGTCTGATTGAAGGAAGTGGGTAACTGTGGTCATAGCTTGCAAGGGTCTATCTCCCCCTTTCTACCCTGATCTCTCTATCTCTGCTTTCTATTGTCTTTCCATGATCATGCCTTTTCTGCCATGCCCCGCTACCATGCTGCCCTATTTTTGAGTCAGCCAAACATGGACTGAAACTTCTACAAACCCAAATAATCCTTTCCTCCTTTAACTTGTGGGTGTTCCCCAGCAATGAAAAAACTAAGACAGATTTGGGTACCAGAGAAATAGGGTTGTTGCTATGACTACCTGACCATGTGGTTCACAAGCCATTGGAACTGACTCATGGGAGGAGTTTGGAAAGTTTTGGAGACATGACTTAAAAAGCAGCCTAGTATGCTGTATGCTGAATTTAATGGGAGGTTCTGGTCAAAGCTCAGAGGAACACATCAGATTTAAAAAGCAGACAGAAAAGACCAGACTCAGGAGGTTTCAGTTGAGAGAATAGATTCCATTGGCAATTGGACTTTAGGCTATGTGTTTTATGCTCTAGTAGAAAAAATTGTCTACGTTTTGTTTGTGTTCTGAGACTTTGAGGGCGACTGAGATTAAATGCAGCAGAATAATCTGGAGGAAAATTCAAGGCAACCAAATATTTAGGCTGTGACTTGGATACTGTTGGGAGCTTTTCACCAGCTATACACTGAGAAACAAGAAAAAAGAAGCCCAGATTTACGACTTAAAATTTTTGAGTTTGGTCATTAATGGAGGTCTGGTAAAGTCAGAGCCTACAAACATGCAGCTTACTTAGAGCTTGCCCTGTGTGCTGGACATGGAACTATAGGATGTCATGTTTCCCCTACTAGATTGGTTTTGCTTTTTTTACATTCCTTTCTATCCTCTTATTTCAACATTTTGAAATGAAAATGTTTATCCTGTGCCTTTGTATGTTGGAAGTGTTTGGTTATCATGTTTATTTTTACAGGGGCCTATGGCTGCGAGTTTGTCTTAAATCTCAGAGGAAGCCCTGGACTTGGAATTTGCAGCAATGCTAAAACCATTGGACTTTGGCAACTCTTACAGATAGATTAATTTCAATTTGCATAGGAGAATGGGCATGAGTCTTTTGGGGGCCAGTGACAAAATACTATGGTATAGACCTACATGCCCCTCCAAAGGCTTGTATGCTTATAGGTGGGGCTTTGAGGAGGTGACTGGATCATGGGGTCCTGATACTCATTGGTGTGCTTGCACACTGATGAGGTTATACCTAAATGTGATTTGGGGATGATGGCTGGTTGGAGGAGGTGAGTCATTGGGGGACCTGGCTTAGAAGGTGTACCTCCCTCCCTCCTCCTTGATTTATATTTTCTCCGCTTTCCATCACACATGTCACAAGTAAGCCTGTTCTGTGATGCTCCTCTACCATACTGACCTGCCTTGGAATCAGTAGACTATGGACTGAAATGCTACAAACTGGGCTCAAATAATTCTTCTCTCCTTTAAGTTGTGAATGGGTATTGGACACTGTGTCTCAGAGACAAATAAAATAATAAGACACCTTCTCTGATGTAGAAAGCTGAAGGACATAAGTAGAAATACTGCTGAGGTGTCATAAAGTAAGTACCTTTGTTATTTGTCCCATTCTTTGCTAAAATAAAAACATAAAAATAGTGTCAGGGATAAGTGGGCTAAAAACAGCTTTTGTTTCTTATCTCCTGAAATTGATAACACACACCATAGTTTAAAAAAAAAGCAAAATAAACTGAATAAAATTACAGGGAAGGGAGTCTGAAAAAATACTAAATAAAGGACAAGTAACTCAAAGTTTGGGGAACTCATCCACCTATTGAATGGTCTGGCAATTTGTTCCATCAATCACAGGCAAGACCCATATGTCTTTGGACGCAATACTCTGATTTGTGAGAGTATTTGGTAGTTGAACCTACTGTTTCATCTATTTTTTATTTTTATTCTCTATTTTAAAGAGAATAAAACCATGCAAAGCTAAATAGAATAAAGCCAATCAAAACAGTGTAAGTAATGCAGGGGCCCAAAACATAATACAAATCAACAATGGTTACCATAATTCCACTTGCCAGCCTCAAAACAGCTGCCCATACCATCAGACCCAGTAAAATCAAACAGAACAGAGCAGAATTGAACCAGTAAAAACAAAATAATGAATGCAATATAGGACTTCAAAACAAAACAATAGTAAATCCAAAATGTACCATAATGTATCTTGTTATTTCAACAAATCTGTCTCTGAGAAAGTTCCTATTGTCCCTGCCTAAGTTCATAAACCATCTGGATTGACTTTTAAAGAGAGGTGTTGACTGGGTTGTTTTTTCTTTATATTACTTGCTTTTAGTTTTTATAGATGCAAGCAAGAAATTCAGTAGCACAAAATGATTGCCTTTGTCCCCTCCCAGCTCCTGGAAGAGAATACATAGAAGTTCCAGGTTGTTTAGGACAGCAGAACTCCTACTACATTTAAAATGAGAACTATATGTATTTAAACAGTGGAAACCTGGCAACTGCTGATTAGAATTCTGCTCCTTCTCTTATGAGGCATCATAAAGTTGACATTGATCCTAGGCTGACCATAGTGCCTTAGCCAAGTTCAGACTCATAAAGCTGTGGAGTCAAACAAAGCCCTGTATTTTCATTTGCCTTGTAATTGGGTCTTGCTGATGACAAATCAGTGCAGTATTTGCTCAGGATATTAGTAGCAGCTATAAGTTACATTGCACCTCATGCTTCCTTTCCAGTTTAAACAAAATTGAGAATCTGGTAGTATGAGCTTAATCCATTTGGCAAGATACCAAAGTGAGCAGTACCATTAAAAAGGGCTCCAGTGGTGATACACACCTGTAACCCTAGCACTTGGGAGGTTGAGGCAGGAGGATTGCTGTGGGTTTAAGGCCAGCCTGGACTACATAGTGAGTTCAAGGCCAGGCTCAAATATATAGTGTGATCCTGTCTCAAAAAAAGAGAAATTAATCTCAGACTCCATGGGGTGAGGCTATTTAATAATTATGAGAATACAAGCTGTTTTTAATTCCTCTAAACATGTGGGATCCTGGTAAAGGGAGATTAAAGGGTTCGTGACTAAGAAGGACAGTATTAACTAGAGGGCCCCAAGCAGAATCATGGAAGAAGAACAGATGGTGTGTACAGACTGACTGGGTCAGCGGAACAGAAATGATCTGAAGTTCTAGAACAAAGGACCCTATAGTTGGATAAGAACTACTTCAAATTTAGCAAAACAAGATTAGTGTTTGCAAAGTAACTACTAGGTGCCAGGCACTGTGTCAAGTGTTAGGCATATTTCTTTTTCTTTTCACTCTTGTGTCAACTCTGAGTGAGTTCTCACTCTTAATTTTGCAAACCAGAAAACCTAATCCAGAGACATGGAGCCACAAGCCCAAGAGAACATAGCTAGTGATTGGCTGTTATTGACTACTTATGTCTTCCTGTCCAAAATCATATGTTTATATCATAATCCCCAAATTGGTGGTGTTGCAGTGGAATTATGAGGTGATTTGGTCATTATGAAGGGCCCCTCATGAATGGAACTAGTGCCCTTGTAATGAGACCCGAAGAGCCACTTCACCACTTCTGTCATGTGAGGATAGAGCCCTGAAAGCATCAAGTATGGAATTTTGTTATAGCAGCCTAAAAAGAATAAGATACTAGCAGAATTCAAGTGAAACCCATTTAACTTTACAGGTTTTTTTTTCTTTTTTACAATATCAACTTCCTTTACGGAAAGGAAACCCAAAGCACTGAAGCACTCACATCTCTTCCACAGTCTGAAGCACCACAGCAAAATAAAAGGCAACTAGCCATAATAGGAAAGATGTGGGTTAAAGAAGGCAAGATGGCTCCAGAAGGTCTGGAGCATCCAGACTCCTGAGCCTCCTTCCATTTTCTAATGATTTCAGAATTCCACGGAACAACTCAGGCAGAAACCACAAGAGTTTGCACTCAGTAACGGAGAATCAAGAGCAGGCGTGTGGTGGCACTAAAACCATATTTTCCTGGCTGTTTTTATGCAGTTCTTGTTGTAGGAAGAGAGTCCTTCACATTTCAGATGCTGGCCTAATGAGACTGTGTACCAAAGTGCAGCAAAGGACTCTCAGATCGATCGTGCTTTCTGGCACATACCTCCTTGGTAAGCACTTCAGTGAGGCAGACATAAAAATAAATGTGCAATGTAATATTTAAGGATAACCTTTACCTGGTAATGCTGCAATAGAAACTCACTAATTTACACTCACACTTCATCCCAAAAAACAGGTACATCATGCAACATACCTTTCACAGGTTGCTAGGGAAAAGGTATAGATAGGGAGGATTTGGATCTTCTTGACTCAGGAGACATGAAGAATGCAACTCTCTGACTTTTCATCATCCTAATAACAGTAAAAAGCTTGGTTTCCTCTCCATCTTTCTGTATGTATGTGCTTGCACATGAGTCCAAATGAAACAGACCTTTTGGTCTCTCCCAGGAACCTGAGGAACTTTGCAAATAAGTCCAGTTTACTGAGCTAGTAGCAGAAAGTGAAAACTCTTTCTCTGCCTTTATCTATAAGTTCATCATGTGGAATGCTATCTGACCCAACAGCCACTCTCATTTTTTCAACCTTTCCTTAGCAAGGAAAAAATTATTTATATGCTTAATTAGCCCCTTCTACTCTCATGTCCAGAGCTCCTTTAGAATGTCTGATAAAGCATGTTCATAAGATGTGACCTGTTCTTTTAGTAGGCAGAGATAGCAAATCCTAAATCCACCCTTATTTTTTCAGCTGGATTAATAACCAAGGGCACTTTGAAACAACTGTCTCATCACTGAGCGTTTTTGCCAACAGTGCCCAACTATTTAAAACAGAAATTGAATGTCCAATGGCTAAGAAGCATCTCTTTGACTTTTTTAATACTCACTAATCATTAGTGGTTTTTCTAATCCCTCTGATTCCAAATTCTGAATATTACCCATGCATATATATATATATATATATATATATATATATTGCACACATAAAAGGCAACTTTCACTTCCAAAATGGAAAACTGTATGAATTTTAAGTATCAGACCAAGCTAGAGTGCTCTACGAATTAATTGCAGATCTTAGAATGTATTTATTGAGCACATACTGTAAGACAAGCAAACTGATGAAAAGATTTGCTGACATTATTGAATTTGATCCTGCCATGTCATTGGTTACCATTTCATACATGAGAGAAAATGAGACTCTAAGAGGCTTCATGGTTTATCCAAGTTCAAATAAGTGATATGCAGAAGAACTTGGCTCAATGTTTCTGATTGTGAACCAAATTATTTCTAAACAGTAGTCTGGCTTACCCAGACTTTCTTGTGCCCCTGGGCACATTACTTAGTCAATGAGAGATTTCACTGCTTACAGAAAATATGGCAACTCTATTCACTATTTGGAATCTTATTCAAGCCTCTACCAGCCCTCATTTTGGTAGCACAGGGGAGGAACTGAAAATGCAGCTATAATGCAGTGCTCAACACTGTAGCAGAACAGCTGCATCACGTGGCCTACTATGTGGATGTCATCAAGTGCAGAAGTTGCTGTAGTTTCACGTGATATACTTTGAATCCTTTTCAATGCAGGCCATGCTGTTGCATAAATTACTTGTTCATCTATACTGACATAGCTTAAAGAGACTGGAGCAAAGTAATCATCAACAAGAACAATAAAATGTGTATCTTCCAGTAAGTCCCTCTGACAATAACCAAGAACCTAGAGGGAAAGAAAGAAATTGCCCAACCAGATTATGAGTTTTAAATGGAGCTTTATCAGAGTATGGACACAGTGAATTTGCATAGGAGCTAAGCAGATGGTGAGAAATAGGTATTGTTTTGCTCAATGATCTCTCACGAGAGGACAGAAAAGAGATTTTCTTAACTACATTAACAATTCAGTTGTTTTCTTGAGGCTTCCTGGATACAGCCGAGTATTTGGAGTTGAACTAAATATCGGTGACTATGAACAAGTGAATATGAGAAGGCAACCAATCCGTATGCTAATGTAGATTCTTTTGCCCTAATGTTTAAAAAGTTGGAGGTGGTAGGAAGGGTTGGCATGCCTTTATAGGACTAAGCTAGCTGTGCTGCTAGTTGGATGAGGGAACTTCCTATGTTGGGGGATGCTACTATATATTAGTTCTGAGTACAAGTATGGACACTTGTACAAAAGAAAATGTAACATGGTGGTTCTTGATTCACAAATGCATTTGTTTACAAATAATTTGGTTCAGAATCAGAAACATTTGAGAATTATTTTTTGTTTGTGAATTCTACATTGGGTGACAAACACAACTGTGGCCATCTTGCCCAAAACACAAACACAAACATGAATTTCTTCTCAAAAATTGAAGAATGAATCTCCATACTGATTTTCACAGTGGATGCACCAGGCTGCACTCCTACCAGCAGTGGAGAAGTGTTCTTTTTCCCCACATCCCCGTCAACATTTGTTATCAGTTGTTTACTTGATGGCAGCCATTTTATCCAGGGTGAGATGAAATCTCAGTGATGTTTTGATTTGCATTTCACAAATGACCCGTGATGGTGAACATTTCTTTATGTATTTATTTGCCATTTGTATAGCTTCATCTGAGAACTGTGTGTTCATCTCAGATGCCCATTTTTGGAGAGGGTCTTTGAATTTGAGGGTTCTTTATATGTTCTGGATATAAGTCCTTTGTCTGAGGGGTTGCTGGCTAAAATTCTTTCCCATTCTTTGGGTTTTCTTTTCACTTTGTAGGTGATTTCTTTTGAAGTGCAAAAACTTTTTAGTAATATGAGATCCCACTTGTTCATTCTTTGAAGTATTTCCCATGCGGTTTGCATTTTATTCATGAATTCTCTCTCTACCCCTATGTCTCCAAGGTTTTTACCTACCTTGTCTTCCAGTAGATTTAGTGTTTCTGTTTTAATATTTAGATCTTCAATCCATTTTGACTTTAGTTTAGTGTATGGTGATAGGCATTATGTGTTGGTCATAGTTCGGAATCTTACCAGTGGTGCTTTGTCCGTGGATTTATTAGATATCGCCACAGTGGGAGCTACCTGTGACTGCTTTGTCCCTGATGCAAGCCTGTACCTGGCCTCACAGCTTGCCTCTGCAAGCCCAATGAAGGTCTCTATGCTTTTGTGGCTTTTTTTTACTGTGCAGCCTGCAGAAATAGCACCAGAAGAAGATCACCAAGGTTTATGATTTGTGTCCTGTAGAGCATCAGACAAAACTGCACTTGGGCCTACTTAAGCCACATCTAGAACAGCTGAGAAACGATAGACCAGAATGAATGGAGAAGCATCCCTCGGTGACTCTGGATTGGGAGCTCTTGGAAAGTTTCATGAGCTTGACTGCTCAAACTTTTTTGCTTGGATCCTAATTGAAACCTTTTTAGCAACATCAGTGACTGGATCTCAAATATGCAGAATGTCAAAAGGCAAATGACCTGATGGAGAGCTGATGTTTTTTTGCTTAGCACTCTGAGGACAAGAATCTTATCAAAGAGTTTTCATGAAGTCCGATCACTTCTCATTGGAACAGATCGCCAGATTTGTCCCTTTGGTCACTCAGTTCTTGCACTGACTAAAAAGGGGATCATTAAAAGGGGATCATTATTATTATTATGCTGAATAAATTTTTTGGAGGGACTAAATGCTACCTGGCACAATAATGACCTTGGAAGTCATTAGAAATACAGCCAGTTAATTTTCACGTGAGTTTTGACAATTCCCTAAATATTATACCCCTGTGGGCAGTCTGCAATTTTATCCCTCATGTAGCAGAAACTTTTGATGAACATTACCTAGCCCATGTTCCACTTTCCCCAATTTTGATGAACTCTGAGGAATTGCAAAACCCAAGCTTACTATCTGTACTTACAAATCACCTCCCTAGTCTCTACCCATTTTGTACTCATGGGTCTGAGTTTAATTTCCAACCAGCATTTGGTGTACTGCATAGAACATATTAAGAATTTAACAAAGATGGGCCAGCCAAATGAGTGAAGGAAATGATTAACAATACAAATATCAAGTTGTAATGAAACCTTGAAATGGAAAGCAATAATAAGTACTTCAAAAATATGATAAAATATAACTTATAAATGAAAGTATAATACTCAGCCTGTGTATTCTTACTACATGATCACCCAGGCCTTGTTAAACGCAAATGTGATTGACTGTTGGTTACAAGGTAAATAAGAAAAGGGAGCCATCTTATCCTGCTTCATAAGTCTATTCTTCTTGCTACTCAAAATGTGGCCTAAGGCCTAATATTCAATTACTTCCTGGTACTCATGGGAGTTCATTCTCTGTAAAGTATGGAAGCTGCTAAAATACTCTACACTGTCAAGAAGAATCATATACCTTTGCTGGATTTGATTAGTTTTCATGCCTCCCTCTTATCCACTGGAGTCAATACTGCCCACTGGCAAAACATAATATTTAAACTTTTGGCAAGTTCCTATTCGCTCAGAATTTTAGTACGTATAATAGTTTGGTATCATATACAAATCTGGAAATATACTGTACATTTATTTCCAAATTA